>NC_141348.1:43890807-44308307 GCF_057382095.1 Aulonocara sp. 'chitande type north' Nkhata Bay | reverse complement strand
TGGAAAGGCCTCCGGTATGTTTCAGAGGTTTTCTACATTCATCATAAAGTCTTTATGAGAGTCAGCAGGTTGAGTGTTTTCACTATGAAGGGCTTGAATCTGAGCAGGCTGGATTTTCATGTATGACCTCATGAACAGCTTACAGATCATTTTGGGTTAAAACTGTCACGGTCCTGAGTCTGTGGACTCAGTGTTTTTCTGTTTGTATTAGTTATCTTTGTTTTCATGATGTGTTTTGATTCTCTTGGGTTTGATTTCTGTCACTGTATCCACTAGTTTAGTCCTCGTCTGTTCAGTTTCCTGTTTTACTTTGAAAGTCTGTGTACTATGTCAATGTGTTGAGTTTTGCCTCCCCTTGTCTTGTCATGTCTGATGAGTCCCAGCTGTGCTCTCCCCCTGTTTCACATTCCCTAATCACCTCAGTATGTATTTAAGCCCTGTGTTTTTCCCTGCCAGTTGTTGCGTCCTCCACGTTTGTTGTGTGTGTATCCATGGTCTTCTTCCTTCAGCATCTCCTGTCTAGTTAGTTTAAGTTGTTGTTTATGTATCGTCCAAAGGTGACTCTCCAGCAAATAAAGCCGTCGTTTAAGTTAATGTTTTGTCTCCGAGTCCTGCACGTGGGTCCAGCCACTGACAGCCACACAACTCATCGTGACAAAAACTTCTTTTTCATTTGAGCGTTTCGGGTGGAGGGGTAGATCCAGGCGGAGGTTTCAGTGGTGTTATCCTCAAACTGTGAGGAAAGTGAATCTTTGCTGGATAAAACAAGCTGGTGTGTTTCCATCAGTGCTGCTCTCTGTGTTACGTCCTGTGTGATCTTGTGAAGCCTGCTCCAACAAGCAGCTGGATCAGGGTGGGGTTGGACATCACTGTTTCCCTTCTTTTCAGGTGGGGGCACTGATGATGTGCTCTGGCTTCTCTGCTTTCAACAGCATTTCCTCACTTGTTTCTATATCTGGGTGAGCTTGCTCTGTGTCTGTGTCTTGCTCGGTGAAGGGTCTGTGTCGCCTGATCCTTTCAGTCTGTGTTCTCCTGCGATCTATGAGTTTCTGCCTTTCTGCTCAGTAACGGTGCTGACTTTGTTCTTTTGTGAGCGATCAGCATTAAAACTCTCGCTGCTTCCTCGACAGGACAGGCGGGTGCAGCAGGACACTGACTACAGAAGGTTTCAGAGCTCCTGCTGAGTCGTGTCGTGGAGCAGCTGTGCTGTTCCAGTGTCTAAAGCCTGACTGATTCAAATCCATATAAATCAGAGACTTCAGAGTTTAACTTCAGAGTTTGGAGAACAGTAAACTCGTTCCAGATGAAATGAGCCAAAGTGTCTCACATCATCAGAAGACCAACAGCGTTCATCCTCAGGAGCTCTGCTGCCGACTGCAGAGCATCCAGCCGTCGTTTAGGTCTCCGAGCGTGGATCAAACAGAGCGAGCCGGTCGGTAACACGCTTTCTTCTGTTCCTCTTCTGCGATTGATGCTCACCCCCAGGGCCTGTGTGTGTATCAGCACCTGAACAGGTGAAAGAGGTTAAACGTAGAACTGGAAACACCTCAGGGGCCTGCAGGAGAACATTTGTTCTGTTCTGCTCTAAAGCAACGCGAGTCTTTGAACTGTCACAGCTTCACTGTACAGCAGCAGATAAACGGCGGTCTGACTGCAGCAGCAGTTTGAATATGAGGAGGAACAACGAGGCAGCGATGGCTGGAAATGTGTTAGAAGACTGGAGAAGTGGGGAAATGCTGCCTTCGAGGTGAGCTTTCATGCTTTTGTGTGTCTGTGTGTGAAAGCCTCTTTATGTAGAGCTATGTGTGTCGGCGTCACGTACAGCTGAGGTCTTATGAGGGTTTATATTACAGCTATTAATCAGGCTGAGCAGTCGAGGGCGTTTTTGCAGTCTGTGCTTCTCCATCTCCTCGTTTCTCTGGTTCTTGACAGCCCACCACAGGCTCTCAGGAAACACCTTCAGTGTCCACCTCGGCCACACTATCCCGTCTCTGTGAGCTCCACGTGTGAACACTGGCTGCAGCTCAGCTAACGTCTGACCCTTTGAAAAGTTTAGCAGTCATGACTCAGATATTTTAATAAAAAAACATTTTCTCTTCTCGTTGCTCTGCAGGATTATCAGCAAACCAAAAACTAGAAGCCATGTTTTTACTTTCAGTTTCTAATGTCACGGAGCAGAGGTGTGTGTGTGTGTGTGTGTGTGTGTGTGTGTGTGTGTGTGTGTGTGGTGTTTGCTACAGAATATGATGACAATATTGTTACTATCAGTATTATTCATGCATGAACTTACCCTAAAACATCAACCCTTGTCCATTTATTAACATTCGAGTGCGGATATGAAAAATAGTGACTGAGAGCTGAGCTGATGGCGCCATCACACGGGAGTCAAAATGGGATGGCAACATTTTGCCACAAGGAGAAACTGGTGGTTACCTGTGATTGTATTGAATTCTATTTGCAAGCACTTGCAGCGAGCAGTGATTGGTTCACACAGGTCGCCTGATGTCACCTGACATCTGAGCTGGACTGACCGCCATCGCTGTCAGTCAGGCTCGCAAACACCTGCAGTATAATTTCTGAAGACTGCTCGTTGCAGCATGATGACAGTCTGAGTCTCTGCAGAAGGTTACCTGCTGCTTCCTCATGAAAACCTCTGCTGCCTTTGTCAGCGTGCTTTTACATTTCTGTCCTGCAGCAACTACGATGTGATGATCAGGAATAATGACTGTATTATCACAAACACAGCTGCGATAACTTGCCGCCTCCAAACTCTGGGGAGGCCCTTTGGCACACTGTTAAAGGTACTGGAACCAGAGGCAGCAGAAGATCATATCTCAGATTGTTTGTTTCAGATGAGACGATGGAAACGAGGCGAGCACACGGAAACCTGCAGTTGTTAAAAGACATGCGTCCTGAAAGGCTTCACGCCCTCTGTGCCAAAAAGTTGGAAACGTGTTTTTTTTAATCAAACAGAAAAAAGATGATAAGGTTTATGATATTTACATGATTTGGGGCTTTAAACCATCAATAAACAAACCAGCTTCAACATGAAGGAACAGGATGTTTCAGGAATCCTTCTCGCAGCAGGTGAACACAGCCGTGGACATCTCCGGCCTCCACCCAGTCACTGCTGCACCCACTCACATGGTTAGTTGACTGCTGCAGCTTTTGGTCCTGAAGCTCTTCTAGTGTAGCATTGCTCTGGCTTGCAGATCTAACAGGTCTGCCTCTACGCTTTGCTCTTTCTGGTTTATTTAAACCTCATCTTTTTCCTCATTAACTGGGCTATTGTGGCTAATGCTGCACTCCTTACTGCTGTCGTAGAGATTCTAGGAACAAAGGAGCTGAACAAATGTGGCAGATTCATCCAATCATGAGTCCGTGTCGATATCGTGGCGCAGGAGCCTGAATGAGGATAATGGACGGCGGAGAAAGTGCCGCAGATTGTTGTTAATTTGCTTTCCTCATGTCGTCCGCGTGTTTCCGCCGTGTGTCAGCTTCTCTAATCTTCCCTCTCAAAATGAATGCAAATCCAACAAAGTGAAAATCCTTTTTCTAAAAGCTGCTTTAATGCTTTCACTAAATTGGCCTGAATTTCAAGTGGAATATCTGAAACCTGCATTATTCTGGATGAGCACGGGACCATGTTATAAAGTCAAGGAAAGAATCTCCTAATAGATTAGATTAGATTAGATTAGATTAGATTAGATAGAACTTTATTAATCCCTCGGGTGGGTTCCTCTGGGAAATTCGATTTCCAAAAAAGCACAGCACCGACAGAAGTTACAGAGTTACAGAATATTACATATATATATATATATATATAATACACACACACACACACACACACACACACACACACACACACACACACACACACACACACATATATAAATACAGAGACAAATATAAATAAAATATACAAAGGGGATAAATAGAATAAATAGGAATAAAAAATAAAAATACAAGTGAATTGCACATTTCAAGTATTGAGTCTATTGCACTGTTGACTATTTACAAAAAGTATTGCACAGTGAGGTGAAGAGGCACTACAGCTTAATAGAGATTAACTCTGACATGTGACTAATATAAAACAGCTGAAGCGAAGAGACGAGTCCTTTTTTCCAGTGCTTAGCAGGTTCATAGCATGTAACAGGCCGATATTAGAGGCTCTCAGCAGTGTGTGAGGAACAAACGGCTTGATTACAGTCGTTGTCGATTCGACTGAATAAAATCGACTCGAGACTCTTTCATGTTCTTTTAAAGATCAGAGGAAATGAAGGAAACGATTTCCTCGCCTGTTCTCTCTGTGATCTGACTTTGTGCTCCTTTGTTATATTTTTACAGTTTTTCCTCTCAGTTTGCATCGTCTCTTTACTTTTTACATCTACTGCAGGTCAGTTCATTAATCAGATGTGCGTTTTGTGATGTCAGACAGTCCCATCTGAGTAACAGACTGTCTGATTGGCTAATCAGAAACTTGTATATTTCATTGCCTTGGCTGCACAGACAGTCTCACATCATCCCTGTGAAGGTTGTAAGTGACTCAAAGTTCAGTGAAACATCTGCTTAATTTGTTAAGTATGAAGTGATGACAACTGAAAAAAACAGAGAAATGCTGTGGAAGTAAAATCATCTTCATTAGAAGCTCACGTCTGCTCATCTGTTGAGACAACCACAGACAGCTGACGGCCAAACAGAGCATCAAACATGGATCACGCTTTTAGCTGTGAGGATCTTTCAGATTGGAACATTTAGAGACTCGGCCGGTGATTCTGATTACTTGAGAAGTCTCTTCAAACACTTATGATTTCTGGGAGCGGCGCTCAGCCATGTGAAGCAGGAAACGTCACTGTGTCCCGGCAAACATCACTGCAGCTGCTGTCAGAGCGTCCCAGTACAGAAACTTGCACGCTATCAGGTGAGTGTGGATTCTGCATCAGAGCTTTTTGTGAGGTTCCTCGAGGTTTTTCAAAGGTTTCCTGTTTAATACCGACTCTAATGTTAGGAATCAGCCTCTCTCGCTTCGAGTCTACAGCCCTGCTTTGGGGAGACAAAGCTCCAGACCTTTGCTTAGATCTTAATTTATAACAAGTCTGTTTGAATTTGCTTTATCAGCAGTTCCACAACAGAAGGTTGAACAATGGTTTTCTTGGTGGATGGACTTACATGCAATCGGTCTGCTAATGTACCCATAAAACATGCAGACACAGGCAGCGGTCAGGCTGATGGGGAAACGGGGAGCTTTAAATTGGACTCTTCAAGTAATACAAAGCATTGCACAGTGTGACAGGAAAGCTCGACAACCAAATAATAAAACACATTAACAGCATTAGAAAGCTGGGAGAAGCTGAGGACCATGGTCTCAGACTAAGAGGTGCTGATTCTCATTCCCACACTGCCCCAGACCTCCGAGGGTGAGGCGGAGGAACCACCCGAACTAAACAGAACTACATCATCTGCAAAAAGCAGACATGAGCTCCTGATACGGTCAAATGCTTTCAACACATCCCAGAGAGGATGAAGAGCTGGAGTTCAGCAACCAGGACAGAAACCACAGTGTTCCTCCTGAATCTGAGGTCGGGGCAGCAGGCGGACGCTCCTCCAGCACCCCGCAAGGCTGAGGAGTGTGATCTCTTCCACTTGGATCGCTCCCTGGTTCTCCTTCATAAAGGTTGGACTCAGCACACAGATTTAGCTGTTCTCTTCCTTGAGGAGACAAAGTGTGGGCTGAACTGTGAATAATGCAGAGTTATCCTGTTGGAGAATCAAACTACAGAGCTGCAAACGCACAAAGTCCAGCTTTTTGACAAGTTTCTTTCATTTTCTGTGGTTAACACTGAAAACATCTCTCTGTTGAGTGAAAATGAGTGCAGTTTAATTCAGCAGTTAGTTCTAATTGGACTCATTTATTCTTTCAGCACCATGTTTCTGTGCAGCGCAACGCAGCATCGTTTACAAAGGCAAACATGAGGCGTGCGCCATGAATAAGGAATTAATTGCTTGAACTGAATTAAACATTTAGATCACAGAAAGATCTGTTTGTGTAAACTCAATCACACCACCGGAGGTTAGCGAGCCTCGTGCTTTGGTGAAAAGTGCCGAACGAAACATCAAAGTAAAGCAGGAGGAAGACGGGCCCACGTCAGCTGATACCTGTCTACACAGGGGACTGGGGAACCTCATACAGTGTGCACCTTCTGCAAACCACTCTGCAACCCAGCTCCTCCCCTGCCCCTCCTCTGATGGAATCTGTCCAGGCTGATGCCTGCTCGGCTCTTTGATGCTCTCGTGCTTCCAGTACTGTCAAATATAAATAAGTGCATGTGTGCAGGTGCGGCTCACTCAGGCTGCCTCATTAAACAGAACAAACAGAAATGTTTTGGCTCGTAACGTGGAATTGTTTGACTTCTAAGAGGAGCTTGCTTTGAAAGAAGCAGGAACAAAACTACCTGGATCCAGACACGGAAGAAACAAAAGCGTGAAAGAGCCAACACACACTCGTGTTTAAGAAACAACCAAAATAGAAAGGCGCTCTCCTCGCCCTGCCCCGCCTCGGGCTATGAAACTCCCTCACACAACTTCTTTCAGCTGCCATCTCTCCCGATGCCACCGCCGCCTCGACATGAAACGGGAGGAAGAGTACGCAAATCATCCCGAATTCTGTTTGAAGCGTGACGTCAGTGGGAGGATGACGCCGGGAAACATCAGCCACGCAGCAGGAGAAGAGCAGTGAAGAAAATTTAAGAGGAGACTGAGACACAGAAACAGCAAAACTGAATAAACCAAATCTGGATGTTTGCTCAGGAGAGCTGCTTCTGCCCAAACAGGCCCTGAGATCTTCTGAAGGCACCATGAATATTTCAGCAGCTTGGAGATCAGGGTCAGACATCAAGGAGGAAGATGCCTGCACTGGGATAAAAGTCGCCGTCCCTCATACGTCTCCGGCTTCGACTTTCAGCCGCGTGTCAACACTCCAGGCGTTTGCGCTCGGCTGTGTTTACTGCTGTCGTCCACACGAAATGTCTCCACGTTTATCACTGTGATTGACTTTATTCAGCTCCTACCGGACAGGCCTCGTACCCGTGCTCTACCCCGACATTAACAGGCTGCTGACGACCTGGTGGACGTTAAACCGCACGTTTCTGCTGAAAAATGTTTCTGCCTTTCAGAACCAGAAAGCGTCCCTGTGAGACGTGACCGAGGGCTTCAGATGTTTTATTAAAAAAAGGAAAACTGTTGAAGGAAAACAAAAAGACTCATGAAGAAGAACAAACAGCAACAGGAAGTCCATCACTGTGTGTGTGTGTGTGTGTGTGTGTGTGTGTGTGTGTGTGTGTGTGTGTGTGTGTGTGTGTGTGTGTGTGTGTGTGTGAGAGATAATAAGACAGACAGACTGACTTAAGGCATAAACAACATAACTGCACAATGAGTGTCTTTAAATGTGTGATTATGAGATAAGAGCATCACGGCCTGTGATACGGTCAGTGAATACACACACGTGTACACACACACACTGTTCTGAAGCGGAGTAAAGGGCGGAGCTACCTGGCAAACAGGGGGGTAGCCCGGCCCCTTAACCATCCTCTGCTCTCTGTTCAGACGTGGAAACAGAGACTGAGAAAAAGAGTTCAGTGACCTCTTCCCGCTCTGCTCCTCTTAAATGTTCACCCCCAGGTGGTCATCGGAAAGAATCCAGAGACTTTTCAGTTCTGGAAGCTCCGTCAGGTGTGCAGGTTGCTGAATACATAAACCTGATGAAAGCAAATCTGTAGCATCAAAGAGCTCTTCAACGTCTGTCCTAAAGTCCAGCTAACGGACCTTTAACCGCCTTCACCCACAGAGAAAACTCCTCCACACGGGCTCAAATTGATCTTCACCAATTCCTCAAGTTTCAGTTCATAATTAATAGCTGGGAGTTGAAACTTCACACAGTCACTCCGTGTGCGCAGTATCACACGCTGTACGTTACGTCTTCCTCCTCCCGGTGTGTTTGATTTTTCCAGGACGTTCCCAGCTTTTCCCTCCATCTCTGTAATCCATCTCTTCTGCAGCAGCACGGATCGGATATTTATTATCGGTGGGCTCAAAAGAATCTGCCTACAAGGTCTGACAAAGAGGGGAGGGAGGTCGGGGAGGGGGGCAAATTAGATTTTGGCAGGTATTATCCATTTCCGAGACATATGAATGTCCAAGGACATCGCTTCCAGGGTAAACAATGGCACGCGAGGAGGCTGGATAAATAAAAACGGCAGCAGATAAACTGCGGTGATGATTGTGGACTCGGTGAGGAATGAGCTCTGATATGGAGCCAGTGGCTGAGGGTGGGGAGGAGGTGTCGAGCTGTTGGTTTTGTTAATGATGGAGGTTCATTAGGAGGAGTTCTGGTCGTTAGTTTGGGGATAGTTTTTCTTTGCAGTGTTGTGTATTAACCTTCAAGTTGTACCGACTTTGGCCTTATTTGCAGCTGCTGTCTGTCTAAGAGTAATTACTGCAAAACTTTTGGAAATGTTTTGGTCGAGTATGTGAGACAGCAAGCAGCACAAACAAGCCCCGAGCTCGGCGTTAGAGGTAATGGAGAAACGAGCTGATGCAGAGCACAGCAGAGCTCCCATCTGCAGAACAACCTGGAGAGAAATGTCCCAATACGACCGTCGACACCCTCAGAATAAACGAGCTAATCACACAAGGAGAGGTCAGCTCGCACGTCAGCGTCTCTGTCTGTGGTTTGATGTGTTTTGTAGTTAACTTAGATCTGCCTGAAATGACTGAGAGCACAAAGACACAGGATAATGCTTTGTTCAAATGTGTGTGATGATATTAAAGCTTCAATGACTTTGGAAGAGAGAGGAGGAAAAGCTTATTTAAACACGGCTGACAAAGAAGAAGCTTTTTTTGATGCAAAATGTTTATTTCGGCCCTTCAAATGAAGAATGAATCACCAAGATGCAAACAGCATCAAAAACACTCATGCGAACGAGACCGAAACAATGACGGTGACAGACAGCTGATGAGACGGAGAGGAAGACGAGCAAGGGTGAAGACGAAGGAGTGAAGTCCACCAAACTGCCAGCTGGACTTCTGCAGACCCCACAGACTCCCACTGTCATGCTTCCATCACTCATGTCCTGCTCACTCACCACAGCCTGCTCATGAAGACTGACGGGGACTTCCAGATTTCCACCAACAGGATGATAAAGTCTGAAGCCATTGTTGCCACAGTAATAATAACTGTAATTCATGAGAGGCACCGACACTTGTAGACCTTCATCCATGTTTTATATACAGAGGGAAACCTGTATTCCTTCCACTGGCCAGCAGGGGGCGACTCCTCTGACTGTAAAACTACAGAGAACGTCTGCTGATCTGAGCTCGGTGAACCTCAGGTCAGACTGAAGAAAACATTTTGGAAATTTTGCTCCCGTCAGTCAGAAAGACTGAGCGTGTTGGTGAAGGTGGGACCTTGTTAATGACAAGTCTCCATCATATGCCCGAGAGCTGCCCCTTACTTTACACTCAAACCCTCGCTCCATACATCCTGTTTCAGAACATCATTAAGCTCCACTCAGCTCCAGACATGAAAGCCTTTACATGAAGCAGCTCCCTCAGAAGGAGACCCGAGAGAAGAGCACCAGTTTACTCTTCCATCTCCAACGAGCCTTCAGACCTTTGAAAGCGAGTACGAATTCAGAAAACGCTCACAGTGCAGCTGCTGGAGCCTTCAGATCCAGATTTAAAGCTCAAGACTTTCTAGAGAGAAAATGGCTTCAACCTCAAGCTGCTTCAGGCGTACTGACTTCAACCTAACTTCTGATAACTTTACATTAATGTTGAGTCCCAACATGTGACAGCAAGAACACTCTCATTTCCTAACACGAGTAACTTCAGTGCACATTCAGGATAGCAGAGACGGCGTGCAGATCTCTGGATGTCTCAGGGATGCCTGTTTAAAACAGCTCAACATTAACCTTCAGTACGAGTCTGAGCTGAGCCTGTAATCCATCCTCAGCCCTAAACTGTGACGTCTTTACTGATGAGCAGCCTCCGCCGTGATGTTTATGAACTGTATATGCCGCCGTAAAATCCTGCAGGCTTTGATGAAGTGCTGATGTTCACTCTCAGACTCTTTCACTGAGCTAATAAACAAGCAGCTCGGATTATTTTAGTCTTGATATTAAAGTTTTACTGTTTGGAGTTGCTGGGGACAAATGTACAAATATGCACAGACTGATAAAGAGACACTGAGCCTGGAGTCATGAATCAGCTTAGATCATCTCGTGAGTTGTTACAATTCACTTTTATTGATTTTTTCACATCATGAACTCTAACCCCAACATCTCAGACTTCAACAAAATAAAAGATGAAAATCTTCACTTGTAGTGTGTCACGATGAAATGATGAGAACACAAAATGTATAGATATTTATGGCCAATAAAAGCACGTCTTATTTTCTGGGCTTCATATGAACATTTTTCCACTTGTGTCAGTTTATTGTGATGCCCGATGATGAAAATGTAACGATTGCAAACACCGAATTCTATTTATCTGAATAAACTCACAGATGTTCTAAAACTTCCAACCTAAAGAAAGAAAATAGCCACCAGCAACCAAAGTTCTTCCAGCTCTTCAGGTTTCGGTCTCTGACCTTTCCAACATACTTCTTCTTCTGTGCAGGAATCTCGCAGCCTGCGCAGTGGCAGCCAAACTGTGAAATATTAAATATTACATAAAGGGGTAGAACTTCAGCACCATGGACAGCGCTGTTTTTGGTGGGGAATGTACACAAATTCAGCTGTGTGCACTTTGATAACACACACACACACACACAGAGCTGAGACACCTGATGCGTCTACAGCTGAAGGAGTGTGGCGGTGGAGTGGAGGCGGGGTCGAGTGTCTGGCTTCAGAGGACTGCCTGAGGTGGAGAGAGCGAGGACGCAAGAGAGAGAGAGGAAACGGGGATCCTTGGAGGCGGGGTCACACAGCGCCATGCTGGGCTGAGAAGGATGTTAGAAACTCTACTTTACTCAAACATCTACATTCTTTTGTATCCCATCAATGTCTTTCTCAATAGTCGTTAGCAGCAATGACATGAGGGAAAGGGGAGAGAGGTCAGAGGTCAATGTCTGAGAGAGAGACTCGCTAATACAAGCTGCAGCTGGTAGGATGTGAATGTGTTACAAAACTAAAACAAAGTGAAACCATAAACACCAGCACACATTCAGCCTGAGCTTCATCATCTGTTCATAAACACCATCAGAAGCATTTCTATGTATGTTCATAGAAAACAAACAAATTCAGGTGTGAAAAGTCAACGAATCACTGATTTCTGTACAGATCTGTGCATTCAGTCTGTGAATGAGGCCCAGTGTAAAGGATCAAACTGCTGCCATGGTCAGAGTCCAGATCTCCACCTGACTGCAACGCTGTGGTGGCACCTTCAGAGAATGTGGATGCAAACCTAGATGAGCTGAAGCAATGCCACGAAGACGAGTGGGCCAAAACTCCTCTGCAGTGGCGACAGAGACCGATGAAGAAAACTATCACTGCAACTTGTTGCTGCTGAAGGAGTTTCTACAAGCTGCTGAATAATGAGGTGGACCCTAACAGCCTGGATGTACCCACAGTGACTTCACCTTTGCTGTTTTAAACCAGGTGAGACAAGCATGGACCACATTTAGCAATGTGTGTTTTACAAGGCAGTCCTCAATCATCCCCGGCTTTATTTTCCACCTCTGACAGGACCTTCATTTCCAAAACAAACTCCTCAGGCAGGGTTTACTTAGCTCAGAAGAGGCGCCCCCTGTTGGACATCCAAAATAATGTACTTTTAGGTACTTCAGTAGTGGAAACAGACTCCACCCTGGCTCAACAAAGAAAGAGGCAGCAGATGCCGCCTCAGGGCATCATTCAGTAATTGTGCTTTATAAAATAATTATTTACAAAGGTAAAATCCCACAAAGCTGGAGCTCGTGCACACAGCTCCCTCTCAAACTGAGGAACACGATGGCACACATGAGCAGAACACAGCAGGTGAAGCTGCAGCTTTGCTGTTTGGGAAGTTTTATAATGAAATGTAAAATTAACGCATTAACGAGCTAACCATGCTAATGCATTGATGCTGTGATCAGCTCTGTAATGGAGATTTGTTGCATTAATGCAGTTATTATAGTGCTAACGTCATTTTAATGAGATTATATAGATAATTGAATATTTTCATAGTTTGGATTGAAATTGTTGCTGAATTAAGTTTTAATTCAAGTGTAACTTAACGTGGTGACTCTGGGGTAACGGCATCTCTTACAAGCAGAAATAATATTTCTGTGAATGAGGCAAACAAAAGCAGCTCTGAGGCTGCAGGTTTAATCATCTCTCCATCAGACACTCACTCAGCCTTGTGCTGAAAATCAGCAAGAAGAATGCTTTTCCTCCTACAAGCTCTCAGCACAATGATACACTCACTCTGCTGAGCGAGATCGATTGTCTCGCTGTATATTTAAGCCGAGCTGGATCAATAAGGCAGATTTAACGGGGCTTGTTTTTATGATGCAAACATATGAGCAGTGTGTATTGAAGCATGTCATGAGAATGCACACACACACACACACACAGTCAATGCCTTGTATTCATACTGCCAACATGCACACGTGAGATATGACTGCAGGTTTTTGTTCATTGACTTGAGTTGTGCACAAACACTGAGCTTTGGCCATGTTTCCTTCTCATATGTGTGTTCTTCTTCTGTTCCCATTATCCTGCAGATTTTAAAGCGGCTCTCACTCTGAAGTGCTGGAAAGTCACATGTTGATTATTCTCTCATTTCACCGCTACGTGTTTACCACTGACCTGAGCAGAGAGAGTTCGTCTGCATGGTGGTTTAGCCCTTTGAGACAGCATCAGTAATGGTAATGGAAGCGCGTGATCCAATCAGAGAGGCATTAAAGAAGCGCCAACATGCTGAAAATCCAATTCTGCTCTAATGTCGTGATAACAGGAGAGGAGAGGACGCTCATCAGCACATCATTTTGTCTCCAGAGAGCGTCTGAGCCCTCGCACAAATGAATCCCAACTAAACTCTTACAATACACACAGCTCAGCAGCAGATGTGTTAGATTAACCATTAGCCCGTCTTATTGTAGGTATTTATGGCATCTAATTGAATGAAACTAACTGGTAATTTAAGAGGTGTTGGTATCTGTTCCCCGGAGCCTGGTTTCTGTGTATCTGTGATTAATGAAAATGCAGGTCTGCTGCAGATTCAGCTGTGCTGGTGCACGACAGCTGATCACTAAAACGTGGAAGCTGTTCTGATCTGAATGAGCTCCAGAGAAAGTGCGTAGCAGTAACGGAGCAAAGCTGAGTCACCGAGCCCAACAGCTCCGTGGATTCACAGACGGAGAGGACGCAAATCCAAAAAGCAAAAGGCGCCATTAACATAATCTGTGCCTGGATGTCTTCCTCCTCTTACCCCAACCAGTCGCCGCAGATTCATGTTAATAAGGAGTCTTGTCTGAACTGAGAAAAGTCAAGCGTGCAGCTGCCAAGATGCCACTTGCCACCAGTTTGGCCATATTTCAGAGCTGCAACATCACTGGAGTGCCCAAAAGCACAAGGTGTGCAATACTCAGAGACATAGCCAAGGTAAGAAAGGCTGAAAGACGACCACCACTGAACAAGACACACAAGCTGAAACGTCAAGACTGGGCCAAGAAATATCTCAAGACTGGTTTTTCTAAGGTTTTATGGACTGATGAAATGAGAGTGAGTCTTGATGGGCCAGATGGATGGGCCCGTGGCTGGATTGGTAAAGGGCAGAGAGCTCCAGTCCCACTCAGACGCCAGCAAGGTGGAGGTGGAGTACTGGTTTGGGCTGGTATCATCAAAGATGAGCTTGTGGGGCCTTTTCGGGTTGAGGATGGAGTCAAGCTCAACTCCCAGTCCTACTGCCAGTTTCTGGAAGACACCTTCTTCAAGCAGTGGTACAGGAAGAAGTCTGCATCCTTCAAGAAAAACATGATTTTCATGCAGGACAATGCTCCATCACACGCGTCCAAGTACTCCACAGCGTGGCTGGCAAGAAAGGGTATAAAAGAAGAAAAACTAATGACATGGCCTCCTTGTTCACCTGATCTGAACCCCATTGAGAACCTGTGGTCCATCATCAAATGTGAGATTTACAAGGAGGGAAAACAGTACACCTCTCTGAACAGTGTCTGGGAGGCTGTGGTTGCTGCTGCACGCAATATTGATGGTGAACAGATCAAAACACTGACAGAATCCATGGATGGCAGGCTTTTGAGTGTCCTTGCAAAGAAAGGTGGCTATATTGGTCGCTGATTTGTTTTTGTTTTGTTTTTGAATGTCAGAAATGTATATTTGTGAATGTGGAGATGTTATATTGGTGTCACTGGTAAAAATAAATCATTGAAATGGGTATATGTGCGATCCTCTATGCTGTTGCATGCTGGGGGAGCAGGCTGAGGGTCGCAGATGCCAACAGACTTAATAAACTGGGCCCTGTTTCAGGAAGCCGGTTTAGAAAACTCAGAGTGAAAAACGATACTCAGGGTTGAGTAACCCCGAACTGTCCAACTCGGAATATTCGGTTTCAGAAAGGCTGATAACAATTAGTTCAATCAACGCGGAGTTGCTTTAACCCCAAGTTAAGCGCGCGGACGAGGATACATAAAGCCCTGATAAGCGGAGCACAGATTAAGCGAGTCACCATGGAGACGGAGGGAAAGAAGGCGCGGTCAATGTATTTCACAGCGCTTGAGGCCGAAATTCTGATGGCAGCATATGCCGATAACATGCAAATTCCGCGGAAAAAAGTAACACAGCCTCAGCTGCAAAAGAAAGGGAGCATGCATGGCAAAACATAGCCGACAGAGTCAATGCGTGAGTGTTAATATAAACATTGATCGAGGGATTTCCACCCATTTAACACGTTATTTTATCATATGTTATTTTATTTGTTATTTTATACATTTTATTTTGTGATGTGATGTGAGCGCAGGTGCAACCCAACAGGCCCCAAACGTTCCTGGCAGCAAGTAAAAATGAAATATAAAAATATAGTCCAAACAGGTAAGGTGTAATTGTATTATGAGCCATAGTGCTTGGTCTGTTTGTCCCATGTAAATCAATTGCAGTTAGAGGCTACATTAATTTTCTTTCTGTAAGCACTTATTGAAATTATCTGAGCACATTACAAGTACATATTTGCTTACTCTGTATGCTCAAATGTGACCCGTTATAGCCAACAGAAAAAAAGCGGAGGCCCGAAAAACAGGTGGGGGTCCTCCACCACCACCACTCACAGAGGCTGAGCAGTTGGCTCTCAGCCAAAACAGTGGGCGCCCTGTGGCCGAAGGCATCTCTGCGGGGACATCCTCTGAGTCAATAACCCCGCAAGACACAAGTGCCTACATAGGGGGTAAATTCAAAATAATACATGATGTGCATACATCCTTTCTTCACAGTCACCTTTGCAGTGCTGCTCATTCATTTGATAAACTCTTTACCATAATGGATTATTTTGTAGTGAAGTTATTTTCCTACTGATTTTGCCTTCCCTCAGTCTTGGTTGTCTTTGAGAGCATAATGACAATGAAGTGTAAGGTGATTGGTATGTTTGTTAATTGCCATTTGGTCCCTTGTAAGTTATAAGTGACCTGTATAAACCTCATATTCTATCAGTTGATGGTGGTGGTGTACTGCATCTGGTGCAGCCTCCTGTTGAGCCAGACCAACATGCAGTTGTGAGTAATACTCCACAGATTATATGAGGTTACAGTAGAACAGCAATGTTGTTTATTTCTTTACTACAGGAAAATAATGAAGAAACATTGACAGCTGTTACAGAGGAGGAAGCAACAGAGACACTTTATGAGGTGTACATCTTTTAATACTTTGTGTACAGGAAACACAGGCGACCAATAAAGCCAGTTGAACAAAAAATCTGTTTATTCTTCTTTCAACATGTTGAGGTGATGGGTCAAAAGAAATGATTGTGACGTATGGTGTCTCTGACTGCGCTTCCATCTTGTATGTCCGTGGGAGGGTCAGGATGTTCATGGTTTGGATCACTGCTGATGTTTGGTTCAGAAGGACAGTGTTCTCCTCTAATTGTGGCAATGTTGTGAAGAATCACACATGCCACAATAATGTCACATGCCCTTTCTGGGGTGACCCTGAGTCTTTGCAGGCACTGGAACCGGGCCTTAAGCATTCCGATAGTCATTTCAATTCTGGCTCTTGTCCTGCAATTAGCCAGATTATATCGCTGCTGTGGGCCCGGTTCAGGGTCAGGGTAAGGGGTAAGCAAATAGGGTAAACATGGATACCCCCTATCACCAAGCAAGTAGCCAGTGAACTCTCCTAAGACAGAAGGATACACTTCAGTTCAAATGTTCCTGAAGCAATTGGTCTTTATATATTTTAAAGTATTTTCAACTCACCATGTCCAAATTTTGTGCTCAGTGTACATTCATGGAATATTTGTGAGTCATGGACAGAGCCTGGCCACTTGGCTTCCACATTTGTGATAATGTTGGCAGCATCACATATGATCTTCACAGTGCAGAGAACACAAATTAGCATCCATTACTATAATGAAATAATTTGTTAGTTTGAAATGCTACAGGGAACTATGTACCTGTACATTAATGCTGTGGAAAGACTTCCTGTTCACATAGTCTCCTTCATTTACTGAAGGAGCAATGATTGGAATGTGAGTGCCATCTATACAGCCAATCACGCCTGGGAACCCTGAAAATAAATGTGCAATTTAAGTAGTAGTTCAAGTATCACCACATCATAAATTAAGTTTTGGTCATCCTGATACCTGCAATTTTGTGGCATCCCTCTTTGATAAATCTTGTGGGTCTATGACCGGGGAACACCACAAACGAGTGCAGGAGACGTTTCAGTGCAACTGTAACATTCCTGACTGCCCGACAGACGGTAGCCTTGGAAACGTGCTCAGCGTCACCAATATTATACAGAAAGCTCCCGTTTGCGAAAAACCGAAGTGCAATACAAATAATATGTAATGAACTGAGAGCATGTCCGCGATGTGTCACATGCGTAATATATGGCCTGAGGATGTTATTCAAATAAATTATAGATTGTGCTGAGAAACGGTAACGTTCACACAGGAAATCATCAGGAAATGATAAAATGTCCAAACGCGCTCTGATCACTCTCTCCCGGCGGAGAGCTCTGCGGAGAATTTGGGCTTCACGATCTACTGGCTCTTCAAGGAAGTGGCACGCCATGTCCGACACTTCCTACTGTCAGGTTTCCGACAAAGGGGCGGAGACAGTCAGGGTTAGTTGTAGTAAACCTGCTAGGGGGCAGGTTAGCTTCACGGAGTGTGTCGTCATAGTAACTCACTGAGGCTTCATCTGAACTCGCTTTGTGAAACCGAAAACCCAGAGTTTTCGTTAACTCAGGGTATACTTACTCAGTTTTTCCACTAAACCGGCTTCCTGAAACAGGACCCTGATCCGTAAGGCCAGCAATGTTGTGGGGATGGAGCTGGACTCCCTCAAGGTGGTGTCGGAGAGGCGGATGCTGTCCAAGATAAAGACAATGTTGGATAACACCTCCCACCCACTCCATGACATGTTGGTCAGTCACAGGAGCTCGTTCAGTGAGAGACTGAGATTACCGAAAAGCACCACTGAACGACACAGGAAATCATTCCTGCCTGTGGCCATCTCCCTGTACAACGCATCCACTTAACACACTGTTTGCTGCTACAGCTACACATGTTTCTTTTCCAAATATTTATTTATAAGTGACTTATGTATGTATGTATGTATATATATGTATATATTGTACTATTCTTAGTTAGCGTATTGTCTGTCTTGTCTTAATGTTGGTTTAAAATGGAGCACTGTAACAAAAAATAATTTCCCCCAGGGATCAATAAAGTATTCTGATTCTGATTCTGATTCTGATATATTTGTTTTTTGTTAAGTTGCCTAATAATTATGCACAGTAATAGTCACCTGCACACACAGATATCCCCCTAAAATAGCTAAAACTAAAAACAAACTAAAAACTACTTCCAAAAATGGTAAATGGCCTGCATTTGTATAGCGCTTTTCTAGTCCCTAAGGACCCCAAAGCGCTTTACACTACATTCAGTCATTCACCCATTCACACACACATTCACACACTGGCGATGGCAAGCTACATTGTAGCCACAGCTGCCCTGGGGCGCACTGACTGGGAGACTGCGAGGCTGCCGGACACTGGCGCCACCGGGCCCTCTGACCACCACCAGTAGGCAAACATGGGGTTAGTATCTTGCCCAAGGATATTTGGCATGCAGCCAGGAGGCAGCCTGGGATCGAACCACCGACCTTCTGATTAGTGGCTGACCTGCTCTGCCACCTGAGCTAAACAGGTGAGCAAAAACATTCAGCTTTGATATTAATTTTTTTTTTTTTTTTTTTTTTTTTTACTGGGGGAAAGAAAGAGGGAAAGAGAAACAGCTGAGAAGAGGGACGGGGGAGAAGGGCAAAAGACAAAAACCAACAGAACGGGCAGAGAAAAAAAAAATGCATATATCGATCACCTGGATCACCTGCTGAGAAAGAAAAAAGAAAGCAAGCAGAAGAGAACAAGAGTAATAGAATAAACAACATCACAATGATATATGGGAATATGACAGTAAATACTAAATGTTAAACATTATTGTGCAGCACATAAGATCAACAGAACACAGTGTGCTTTGAGGTAGGAGCCAAAAAGGGTGTAGTTTGTGGGTGTGATCACCAGTGTGTACACCTGTGAGCATGGACGCGCTTGTTTTTAAAAGGTTCCTTCATGTAATGATCTGCTAGAGGGTGTGGGGGGGCCACAGCCCCGTCCTCCAGGGCATGAAGCAGGTATGGAGGAGATCAAAACTCCAGACATCCAGAGGCCCCCAGAACACAAGAGACCAAGGAAGACCAACAGAGGGGCAGCCGCGCCACTGTCCCAGTAAGAGCTGAGGAGAGTCCCAGATGAGGGCTCACTCAGCAGCCGCGGAGCAGAAGCCAGGGGGAGTTGCAGTGACGCGCCCGTGAGCTCCGCCGGCAGCCAGCTGCGCCTGAGTGACCGAGCCCCAGGCCGAGAGGCCGGGGGCACCCCACCTCCGAAGTGGCCCGAGCGAGCCCCAGGCTCCAGGCCCCGATTAGCGGCCGCCAAGGAGTGAGCCGGTGTGTACCTGGACGCCCATCCCCGGACACAAAGAACCACCAACGCACCGATGTCTGAGGGGGTCCGCCACTGGCAGGGGAAGTGGTGGTAGGTGGAGATAGGCCTCCATACCTTGGAGGGCCTGAGATGTCCCCAGAGAGGTGGCGCCTGACACCCAACCTGACATATAGACACAGACATACAGGCACACACAGATACAAACATCCATTCCCACCCTCATGCTCTCATATGCACTTACTCCACACTCAACCAACGTGGAGACAGACATAAAGAGACGTTGTACACACGATCACACTCCCCAAGCGTACTCTACAAACCGGGTCTAGGTGCCCCCGCCCCTGGAGGGGGGAACTGCACCCAGACCCAGGTGGTGTTTCCCTTTTCCCTGCGGTGGGGGGAGGCAGACCGCCCCGACTCCGCAGCAGCAGGAAGGCTCCACACTCCAGACCGCAGTCGGACGGCCAACTCCTCCTCCTAGTCCTAGCCCCCCTGCTCCAGCAGGTCGCAGAGAACGGGGGTGAGAGAAGACTCCGAACCTCCCTCCACCCGCTCATTGTAGTGTTGATGCATGTGTGTTCTAAGGTGCATTTAAAACCCAGGAGGGCTTGGAGCTATTATTAATGAGTTTTTTGGGTTCATTGACAACATGGTTGTTGTTCAATAATAACATTATTCCTCAAAAATACAACTTGCCTAATAATTCTGCACTCCCTGTATAATGAGTTTGACAGTGAAAAGACATCCACAACTGTACGTGGAGGTCATACGGACGTCAACATGAGACGTTCAGCAGACGTTGAAAAAACAACGTCGCCTGCCATTACAAGGCAATTACTACACCAAAACTCTATGTCTAAAAATGCCTTAAAAAAGACGTCACTTTGCACTGGGTTCAGTTTATCTGGAGAACATGAAAAAGTCATTGTTCCAGTTCAAGCAGGTCACAAACACGAGCGTAGCCACAGTCCTGTGTAATTATTAAAACCTATATTGGGCATGCCATTTAAGCTGCTTTGCATCTCAGCTCTTCTTTTTCATGCCTGTGTTACTGTGTCACATTTGTTTTGTGCAGCCTGGCTGCTGCGTTCTCACCTGTTTTCTACATTTTCAAGTAGAAGATCAGGACGATCCTGAACAGAAACATGGGTCCAAATATAAACGACTGCAGACGGAAACAAAAGGGTCCTTCAGAGCTCATTCATGACTGCGACAGTTACAGTGTGGTTATTACAGATGATGGTGAAAGGTGGTTGTTCATAGAACATAGCCGTTCATGTTAATTGGTTTATATATATACACACACACACACACACACACACACACACACACACACACACACACAGAACAATAGATAAACACAAACATCCAAACACTGCCTGCAGGCTGAAATTCACCAACTGCCTGCGCATTGATTATCATTTAAGTAAACATGCATTATCTTGTGCAGTATTACATAGACACACACACACACACACACACACACACACACACACACACACACTGCTGAAGGGTTAAGCAGCTTCGGGGAAAGGTCACATTTAATTACATCCTATGTATCCATCTCTGCGGCCTGAAACAATTACGAGTTAATGGAGAAAGTCACAGAGAGCAGCTCCTGAATGACTGTTGAATAATAATGTGTCACAGCTTTTGTTTTTTTATAACTCACCTGTTTAAATTGTATTAAAGCTTTATTAAGTTCCTAGTTTTAGGGGGCGTGGCATCTTTGACTAACAGGTGGATAGCAACACAGCTGTAGCTGAAACTGCCTCCTAGGCTTCACATGCTCTTGGAGCCTATTGGAGCATTTAAATTGCATCATGTGACCAACAATACGGCTGCTGTGAGGTTGCTGTAGTAACAGTCTCATCTGTTTCTCACACACGCAGCTGCTAGCTTTCCAAATGAAAGTTGCTATATTGTGTTTGCACAAATGGGACAGATTAAATGTCAGAAATCAGTTTTGTTCCTTGTGTCTAAAGCTTTTGAGTGGAGATGGATATTACATATATTTTTATTGCATTAAAGGACAAGAGCGTGATGGTAGAGTTCAAACTGCATCCAGGACATCTGTTGTATGAGTTGCATGTATTACACTGAAAACTTTCTTTGCAACTATCTGCACAGACAGCACGCGAACGCTAAGCTAGCCAAGGACCCAGAGTGATGATAAAGTGCATGCAGACTCCAGCCCACCTGCCTCAACTTCAACAGGCAACAAAGGCAGTGATGATCAGTCAGGCCACACCCACCGTTTCTACCTGTTCATGTTTATGTTTCTCCAGTAAAATCACCATGACAACCGCTCGTCTCTGGGCTGGGTTACATCTTTGCTTTGTGCTGTCAGTGCTCATTATTTTTGTCATTATATATTGATCTTATTAACTTATACTGTTAAGTCATAATTATGAGACAATTCATTTCATATAAAGTAGTGTAACTATTTTTTTCTGAAATTAAGTAATTAAGTAGAATACTGCATTACTTTAAAGTAACGAGTAATGCGTAATACATTACGTTTTCACCCCAACACTGATGATTACAATGTAACAGGTGGATTTTGTCTGCTACACACACTTCAGCCTCCTCGCAGATTAAAACTGAGAAACCTTTAATTGGACATAGAGGTATTCTGTGTGTATGCAGAAGTATGTTGTGCAACTGTTTGACAACTTTGTATTTTACACCATGCATTAGGCTACGTTCACACTGCAGGTGAAACCGCATCTTTTTTGACTGTGCGACCCGTATCCGATCATGGTATGACAGTTTGAACAGCACAAATCTGATATTTTCAAAACCGACCTGGGTCAGACAGACGGCAATTATCAGCGCCGGAGAAGACATACGAGAAAGCGTGGCGGCGGAAGCTGGAGCTGGAGCGAGTCAATGGAGAGAAGCTGAGGTTTTCTCTCACATCCCAAACCCACCACTCCTGGTTCCGACTCTGTCCATATATACCTCTGCACGGAGGGAGCAGCCACTGCTCCAAACACGGGCATTGTTAAAGCACGGGCTCTCTTTCTTCACGAGAAACGGGCTAACACATATACAGGCGCCTTCAAAGTAAAAGCTGTTCATCAATGCTTCAACAATACATTTCAAAAGGTACAACTTTTACTTTGAAGGCAAAGGTTTTTTTTAGCCCTCACGTGTGTTTTAACCAGAAGGTCGCCGGTTCGATTCCCAGCTCTGTCTGTCCTGGTCGTTGTGTCCTTGGGGAAGACACTTCACTTACCACCTACTGGTGTTGGCCAGAGGGGCCGATGGCGCGATATGGCAGCCTCGCTTCTGACAGTCTGCCCCAGGGCAGCTGTGGCTACACCTGTAGCTGCCTCCACCAGTGTGTGAACGTGAGAGTGAAAGAATAGTGGCATTGTAAAGCGCTTTGAGGGTCTCGAAAAGTGCTGTATAAATGCAATCCATTATTTTTTTTTTTTCTCAGTGTCCGTCTTTCTCTACTTAATTTGTTAAAATTCTTTCGGTTACGACTGCAGAAATTGATAGACTGCTGGAACAACAGTTAGTAGCTCTGTAGCTGCCATTTTTACTTCCTTTAAAGAGCGCGTTGTGTGTGACGTCTTCTTTTGCGCATGCGGCCGCTTTGAGCGTTCACACTAGAGCGCGTTTCCTGTCACATTTTATTTGTAGTGTGAACGAGCAGACAAAAGAATCGGATTTGATTGAAAAATCTGAATTGAGCATTAAGACCTGCAGAGTGAACGCAGCCTCAGTGGATGGAAGCACATTTTTAAAGCACATTTTGCTTGTAAGGTTTGTTGATGTGTGCGCTTTTTTGTGTTTCCCACACATTTGTGAAGGAAAGGAAATGTGAGCTTTCTCCTTCAGCTTTAAATCAGGTTAACTTTGTAGTAGTTTGACATATATCAATGAGTGTGCTCACAGAGGCAGGTAAACATGTGTGTGTGTGTGTGTTAGATACATCCAGCCCAATTTATGGCTCGTCTCTGATAGCAAAGTCATTTCACCGGAGCCGAGCCTCCTTTCATTCTTCCCACTAATCACTTGCAATTGGCCAATTAAGCCCAATCACTTTCACAGACCGACGCCCTTAATGTAACGAGCCCATCATACCGACCCACCCCCTCTCAATCACAGCCTCACACTGGGATTTTCCAATGTGCCTAATTACATCCACATTCCAAGCATGGCATCTCGCTGCATCAGAGCTTCTGCTCGTCTGCGAGAGAATAACAGAAATATTTTGGTATTCAGGCGTTGTGCTCGGTTGAAGCGCCCGAGGCAAGGTTGGGCTAAATTTGAAGTTTTTAAACTTTAGAGTTTCCAGGTTTGTCTCTGGGATCCAGCGTATAAAATTAATTGTGATGCAGCGCACAGCATGACCCCTGAGAGGTTTTCTTCATATCCTGCTTCATCTATAAGCCTCACGACGTGTCCTTGACCCTTGGGAATGATGTACTTCTGATCTCAGAGCAGATTTTTCCTTTTGCTAAAGCCGTGACTGTGCAGATTTAAAGGAGCATTTACAAACAGCAAGTCTGTCTGAATTTACCATTTTAACAGAGCTCATCAAGACGTCAGTGGGTTATCTGTAGCAGACTGCAGTATTACACAGATAACTGACTGAGATCTTATACTCATCAGAGTTATGAGACTGTCCTCAGTCAGAATCAGGGAGGTAATCTCTCTCTGGAGCAGCGAAGGAGTCTCAGCAAAACCCTCATGTTCATTCGGTTTAGACGCTGGACTACAAAAGTCTGAACGCAATCCAGCTCCGATGGCATTCCCTCCTGACTCTGAACATATAAAGTTTCTGACTCGTCAGATTTGAGGACTTCAGCGGGACAGAAGACTGACAAACAGATCCACTCCACCCCTGTCTAAGGAGGCTCTCGGTTCATTAAAATACAGATTAAAAACCATCAGAGAGGTGATGCTCCGTGGCTGAGGTCAGTGAAAGCACTGCTGCTGGGAGCCAACCGTATCTGAGTGCATATGCATGTGCACGGAAACAAAGTTTGTCTGGAAGAGGACCCACATGCAGGACTCACAGGCTTAAGTAAAAGAAAAAGCAACTTTGGTGGGTGGAGTGGGCAAAAAAGTTGTCTTTGTCAAACCACACCGAGCAGAAAACGAACCCCTGGACTTGGATTTAAATGGACTAAACTAAGAAACCTGGAGACTGGACTGAGAGTGTAAAAATACGAAAACTGAGGCCAGGAGTCTAAACAATGAAACTGATCCCAGAGCCCAGACACAAACCTGTAGCGTTCCTGTCCACGATCTCTGCTGTTTCCGTCAGCACGTGCTGGACATGTCTGCAGTTTTTTTGTGTGTGTGCTGAAAGAGGCTGAATAAAATCTGAATCGATGGGTCATTTCAGGCCTTTGAAGGATAATTTCAGTTTATAAGCCATCCATTAATGTTGTGTCTCTGCGGGTCATGCTAACTTTGCATGCTCCACCTCTCTTTAATGGATCCCTAATGCAGTTAGCCAAATGTCCGTTCCACACGGGTCATTTCTGTATTATTCCAGGCGCTCCGAAAATAAACATTGAAAATGATTCATCAGGTTTCTGGAAAGCTGGATGGAGCCTGTGCTTTTTGCCCACATATACACGACTGCTCATTTACCAAATCTCTGCAGGAAGAGGTGGAGCATGCAAAGCTAACAAAACCAGAGACACACAAAAGACACAGCAGGCTGGAGCAAACTCAGATCAGACCGCCGCCTCTGCAGTACAGAGCTGGATAAGCAGAGGATGGATGGGTGGATGTTTGACTGTGTGTATATTGTGTCTTTGTGTGTTGCGTGGTGAATGTGTCTGGGCTGTCAGAGCCGTTACCTCTGCTGTCCGCCAGCACTTTAACCCTGTGATGCAAACTGATGAGTGTTTGAATCAAAGAGCTGCTGCACTATTACCAATATCCTCCTAATATGTCACTTTTCTTTTGTTCTGAGAAGTTTCAGTAGATTCTGAAAATGTTGGCATTTATTCAGCCCTCCATCCACAAAGAAAGTTTCACATTTTTAACTCAAATTTTCACCAACAATATATATAAATATTGGAAAACAGGGGCAGCACGGTGGCACGGTGGTTAGCACTGTTGCCTCACAGCAAGAAGGTCCTGAGTTCAATTCCACCATCAGGCCGGGGTCTTTCTGTGTGGAGTTTGCATGTTCTCCCCGTGTTTGCGTGGGTTCCCTCGGGGTACTCCGGCTTCCTCCCACCGTCCAAAGACATGCAGCTTGTGGGGATAAGTTAATTGGATAATCCAAATTGTCACTAGGAGTGAATGTGAGTGTGAATGGTTGTCTGTCCCTGTGTGTTGGCCCTGCGACAGACTGGCGACCTGTCCAGGGTGTACCCCGCCTCTCGCCCTATGACAGCTGGGATAGGCTCCAGCGCCCCCCGCGACCCTGAAAAGGATAAGTGGATGGATGTGTGAATGCGAGAGTGAACGAATAGTGGCATTGTAAAGCGCTTTGGGTGCCTTGAAAAGCGCTTTATAAATCCACTCCATTATTATTATGGATGGTGCTGGAACATTCTTTGGTTTTTGGTTGTAGAAAAACTTCCACGGCGTCTTGGTCCAATAATAAAAGAGAATAAATCTCGTAGTAATTCATGGAAAAAGTGTGTTTTCCCCCCCACTGTAAGTAAATGTAGTTCTGGAGGAGCTTCTCTTATTAACGCTTCATCCTGTTGTTGTGCTTTTGTTTTTATTTTTATTTCATTCGTTTGCTTTGTCATCATAGTCAGTGCTGTCTGCAGGTGTCTCTCATTAGATTCTCGTCTTAACGACCGTCTTCTTTATAGTTCCTCATCAGTGCAGAGCTCTTCATCAGGCTGGACTTTTCCCAGTACCAGTGAGTAACAGTGACAGGTTTCATGCTGGTACCAAAGCCCAATGTGGGCCATGTGCATCAGCCCACAGTGGCCCTGCAAAGGCCCGTGTTCTGGTAGGTTACAGGACTCTGCCAGTGTAGCAGGCCAAACATGATTTTAGGTTTTGTGGTTTTTGACTTTGAAGGCACCGAGTTGTTTATACATGCTTTTCTATCTCACTCATGACATTTACAATGATTCGGTCATGCTTCCCCCAAATCACCTTGAACTCCCTTTCATGACTGCACAGACTGATTGTGATTCACCTGCAGAGAGGATACAGAACCACCCGGGCATAAACGCTCGCACACACAAAAATACACACAGCGAACCGTCCGTGTGTGAACGTGTGAATGCACACCGACACTGGAGGCAGAGCTCCGGTGTGTCAGCTCACCTACACCGACCCTGGCTCGTTCCGCTGCCGGAGGAAGATTTCTGTAGAGAAAGTGAGACGCAGAGAAGAGGACTGCCTTTCTTCCGCTTGTGGCCCTCGTGCTGTGGAGCTGGATGGAAAGCTTTGGCTCGAATGTGCCCATGGCTGTTTTCACCATCTCTCTGTCTGCTTTCCTCTCAGCCTCAGACTCCCGAATGAGTTGGAGAGGAGCTGCACATCGAGAGGAAGGCCAGTGAGCATCACTGTGACCACCTCCAGCTCCCAGAGGTTGCTGTGCATCCTCAGGTCTTATCCTCTTCATGTACTGAGGAAATTTTAGACACAAAATACAGACTTAAAGAAGTGCAAAGTCACTCAAAAACATTTCAGATTTTTTCCAACTACAGGCATGCAGGGCTGGTCCTAAAGGCCAGATTAGTGTTTTATCCAGCTCTGTTTGGGCTTAACGTGGATTTTCTGCATCACTTTAAGCCAGGACAGACTTGGAGGAGGTTAATTTGGGTGTCTGCAGAGTCACAAACCAACAGGAGCCTGTCAGGGATTAAAGGGACAGCTTTGTTGTTCCCCTGAGCAGAAGGAGGACCTGCTGGTGACTTTATTTAAAGGACAAAACTGCCCACAGTGAGTCAGTATGTCTGGACTGTGGTGTGTGTCCATTTGTAAATAGCACCGAAGCAGAAGGGTCCAACTGCCTATTTGTGTTTTGTACGTTTCGTCTTGTTTATTAAATTAAGGAGCCGTGGTTTGGCTTAGTTTCATGTGGGGCTTAGAATAGCTTGTTTTGTTTGTCAGAAATTAACGTCACGTTTAACAGTAGTTTGGCTGTGACTCACTGCTGCCTCTGCTGGACGTCGCAGAAACTGCAGCTTTTGGCTTAATTTTAGCCGTGAATTTTGATGCTACCTATGGTAGCAACTGATGTTGAGATGCCCAGACAGGAGTGAAATAAATGTATCAGCATTGTGTTTTTGTCACCTGCAGAGGAAGTCTGCATTTAACCCAGACTTGAGCTCAGTGGAGTCGAGTTTTTAAATGCAGTAAGCTTCCTTATCTGTGTCACCAGGCCACGCAGATTTGTTAAACTCAGCACAAAACGACGTCTTTATTTCCATCCAATCCAGCTTTAGAGGCACTGAGGCCGCTTTTCAACCTGTAACTCCACCAAATCTGATGCAACAGAAATGAAGCTGCACAATGAGGCATTCATTTCTGTCACACCAGAAGCACGAGCCCTCTTCACTGAGTGTTTCACACTCTAACTTTCGAAAAGTGCTGCCGGTGGCGTTTTTCTAACACACTGACTCCTGGTACAGAGACGAGTTCAAATCCAACTCAGAGAGCAGCATTTTTCTCCAGAAACACACTCAGCACTCTGACTGTGTGGAGTTTTATGTGAGATTTTCCACAGCCATCTAAGTGCTGGAACAAAACAATTTTTCCCCAGCAGAACACAATGAGGTCAGCTGTCCTGCTGGCTTTCTCTCAGTCTTTCATGATGTCTCTCTCTCTTTCTCTTTCCATCGTCTCGACTTTAAGCGGCCCTCACTTCACAGAGCCAGATCGATAAGGGGCACTTCAAAGTGTTCTTGGATCCAAGGGCTTCTTTGAAAGATGCAGGAGGCAACAGTTCTTAATGTGCACCGCATCCACTTGCATCAGCATTGCTGCTGTGGCCAAAAGACATAAGCCAAGAGAAGGATGTGAAATCAGGTGAAGAGGGAGAGAGAGGTGGGAGGAGGCAGAGCTGAAGGAGGGGGGAGGGGTTAAACTGGAGAAAAATGTCAACATGTGAACCTGCAGGTAACCAGACCCACCTACGAATGGATGACCTCTGTTTAAAGACTTTTGTTGTTTTTTCAGTCGATTGTTCAAGTAAACCTGTCGGTCATTAGCACAATTACTGAAGTCTGAAGCAGCTGAAACACCTCCAGCTGCCTCAGCTCAGCAGGTCTTTCCTCAGAGATCCTACATTTCTGACACAGTCTGAATATGTTCCAGCTTCTCACTGGTTACAAGACTTTAAATGATGATGTAGGGCCGCAGTTTCAGAGCCATGACTAAAGATATGACTGTGACTCCTTAATGTTTGTGTGCTGCTGTTTGAGAGACACATACGGTATGATTTCCAGTAGCAGAAGCTGCTCGGTGTTGACAGGTTTACTTATTGTATTTTATCATGAAGAAGGATCCACAAACATTTTGCTCAAAAATTATGACATTTAAACTTCTTACATTGATCAGTGGTTAGTAGAGAATGATGGTGCTAAGGTCTATAATTATAACATCTGACTATTAAAAGATAAATGCAGTGTAGAAAATAAATAAAAAAACTCCAGCATCACATCAGGAAAGTCAGATATAAAGAATTCACCTGAGCCAGTGGTTTGATCTGTTTGGCCTGACAGCAGCTCAGCAGTTTCAGGAAGAAGCAAAACAACATTTATTTTATGTAATGAAAACTGCTCTCTACACATTTTATGGTCCCCTGCAGAGTATTACTCGCTTTTTCAAAAAGTCCTGTTTATGACCATCCAGTCGTTTCCGCTTATCCTTTTTTCAGGGTCGAGGGGGGGCTGGAGCCTGGACTGTGGAGCACCCGGAGAGCACCCACGCAAACACGGTGAGAACATGCAAGACCCCGGCCTGATGGTGGAATTGAACTCAGTACCTTCTTCCTGTGAGGCAAGTGCTAACCACCACCGTGCTGTGTGGGCACAGTAATGTCTCATTATTGATAATTAATGATGTGCAGAGTAAAAGCAAATTTCTCAAAGGGACTCCTGCAATTAGACACATTTGTTGAAACAAAACAACTCACCTGTATCTTTAGATGTCATTTGGGTTGACTCAGTTTCAGGAGTGGAGGTATGAAAGTTGGACATGTGACTGTTGAATGAGTAACTGAGTCACAGGTTTGATTTTCAAGGCCTGGCAGCAGGATAGGAGATGAAGGAATAAGTGAATCAAACAATATTTTATTTTATTGGAAAACAATTTGTGGACAAAACAAACAAAAGAAAACAAAAACTATCAACTTTAACTGACTCCTGTCAGTGAAATTGTTGGCTGTCTTTATAGATAAATGGGTTGTCATGGTCCTCAGTCTGTTGACTCAGTGTTTTGTATTAAATAATATTATCTCTTGTCCTTGTTCATTCTGGTTATGTTTTCAGTTTAGCTAGTTCCTTAACCTAGTTTTTAGGTTTTAGTTCTGTGCTACCCTCTGTTTAGTGTCGAGTCATCCCTGCCCGTGTGTTCCTTCTGTTTTTTGTCAGTATTAGGTCTCTGAGTTCTGTCAGTGTGTTTCCTGTTTTACTTTGAAGAGATCACACCCCTGGTAGAGCTTCAACAGCATTGCAAGGGAATCTGGGCACACTGAGTCTGAATGGACCGTGTTTAGTGGTTGGTGCCTGTTGTGGTGGTGACCCTGAACCAGATGGTGGACGCCGGAAATGAAGGGATCAGGCTCAGTGCAGATAGATACTGAAAGACTAAGCAGAAAGTGACTCTGGCAGTAGCTGAAGAAAAACACTTTTGGACTGCCTCAAAGACCTTTAGGCGACTCAGGAGGGCAAAGCGGTGCTCTACGTACACTGTGTAATACATTTGGTCAGATTTCTAGAAATGTGAGCTCCTCCATCCAACATGGGATGAATGCTGTCTCTCCTAACAAGATCAGGTTTCCCCAAGAAGGTTACCCGATTAGCCATAAAGGTGGGAAGTAGAAATTCAAGGTATCTGTATTTTAGGAAGAGAAAGAGGTTATATTTAAAGGTAAAGACTGCTCAGTCGGATTTGATAAACTGGAAAAGTAAAGCTTGTTGTTTTGTCATATTGTGAAACATGCTGTAAAAAAACTGAGGAAGACTAACTGTGATATTTAAAGGCTGCATGAGAATCATCTGCAGGTGCAGGATAAACAGTTTGCTGCACTGTGATGGATTTTAAGTAAAGAACAGTGTGTGACTGGTGCACAGTGGCTGTGGTTAGATGGTCACGTGGTTCTCAAACTTTTCACAATGAGTACCACCTATTAAAATATATGGCTCTTGAAGTACCACCCTTTATGATCTACATTAAAGTACAGTAGTATAGGCCTATTTAACACCACATACAGTTTACACAATCTCATATATGAATGTTATTTCTTTTATCTGTCATAAACAGGATGTGACAAATGATAACAACAACACCTGTACTGCATTAAAACAAGGTGGGATATCCGGTCTTTAAGTCCTGCTTCGGTCCAAACTACTCTGCACTTATTAAGGCTGTGGTGTTTTTAACATGCTTTAATGCACTGAATCTTGTTCCATTTAATCTCAACAAGCCCCTAAAAACAGTCAGTGATCACTTTCGGCTTCTCTCGGTTTTTATCACCACTGTTCATTTTAAAGCTCAGTGTTTAAACCCTTACGATGTAGCTGCAGCCCATGCAGCAGTATATGAATGACTAACCTGGTATTGTGGATGGATTATCTCAGTTGTTCTCCTGACTGAAGTTTGGTCCGTTTACAGCATCCTGCCATGCGATTGTATTTGTCTCTAACCATCAGGAACCCTCACGTTAACTTTTATCGAGTGGAAAAAAGTTAGCCTTCATCCAGCTTCACTGTGTTTGTGCTACGCTAACATAGCTGTGTCGCTAGCGATCTCCAAAGTTTCAGGAGTAGTTAGTCATTATAAGAAGTGTTTGTGAACTAAAAATCAAGAACGTGGGATACTGTTTGTCCATGACTTGGACAGCCCAGTGCTTTGGCGATGCTTCATCTTCTGCTTTGCTTTTGTGTGGGAGCCACGTCAGAAGTCCAAGCATTTTTTTCCCCTTGCAATGGCTCTGCACTCCCCCTAGGGGGTGCGCCCCCCCCACTTCAGGAACCTCTTCACTAGAGGGAGCCCATGTACCACCAGTGTTACGCGTCCCACAGTTTGAGAATGACTGGGTTACATCAAGTGTAGCAGAGATTAATCTGAAGTTTAACTGATGATACTGAGACTCACTGGCTGAATTCCACCTTCATATCAACTGCATACTGTCTAGTATACTGTTGGAGTAATTCTGATAAAAGTTGTCATTGTTGTGTTTAAAACTGTAAATCTTGTCCTGAACTGCATGTTCAGATATTTTTCTGTCCCTCCCCTACATCTAGGATGGTGGGGGATGCTATTAGCTATAGTGTTTAACTGTAGGCACAATTGCATGTAAGGTTTTGGTTTCTTTATTTAGTAATTAATGTTTACGTCCTGCCATTTATGGGCACACCTGTGCGTGTACATGGTGGACCATTAAAGGGGTTAGGCCATATACGGGGTGAGGGGAGATGCCTATGTTATGAAGAGGGATGTTGTTAAAATGATTGTAACGTATACGTAGACACACACAAATACACACGCACTCGCACGTGCATATACACACACTGTGTCTTAACTTTTATGACACACCATAGGGGATTTACAATGGGGTGCTTATGTGTTCAATGAATAAAAGGCTGTGAGGGGAGTTGGCTAGGATCAGGTGAGGAACTTCAGGATCCTGATCCGATCGGCTTCCCTTGCAAGTTGATGGATTGGGCTTTGATTGTCTTGCTTCGTTCATGATAAGTCTCTGAGTCAGCGAGGCCTGTGAGTGCAAACCTAACATATACAGACAGCATAAACAGAGTACTGTGAGTGTGGAGGATAGAAATCAGACCGGACAAGTTATGAAACATCTGTAAGATTCAGTTGTGTAAATCCACAAAGAGCAGTAAACTTCAGCAGCAGCAGCTCAGATCACCTGATTGTTTTGCAAAGTTACACACGATTCAATATTGATTTTAGTGGCCTCCGATTGGCGTAACCGCGTGTCATTACTGCCGACGTGAATTATGATTTTACTGAATTTACGTTAAACCTTAGCCAGCAGTTTTAAATTTCCCTCAGTGTCGCCTGCTCTGGCGCCTGGAAGACAGTGGACTATGGTGCTGGTGTCTCTAGCTTCACATGACTGAGAACAGAATCACCAATTACCAGAGTTTGTTAACTGGTGGGTGTGTGGCAGAATGGGGACTAATTATTAGACATATTTACAGGTTGGTGGTGTACCGGTGGTTGTTTAGGACCACATTCCCTCCTCACTGTCGCACAGCCATCCTGTTTCCCAGCTGCTTGGAACAATCTGCCGGGAAAGAGCTAGTCTAGAATTAGTCTCGCCAGGCTTGGTCATGGTCATGACTGGGGTTCCTATGCAGTTTCCAGCAGCCGCACCTGGTTGCAATCTGGGCCAATCAGCGAGTGGAATACTTAAGGCCAGCATTGTCAGCTGTGCTTTGCCAGTTCGTCTGCTAACCTTGGGTAATATGGGTCTCTGTTGACACTCATGTGTAGTCTCCCTTGTGTATACTTACTAGAGATGGTATGATACCACTTTTTCATGTCGGATACTGATATCATAAATTTGGATATCTGCTGATACGATATGAATCCGATATAGTGTATTTTATAACCAATAAAACTGTTTTTTTAATATCTTGCTGCATTTTTGTATAAGTTCATACTCGAGTTTTAAAAAAAACACCAAAGCTATTCTGTTACACCTGTAAGCAATCTAATAAAGGTAAACCTGCACCATCCTCCCTATTCTGGTGTTTTAAAGAGTACTTAGGGAAATATTAAGCAACCTAACTAACAGGGCTGCCAACTCCCAGCAAAAAAGAATAGGGAACAACCCCCCACCTCGTGATGCTTAATCAACGTAATCAACTTTAATTTAATGCACGTGTACAAAAAAAAATCAATTATTTTTCAACAATACTTAAACAGACTCAACATCTTTCTTCTACAGAGCTGCAGACTGCACAGATGGTTCCCAAAGGAAAAAGTACTACAGCTTACTAGGGTATATCAGACTTAACAGTTACTATATACAGTGATGGACTTCTATACATTTTACATCAGATTCAAACTGGTTGTAAGATTCAGATAATTATTTGTTAAAAGCTCGACATTTTAAATGAGAATAAGAAAGAAAAGTATGTCTTTGTGCCCCCTTTTCCCTGTTCATGCCCTATCGGCCCCCCTGGCTAAACCCTGCACAGTTACCAGCCGTCAGCTGCGTAGAAAAAGATCCTGGTGTAGAAAGTAATATTAAATACATTCTAACAACAGCTGATCAAGCTTAAACGTGCTGCTGTTGTTCAGCCGCTGGTTTCCTCTTTCTGGTGCAAAGTGGGCCAAAAACAAACAAGAGAGACGGACTCGCGACAGAAAAGCCGATCAGCTGATCATTGATCAGTTTCACATTGAAGTAGCAGCAGGAGAGGCAGTCGCTCCATATATCGGTTGTTAAGCTTAACGTGGGAATGCTTTACAAACATTCAGAGATGAACTTACACACTTGCTTTACTTCTCTGGGATAACTTCCTCGGAGATGAAATGCCAGTGTTCTGGGAATCCATTCTACCTGACAAACCATCCTACCTGTTGTTTCTGCGCATGCGCAAAACACAAAATTAAGTGGCGAACCGTCCTACCTTTGTTAATAAGAGCTAGAAAAATACTAATTAAGTGCCAAACCATCCTGGCTTTATGAATATGAGCTACAAGCATACTCTGATGGGCAAAGTTAAGTAGCAAACCGGCATACCTACGTAATTTTGTGCTGGAACTACTATGTGACAGCAGGAATGTGCATAACCTACGGTAGGACGTTTTGCCAAAGTTTGTCAGAACACCGGTTTGGTAGTGAGGCTCCAAATGCACAACCAGACCGCCAACAGGTCTCGCACGCCACAGACGCTCTATCAAGTTACGCATGCTGCCCCAATGTGCTGAGGTTATGAGCTGAGTTACGCCATGTTGTAAGTTTTGTCAGGTGCTTTTGTGATATTTAACGGATCGGATTACATCTTTTATTTCTCTCCGATATCCGATCCAGTAATTTAGGTCAGTATGGGACCGATACGTAATATCGGTTCGGTCCATCTCTAATACTTACCTGTGCTTTTCCCTGTGTTACTTGGAGTACTTTGGACCTGTCCACTCTTCACCCTTTAGCAGTTGGAACCTTCCTTCTTTGAACGCTGGACTACTCCTGTATTGTGAGGTGCTTTTGTGATATTGCACCCAGTGCATCCCATGATGCACTGGGTGTTTCTTCTTCACTCACTATGTATTAACAGACCTCTCTGCACTGAATCATATCTGTTATTATCTCTGTCTCTCTTCCACAGCATGTCTTTATCCTGTCTTCCTTCTCTCTCCCAACCAATCACAGCAGATGTTGCAGTCCGACTGAAAGTGTCTCAGATGGAACTTTTAGCCACAGTTGCTCCCAAATTTCAGCCTCTGTTGTCTGTATAATTTTCACTCCAGATCAACATGGTGCACTCAAAAACATCTTTGCCCTCATAAACGTAAAACGATAACTTTCAGTAAAATGCAGCTTAAAAATAGAAAATCCAGATTTTATGTATTCATATAATTCATAATTAATATCTATTATATCCTGTGTGGTATAAAATGAAACTAAAGTAATAAAGTAAGTTTATGTTCAATTTGTACATGGAACATTTACACACAATCAAGTCACCATTTTGTACATAAATGTTTATTCGAGGATACATTTCTGCGCCAGCTGTGAGACTTCAAATCAAATATTTGGTTATTTATATTTAATCAATGATACTGATTGGATACTAATACCAGCAAATACATTCTATCACCACATTCACTCAGTCTGAGAGCTGTTCATTTTCCAAAACACACAAAACAAAGTGAAAAAGTATTATTATTTAAACTCTATAATATCATTTCATTTAATTAAAGAAGCCTGAATCCTCATGAAGTCAGACTCGGACCTGCTGACAGCCCTACACAGCACACACAGTTAGCTGTAGCCCAGTTTAGAATATTTTAGCTATTAAAACACGAGTGAAATAAAGATTTGGAGGAACTCCACCAACATGAAATCACATAACGGAGTTCAAACTCACGTAATTTCTCCTCGACATCTCTCCTCGATGTGTTTGTGACTGCCTTCAGATGAACTCAAAGATCTTACTTTGCACAGATCAGGATGTGAATATTCAAAGAAGGAGGATTCAAATAAATTCAAATTTCTGCCTGAAATACTAACTGGGGGAATTTTGATATCATTTACATAACACAAAAGGAAGAAGGAAAGAAAACAGGGAAGTTTCCCTGTTTGTATGTATCGGTGAAAAACTGTCCACCTCCGGGTTCAACTCATCATCACTTAACAGCTTTTTGTACCCATCATACATTTATCATAAAAGTAACATAGAAAGAAACAGGAAATGCTTAATGCAGTGCACTTATGTAGATATGTGGACAGGAAGCTGCCACGTTACACACGATTTTATTTGAACTCCATAAAGAGCTGTTGCTAAGAGTTCCCAGGTTTGGGTGTTTTCTACAATCTCTGTGTGCAGAACTGAAGGACTGAGAGACTGAGGAGGAGAGACTCAGTCATCAAACTGTAAAAGTTCAGTTCAATTTTATTTGCACAGCGTCAAATCAAAACAACAACAGTCACCTCAAGGCGCTTTATATTGAAGATAGACCCTACCATAATACATACAGAGAAAAACCCAACAATCATATGACCCCCTATGAGCAGCACTTTGGCAACAGTGGGAAGGAAAAACTCCCTTTTAACAGGAAGAGACCTCCGACAGAACCAGGCTCAGGGAGGTATAACCATTAAGCCATATGTGGGTTTATGTTATGGTGTAGTTTAGTTTTTGTAGCTTTTAAGTTAAACATAATGTATGTGTGAGTTATTTGGAAAGGCAACATCTGGTAGTTTCTCACAATTTGTCAGTTTAACATCTGGCTAACATTAAACTCAACACAGAGTGCAAACCTCTGTTTACAACAGAAACATACATGGAAACGTGAAGCATGATGCAACATATTCAGTCTGATTTCCATTTGTGGGGAAAAGAGCTTTACAGTGTTTTGTGTTACATTTTATATTGGTATGAAGACAAACAGTGCACTGCAGTTAACCCAGGTTTGAATCTGACCCACAGCCCTATGCTGCCTGTCTTCCCTCGGTCTTATCAAGTAAATGCTAAAATGCCCCCTAAAATTCATTTTAGAAACTTTCAAAATGAGTAAAAATGAAGTCACTTTGATAACAAACATATTTTTTAAATTCTTACATGAATACAGAAAATAACACACACATTTTATTATGAGGACAGAGTAACCCAGCCGTAACCCCCCAAAAATCATCATTGTGAAAATAATAATAATCCAGGAATAATGAAGAAAGTCACGAAGATGTCCCTGTGACTCAGGAGCAGGAGACAGAGCCATGTCTTCAGAGAGCACCGCTTTCTCTCGTTAGGTTTAAATCCTACTATGTAGAACAAATGAAATTAAATGTCTCATCTTTGCTCCCACTGAACCCCCGATAATTGTGCTCTCTGCTCGTCATCATGGCTCCAAACATGTCAGAGTCCATAGTTGTTCCTACTGCGGTCCAGTTATAGCACATAATCCGATCATTGACCCAGAACCACAAACCCAGGGTGCGGGAGTAGCGCAGGCCCAGCCAGACGTAAGGCGTCGAAGCGTAGTTTGCTAAGGAGATGACGCTGGTCTTTACTTCAGCGCTGGTGATGGAAACCAGGTCAGTGTGATTCACTCTGCAGTAAGTTAAGGCGTCCTTCCAGGTCTTGTTCTCTTTGATCAGGATCATACCTGCCATTAACAGACACTGAAGTTAAACTCAAGTGTTTTAAAAAGCAGTACTAACTAGCAGTAGTACTTCTTGCACAGTTTTGGCCTTTTAAAGGCATGTGGTCCTAAACTTTTGATCAGCTATAAAACAGCCTGTTTCAGTTCAAATGTTGTTTTCAATAAACTGCTCAAAAAGAAAAAGTTTTCTTTGACGCCTGTTTCTTCTTGTTGCATGTTGAAGCTCTGCTTAGAACTTTGTTATGATCCACCAACCCGTTCTCACTCCCAAAGCGTAACATTTTACGCTAGGTGACAAATCGTCACCATATTACGTTTTCGGCTACCCACCACGTTCCTAAATGACGACCTCGGAAAAAGAGGAAATATGAGAACCGTCTGGACTGAACCTACACATGTTCGCTCTTTTTCTTCAAATCGCTTAGAAACACGCTATTTAACATCATTAAAGTCCTGGTTAAGGTCAGGAATAAGGTTATGGTCAGGGCTAGGGATAAGGTTAGGTTTAGGGCTGGAATACAGGGCTGGAACGTCTACTACCGCGGGAGCGTCATTGCACTGGATTCCAGCCATAACCCGCCGCGTACCATAAGAACGCCGAAGGTCTCCTTTCGCGTTCCTCAGGAACGCCGCGGGACGTGACAAAACGTCGACATGTTACGCCTCGGGAGTGAGAACGCTCTGGATCCACACATAGAAAATATGACTTTTTAACATTTTTCAAGTGGTCTTAAACTTTTGATCTGGACTGTATTAACAGGCATTTGCTTCAACACTAAAAGGGAAAATTCAATTTATTCACAATTTCGGTACCATAGAGTAGTGGTCCCTGGCCCCCGGGCCACGGACTTGTACTGGCCGGTCAGAGTTGAGGCTCGGGTGTGAAATTTATGGTTTTCAGGGTTTTAATAGTTTTTTAATCATTATTTTTTTATTGTTTTATCATTAACTAAATATCTCAGGGTCTTTTCTCCCGTGTTTTATGAATAAATCTTTGTTTTTTGGTAACGGTTGTTATTTTTATCTAAGACACTTTAAAGGCCGGTCTGTGAAAATATTGTCGGACATAAACCGGTAAGTGGCACAAAAAAGGTTGGGGACGGCTGCCATAGAGGAATGTTTGTATATTACCATTTACAGGCACTTTTTTTCATTGTAATTCATTAAATATGCTTCTTTACATCCTTAAATACACATTTCAGTAAAATTACAACCCAATTAGCCATTTCAAAAATTCTTACATTTAAACTTTTTAAATTAATCAGTGGTTAGTAGAGAACAATGCTGCATATTACAACATATTACTATCACAAGATAGACACTGAAGATTGGGACACATTCAGTGTCTGAATGTGTGTGTAAATGGGTGGATGACTGAATGTAGTGTAAAGGGCTTTGGGGTCGATAGTGACTAAGTAAAGCGCTATACAAATACAGGCCATTTACCATTTTACAATCACTTTTCTACCCCTTATTGCACTCCTGATTGCACAGTATTATACGCTTTTTTCCCAAAATTCCTATATGCCAGTTATAATGATAAAGTCTTATTGTTGATGATTGACAAAAGTGTGCAGAATAAAAGTCAATTTCTCAAAGGGACTCCTGCAATGAGACATTTGTTGACATAAAATGGTAAATGGCCTGTATTTATATAGCACTTTACTAGTCCCTAAGGACCCCAAAGCGCTTTACATATCCAGTCATCCACCCATTCACACAAAAGAACACATATAAATTTTATTCACATAAAAGAACTCACCTGCAGCTGAGGTTGGATTTGTTTGGCCTGACAGCGGGTCAGCAGATCCTGGATAAACGTGAATCCAACATTATTTTATGGGACTGGACCATAATTGTTGTAAAAAATAAAAAAACAACTTAAACAAAATAAATCAAAACTGTTTTCTACATGTTTCTACAGTCCCCTGTCAGTCACATGCCCCAAGAATGTTCATCACTTTTCTACCACTTATTGCACTCCAGATTGCACAGTATTATGCGCTTTTTCAAAAAAATCTTGTTTATGTCGGTTCTAATGATAAAGTCTTATAATTGATAATTGACAAAAGTGTGCAGAATAAAAGTCAATTTCTTAAAGGGACTCCTGCAATGAGACATTTGTTGACATAAAAGAACTCACCTGCATCTTTAGACGTCATTCGGGACGATTCAGTTTCAGGAGTGGATGTATGAGGGGTTGAAAGTATGACAGTTGTTGACTCTGAGGCTGAGGTTGGATTTGTTTGGCCTGACAGCGGGTCAGCAGATCCTGGATAAACGTGAATCCAACATTATTTTATGGGACTGGACCATGATTGTTGTAAAAAAACATCAAACGAAAACAATCAAAAGCTCTCTCTACAGTTTTCGATGTGCTAAGCAGTTGACAACCAAATTTATTTATCTATCAAGTCAGATAACATACACCAATTATTTAAACTGCAGGAATGCCTTAACATTTTTAGAACCTGGATGACGTTTAACTTTTTGCCTGTAAATTCAGATAAAGCTGAAGTTATTTTACTTGGACATAAAAGTCTTAGAAATGTGGTCTCTAACCACATATTTAAACTGGATGGCATTTCTGTGGACTCCAGCAACACTATGAGGAATGTAAGAGTCATTTTTGACCAGGATATGTCCTTCAGTGCACATACTAAACAAAATGTGGAACTGCTTTCTACCATCCATCTATCCATCCATCTATCATCCATCCATCCATCCATCCATCTTCTTCCGCTGATCAGGGGTAGGTCGCAAGGGGAAGCAGCCTAAGAAGAGAAGCCAAGTCCTCCCTTTCCTCAGCCACCCATCCAGCTTGTCTGGGGAAACGCCAAGGCGTTCCCAGGCTAGTCCAGAGATATAATCTCTCCAGCGTGTCCTGTGTCTGCCCCGCGGTCTCCTCCCGGTGGGACTGCCTGGAGCACCTCACCTAGGAGTCATCCTTGTCAGATGCCCGAACCACTAGGGCTGAACGATTATGGAAAATAATCTAATTGCGATTTTTTGCCCCAATATTGCGATTGCGATGCGATATGCGATTATTTTTTAAGGTCTTTGTCTTCTGTATTATTAAACAAAGACAAGCAATACATCATATAGTATGGCCAATACTATATTACATTAATTTTAAACTGTTCTTTCCTGGAAGACAGACCTCTGTTATGATGACATGAGGTGATGCATGAATTGATGACTGACATTTTTATTTAACTTCTTCAATCACAACAGTATATTTGAACATACACAATAGTTTATTTTTAGCTTACAAACATCTGAGCATAAAGTGCTGACAAGGAACCCTGGTGTAAACATTAAAATGAAAGTCAGTACAATGTGCAGATTGCAGAAATATACATAAAAAAAATCAGTGGCTTTACCACACTCAGTTTTTCGACATCTGTGAACTACTAGACAGTCATTCAATTAAAAAATAATATTAAATAAATAAAACTAATAAATAAAAAATACACACATCTTACTGATCTCTGCAGTCAGTAACATTACACATAAAGTGCAAACATAATAGCAATTGTATAAACACACACACAAACACGCCTTTAAAGTTTAAAGGCGTGAAATTGGACGGTCTAGTTCTGATTAGCGTCACCGCTGTCTCGGTGGAGTTTAATAAACTCGGCCGTCTGCTTCTTGCTATCTAAAATATAACCAGACACTGGTGTAAATTCTCGACTGTCTCATACTTCTGTTTAATAAGTTTTCTGTTTGACGTTTAGTCAGCTGTGTGAAAACCAAGGAGGAACCCACACGGGGGATTAATAAAGTTTTATTTTATCTAATCTAATAACTTTAATCTCAGCCAAACCGATTTACTCACGAACAAACAAAACACTGAAAAAAGCCCAACAATAACATTTTTAGGTTGTCTAAGTGACTTATATATCACGTTTAACCCGACCAGCGAAACTCCGCGGTGATCTGAAAATGATGTGCCGGGAGTTGTGCCGTTCTCGGCCGCATCAGTAACCCTCGAGCTCCCGGCTAGCTGTCGAGCTGGTGGGTAGCAGACGCCTCTGAAAACGTCGAAGCACTTTTGCAAATATGGGATATCTTGATAAACGAGCAGATATTTGATGTTTACACAACTACTTTCTCGCCTGAAAATATGTTAAAAGTTTATTTTGTGACCCAGAAAGATTAGTATGAGTAATTTTAAAACTTAGTAGCGGCCGCCATTGCTGGAAACTGGAGTTTGGCTGGGCCGCGCTATGAATTCTGGGATATGGTAGTAATTTGGACAGCCTTCGGCGCGTCGCTGTGACGTAATCGGTCTACAAATGCGGCCTCAGGAGGATGCAGCCCATGAATTTGGACATGTCCAGAGTATAATCGCAGCCTTTGCGGTTAGAAAATTGCACTTGATCATGTCGCGATATTATCGCAAATGCGATATATCGTTCAGCCCTACGAACCACCTCAACTGGCCCCTTTCGACATTGAGGAGCAGCGGCTCTAATCTCAGCCCCTCCCGGATGGCTGTACTTCCTACCACATCTCCAAGGGAGAGACCAGCCACCCCTTGGAGGAAGGTTGCTTGTATCCGCGATCTCGTTCATTTGGTCACTACTCACAGCTCGTGACCATAGGTGAGGGTAGGGACGTAGATCGAATGGCAAATTGAGAGCTTCGCCTTTAAACTCAGCTCTCTCTTTACCACGACGGATCGGTATAACGTCTGCATCATTGCAGCTGCAGAACCAATCTGTCTGTTGATATCCCGCTGCCTTCCCCAGTCACTTGGGAATAAGATACCTGAGATTGTTAAACTCCTCCACTTAGGGCAGGAACTAATCCCTGAACCAGGACAGAAACCGCATTGTTGTTCTTGTATCCGAGGTTTGACTAACAGACAGACTCTCCTTTCCAGCATCTTGGCATAGACTTTCCCGGGAGCCTGAAGAGTGTGATCCCCCTATAGCTGGAACACACCCTTCGATCCTCTTTCTTAAAGATGGGAACCACCACCCCATTCTGCCAATCCAAAGCTCCCGCCCCTGATCTCCACACAACATTGTAGAGGTGTGGCAACCAGAACAGGCCCCTAAAAATCCAAAGCCTTCAGGAACTCAGGGCAGACCTCATCCCCCCCGGAGGCTCTGCCACTAAGGAGTTGTTTAAAGACCTCCTTGACCTCGTCCCTGGAGATTTGTGGGTCATCCCCCTCGTCCCCAGACTCTGCTTCCTTCACGGAAGACGTGCCAGTGGGATTAAGGAGGTCCTTGAAGTATTCCTTCCACTGTCCGACAATTTACTCAGTCAAAGTAAGCCGTGCTCCACCCACACCATACACAGTGCAGGTAGAGCACCGCTTTCCCCTCCTGATTTCCCTGACGGTTTGCCAGAATCTCTTCGAGGTAGTGCGAAAGTCTTTTTCCATGGCCTTTAAAAGGGAGTTTTTCCTTCCCACTGTCGCCAAAGTGTTTGCTCGTAGGGGGTCATATGATTGTTGGGTTTTCTCAGTATGTATATTGTAGGGTCTACCCTACAATATAAAGCGCTCCGAGGCGATTGTTGTTGTGATTTGGCGTTGTATAAATAAAACTGAATGGAACTGAATTGATAACAAAACCAATCACCAACCTGCGTCCTAGCGCGTCCCTGTGCCACCTGCAACTATGGAGGATCTTATGTTCAAACATGGCGTTCGTTATTGCCAAACTGTGGTTTGCACAGAAGTCCAACAAGAAAACACTGCTCGGGTTCAGATCGGGGAGGCCGTTCCTCCCAATCACGACCCTCAAGGTCTCACTGCCGTTGCCCACATGAGCATTGGAGTCTCCCAGAAAGACAACAGAGTCCCCAGGCAGAGCATCGTCCAGCACCCTACACCAGGGACTCCAAGAAGGCTGGGTACTCTGAACCACCACTCGGCGCATAAGTGCAGACAAAAGTCAGAATCCGTTCCCCGACCCAAAGACGCAGGGAACAAATCCTCTGGTCCACTGGGAGAAACCCCAACATACAGGCAGCAGCCGAGGGGATGCTAGGATACCCACATCAACTGTCGTTGTGATTTGTTGCTCTATATGTAAAATTGAATTGAATTGAATTGAATTGAACTGAATTGAATTGAAAAGAACTCACCTGCAGCTTTAGACGTCATTCGGGATGATTCAGTGTCAGGAGTGGAGGTATGAGGGGTTGAAAGTGTCACAGTTGTTGACTCTGAGGCTGAGGTTGGATTTGTTTGACCTGACAGCAGGTCAGCAGATCCTGGAAAAAGTGAATCCAACATTATTTTATGGGACTGGACCATGATTGTTGTAAAAAATAAAAAAAATAAATCAAAACTGTTTTCTACATGTTTCTACAGTCCCCTGTCAGTCACATGCCCCAAGAATGTTCATCACTTTTCTACCACTTATTGCACTCCAGATTGCACAGTATTATGCGCTTTTTCCAAAAATCTTGTTTATGTCGGTTATAATGATAAAGTCTTATGATTGATAATTGACAAAAGTGTGCAGAATAAAAGTCAATTTCTTAAAGGGACTCCTGCAATGAGACATTTTTTGACATAAAAGAACTCACCTGCATCTTTAGACGTCATTCGGGACGATTCAGTGTCAGGAGTGGATGTATGAGGGGTTGAAAGTGTGACAGTTGTTGACTCTGAGGCTGGGGTTGGATTTGTTTGGCCTGACAGTGGGTCAGCACATCCTGGATAAACGTGAATCCAACATTATTTTATGGGACTGGACCATGATTGTTGTAAAAAAACATCAAACGAAAACAATCAAAAGCTCTCTCTACAGTTTTCAATGTGCTAAGCAGTTGACAACCAAATTTATTTATCTATCAAGTCAGATAACATACACCAATTATTTAAACTGCAGGAATGCCTTAACATTTTTAGAACCTGGATGACGTTTAACTTTTTGCCTGTAAATTCAGATAAAGCTGAAGTTATTTTACTTGGACATAAAAGTCTTAGAAATGTGGTCTCTAACCACATATTTAAACTGGATGGCATTTCTGTGGACTCAAGCAACACTATGAGGAATGTAAGAGTCATTTTTGACCAGGATATGTCCTTCAGTGCACATATTAAACAAAATGTGGAACTGCTTTCTACCATCCATCCATCCATCCATCCATCCATCTTCTTCCGCTGATCAGGGGTAGGTCGCAAGGGGCAGCAGCCTAAGAAGAGAAGCCAAGTCCTCCCTTTCCTCAGCCACCCATCCAGCTTGTCTGGGGAAACGCCAAGGCGTTCCCAGGCTAGTCGAGAGATATAATCTCTCCAGCGTGTCCTGGGTCTGCCCCGGGGTCTCCTCCCGGTGGGACTGCCTGGAGCACCTCACCTAGGAGTCATCCTTGTCAGATGCCCGAACCACCTCAACTGGCCCCTTTCGACATTGAGGAGCAGCGGCTCTAATCTCAGCCCCTCCCGGATGGCTGTACTTCCTACCACATCTCCAAGGGAGAGACCAGCCACCCCTTGGAGGAAGGTTGCTTGTATCCGCGATCTCGTTCATTTGGTCACTACTCACAGCTCGTGACCATAGGTGAGGGTAGGGACGTAGATCGAATGGCAAATTGAGAGCTTCGCCTTTAAACTCAGCTCTCTCTTTACCACGACGGATCGGTATAACGTCTGCATCATTGCAGCTGCAGAACCAATCTGTCTGTTGATATCCCGCTGCCTTCCCCAGTCACTTGGGAATAAGATACCTGAGATTGTTAAACTCCTCCACTTAGGGCAGGAACTAATCCCTGAACCAGGACAGAAACCGCATTGTTGTTCTTGTATCCGAGGTTTGACTAACAGACAGACTCTCCTTTCCAGCATCTTGGCATAGACTTTCCCGGGAGCCTGAGGAGTGTGATCCCCCTATAGCTGGAACACACCCTTCGATCCCCTTTCTTAAAGATGGGAACCACCACCCCATTCTGCCAATCCAAAGCTCCCGCCCCTGATCTCCACACAACATTGTAGAGGTGTGGCAACCAGAACAGGCCCCTAAAAATCCAAAGCCTTCAGGAACTCAGGGCAGACCTCATCCCCCCCGGAGGCTCTGCCACTAAGGAGTTGTTTAAAGACCTCCTTGACCTCATCCCTGGAGATTTGTGGGTCATCCCCCTCGTCCCCAGACTCTGCTTCCTTCATGGAAGACGTGCCAGTGGGATTAAGGAGGTCCTTGAAGTATTCCTTCCACTGTCCGACAATTTACTCAGTCAAAGTAAGCCGTGCTCCACCCACACCATACACAGTGCAGGTAGAGCACCGCTTTCCCCTCCTGATTTCCCTGACGGTTTGCCAGAATCTCTTCGAGGTAGTGCGAAAGTCTTTTTCCATGGCCTTTAAAAGGGAGTTTTTCCTTCCCACTGTCGCCAAAGTGTTTGCTCGTAGGGGGTCATATGATTGTTGGGTTTTCTCAGTATGTATATTGTAGGGTCTACCCTACAATATAAAGCGCTCCGAGGCGATTGTTGTTGTGATTTGGCGTTGTATAAATAAAACTGAATGGAACTGAATTGATAACAAAACCAATCACCAACCTGCGTCCTAGCGCGTCCCTGTGCCACCTGCAACTATGGAGGATCTTATGTTCAAACATGGCGTTCGTTATTGCCAAACTGTGGTTTGCACAGAAGTCCAACAAGAAAACACTGCTCGGGTTCAGATCGGGGAGGCCGTTCCTCCCAATCACGACCCTCAAGGTCTCACTGCCGTTGCCCACATGAGCATTGGAGTCTCCCAGAAAGACAACAGAGTCCCCAGGCAGAGCATCGTCCAGCACCCTACACCAGGGACTCCAAGAAGGCTGGGTACTCTGAACCACCACTCGGCGCATAAGTGCAGACAAAAGTCAGAATCCGTTCCCCGACCCAAAGACGCAGGGAACAAATCCTCTGGTCCACTGGGAGAAACCCCAACATACAGGCAGCAGCCGAGGGGATGCTAGGATACCCACATCAACTGTCGTTGTGATTTGTTGCTCTATATGTAAAATTGAATTGAATTGAATTGAACTGAATTGAAAAGAACTCACCTGCAGCTTTAGACGTCATTCGGGATGATTCAGTGTCAGGAGTGGAGGTATGAGGGGTTGAAAGTGTCACAGTTGTTGACTCTGAGGCTGAGGTTGGATTTGTTTGGCCTGACAGCAGGTCAGCAGATCCTGGAAAAAGTAAATCCAACATTATTTTACAGGACTGGACCATGATTGTTGTAAAAAATAAACAAAATAAATCAAAACTGTTTTCTACATGTTTCTACAGTCCCCTGTCAGTCACATGCCCCAAGAATGTTCATCACTTTTCTACCACTTATTGCACTCCAGATTGCACAGTATTATGCGCTTTTTCCAAAAATCTTGTTTATGTCGGTTTTAATGATAAAGTCTTATGATTGATAATTGACAAAAGTGTGCAGAATAAAAGTCAATTTCTTAAAGGGACTCCTGCAATGAGACATTTTTTGACATAAAAGAACTCACCTGCATCTTTAGACGTCATTCGGGACGATTCAGTGTCAGGAGTGGATGTATGAGGGGTTGAAAGTGTGACAGTTGTTGACTCTGAGGCTGGGGTTGGATTTGTTTGGCCTGACAGTGGGTCAGCACATCCTGGATAAACGTGAATCCAACATTATTTTATGGGACTGGACCATGATTGTTGTAAAAAAACATCAAACGAAAACAATCAAAAGCTCTCTCTACAGTTTTCGATGTGCTAAGCAGTTGACAACCAAATTTATTTATCTATCAAGTCAGATAACATACACCAATTATTTAAACTGCAGGAATGCCTTAACATTTTTAGAACCTGGATGACGTTTAACTTTTTGCCTGTAAATTCAGATAAAGCTGAAGTTATTTTACTTGGACATAAAAGTCTTAGAAATGTGGTCTCTAACCACATATTTAAACTGGATGGCATTTCTGTGGACTCCAGCAACACTATGAGGAATGTAAGAGTCATTTTTGACCAGGATATGTCCTTCAGTGCACATACTAAACAAAATGTGGAACTGCTTTCTACCATCCATCCATCCATCCATCCATCCATCCATCCATCCATCCATCCATCCATCCATCCATCTATCATCCATCCATCCATCCATCCATCTTCTTCCGCTGATCAGGGGTAGGTCGCAAGGGGCAGCAGCCTAAGAAGAGAAGCCAAGTCCTCCCTTTCCTCAGCCACCCATCCAGCTTGTCTGGGGAAACGCCAAGGCGTTCCCAGGCTAGTCGAGAGATATAATCTCTCCAGCGTGTCCTGGGTCTGCCCCGGGGTCTCCTCCCGGTGGGACTGCCTGGAGCACCTCACCTAGGAGTCATCCTTGTCAGATGCCCGAACCACCTCAACTGGCCCCTTTCGACATTGAGGAGCAGCGGCTCTAATCTCAGCCCCTCCCGGATGGCTGTACTTCCTACCACATCTCCAAGGGAGAGACCAGCCACCCCTTGGAGGAAGGTTGCTTGTATCCGCGATCTCGTTCATTTGGTCACTACTCACAGCTCGTGACCATAGGTGAGGGTAGGGACGTAGATCGAATGGCAAATTGAGAGCTTCGCCTTTAAACTCAGCTCTCTCTTTACCACGACGGATCGGTATAACGTCTGCATCATTGCAGCTGCAGAACCAATCTGTCTGTTGATATCCCGCTGCCTTCCCCAGTCACTTGGGAATAAGATACCTGAGATTGTTAAACTCCTCCACTTAGGGCAGGAACTAATCCCTGAACCAGGACAGAAACCGCATTGTTGTTCTTGTATCCGAGGTTTGACTAACAGACAGACTCTCCTTTCCAGCATCTTGGCATAGACTTTCCCGGGAGCCTGAAGAGTGTGATCCCCCTATAGCTGGAACACACCCTTCGATCCTCTTTCTTAAAGATGGGAACCACCACCCCATTCTGCCAATCCAAAGCTCCCGCCCCTGATCTCCACACAACATTGTAGAGGTGTGGCAACCAGAACAGGCCCCTAAAAATCCAAAGCCTTCAGGAACTCAGGGCAGACCTCATCCCCCCCGGAGGCTCTGCCACTAAGGAGTTGTTTAAAGACCTCCTTGACCTCGTCCCTGGAGATTTGTGGGTCATCCCCCTCGTCCCCAGACTCTGCTTCCTTCACGGAAGACGTGCCAGTGGGATTAAGGAGGTCCTTGAAGTATTCCTTCCACTGTCCGACAATTTACTCAGTCAAAGTAAGCCGTGCTCCACCCACACCATACACAGTGCAGGTAGAGCACCGCTTTCCCCTCCTGATTTCCCTGACGGTTTGCCAGAATCTCTTCGAGGTAGTGCGAAAGTCTTTTTCCATGGCCTTTAAAAGGGAGTTTTTCCTTCCCACTGTCGCCAAAGTGTTTGCTCGTAGGGGGTCATATGATTGTTGGGTTTTCTCAGTATGTATATTGTAGGGTCTACCCTACAATATAAAGCGCTCCGAGGCGATTGTTGTTGTGATTTGGCGTTGTATAAATAAAACTGAATGGAACTGAATTGATAACAAAACCAATCACCAACCTGCGTCCTAGCGCGTCCCTGTGCCACCTGCAACTATGGAGGATCTTATGTTCAAACATGGCGTTCGTTATTGCCAAACTGTGGTTTGCACAGAAGTCCAACAAGAAAACACTGCTCGGGTTCAGATCGGGGAGGCCGTTCCTCCCAATCACGACCCTCAAGGTCTCACTGCCGTTGCCCACATGAGCATTGGAGTCTCCCAGAAAGACAACAGAGTCCCCAGGCAGAGCATCGTCCAGCACCCTACACCAGGGACTCCAAGAAGGCTGGGTACTCTGAACCACCACTCGGCGCATAAGTGCAGACAAAAGTCAGAATCCGTTCCCCGACCCAAAGACGCAGGGAACAAATCCTCTGGTCCACTGGGAGAAACCCCAACATACAGGCAGCAGCCGAGGGGATGCTAGGATACCCACATCAACTGTCGGTTTTGATTTGTTGCTCTATATGTAAAATTGAATTGAATTGAATTGAATTGAACTGAATTGAATTGAAAAGAACTCACCTGCAGCTTTAGACGTCATTCGGGATGATTCAGTGTCAGGAGTGGAGGTATGAGGGGTTGAAAGTGTCACAGTTGTTGACTCTGAGGCTGAGGTTGGATTTGTTTGACCTGACAGCAGGTCAGCAGATCCTGGAAAAAGTGAATCCAACATTATTTTATGGGACTGGACCATGATTGTTGTAAAAAATAAAAAAAATAAATCAAAACTGTTTTCTACATGTTTCTACAGTCCCCTGTCAGTCACATGCCCCAAGAATGTTCATCACTTTTCTACCACTTATTGCACTCCAGATTGCACAGTATTATGCGCTTTTTCAAAAAATCTTGTTTATGTCGGTTATAATGATAAAGTCTTATGATTGATAATTGACAAAAGTGTGCAGAATAAAAGTCAATTTCTTAAAGGGACTCCTGCAATGAGACATTTTTTGACATAAAAGAACTCACCTGCATCTTTAGACGTCATTCGGGACGATTCAGTGTCAGGAGTGGATGTATGAGGGGTTGAAAGTGTGACAGTTGTTGACTCTGAGGCTGGGGTTGGATTTGTTTGGCCTGACAGTGGGTCAGCACATCCTGGATAAACGTGAATCCAACATTATTTTATGGGACTGGACCATGATTGTTGTAAAAAAACATCAAACGAAAACAATCAAAAGCTCTCTCTACAGTTTTCGATGTGCTAAGCAGTTGACAACCAAATTTATTTATCTATCAAGTCAGATAACATACACCAATTATTTAAACTGCAGGAATGCCTTAACATTTTTAGAACCTGGATGACGTTTAACTTTTTGCCTGTAAATTCAGATAAAGCTGAAGTTATTTTACTTGGACATAAAAGTCTTAGAAATGTGGTCTCTAACCACATATTTAAACTGGATGGCATTTCTGTGGACTCAAGCAACACTATGAGGAATGTAAGAGTCATTTTTGACCAGGATATGTCCTTCAGTGCACATACTAAACAAAATGTGGAACTGCTTTCTACCATCCATCCATCCATCCATCCATCCATCTTCTTCCGCTGATCAGGGGTAGGTCGCAAGGGGCAGCAGCCTAAGAAGAGAAGCCAAGTCCTCCCTTTCCTCAGCCACCCATCCAGCTTGTCTGGGGAAACGCCAAGGCGTTCCCAGGCTAGTCGAGAGATATAATCTCTCCAGCGTGTCCTGGGTCTGCCCCGGGGTCTCCTCCCGGTGGGACTGCCTGGAGCACCTCACCTAGGAGTCATCCTTGTCAGATGCCCGAACCACCTCAACTGGCCCCTTTCGACATTGAGGAGCAGCGGCTCTAATCTCAGCCCCTCCCGGATGGCTGTACTTCCTACCACATCTCCAAGGGAGAGACCAGCCACCCCTTGGAGGAAGGTTGCTTGTATCCGCGATCTCGTTCATTTGGTCACTACTCACAGCTCGTGACCATAGGTGAGGGTAGGGACGTAGATCGAATGGCAAATTGAGAGCTTCGCCTTTAAACTCAGCTCTCTCTTTACCACGACGGATCGGTATAACGTCTGCATCATTGCAGCTGCAGAACCAATCTGTCTGTTGATATCCCGCTGCCTTCCCCAGTCACTTGGGAATAAGATACCTGAGATTGTTAAACTCCTCCACTTAGGGCAGGAACTAATCCCTGAACCAGGACAGAAACCGCATTGTTGTTCTTGTATCCGAGGTTTGACTAACAGACAGACTCTCCTTTCCAGCATCTTGGCATAGACTTTCCCGGGAGCCTGAGGAGTGTGATCCCCCTATAGCTGGAACACACCCTTCGATCCCCTTTCTTAAAGATGGGAACCACCACCCCATTCTGCCAATCCAAAGCTCCCGCCCCTGATCTCCACACAACATTGTAGAGGTGTGGCAACCAGAACAGGCCCCTAAAAATCCAAAGCCTTCAGGAACTCAGGGCAGACCTCATCCCCCCCGGAGGCTCTGCCACTAAGGAGTTGTTTAAAGACCTCCTTGACCTCGTCCCTGGAGATTTGTGGGTCATCCCCCTCGTCCCCAGACTCTGCTTCCTTCATGGAAGACGTGCCAGTGGGATTAAGGAGGTCCTTGAAGTATTCCTTCCACTGTCCGACAATTTACTCAGTCAAAGTAAGCCGTGCTCCACCCACACCATACACAGTGCAGGTAGAGCACCGCTTTCCCCTCCTGATTTCCCTGACGGTTTGCCAGAATCTCTTCGAGGTAGTGCGAAAGTCTTTTTCCATGGCCTTTAAAAGGGAGTTTTTCCTTCCCACTGTCGCCAAAGTGTTTGCTCGTAGGGGGTCATATGATTGTTGGGTTTTCTCAGTATGTATATTGTAGGGTCTACCCTACAATATAAAGCGCTCCGAGGCGATTGTTGTTGTGATTTGGCGTTGTATAAATAAAACTGAATGGAACTGAATTGATAACAAAACCAATCACCAACCTGCGTCCTAGCGCGTCCCTGTGCCACCTGCAACTATGGAGGATCTTATGTTCAAACATGGCGTTCGTTATTGCCAAACTGTGGTTTGCACAGAAGTCCAACAAGAAAACACTGCTCGGGTTCAGATCGGGGAGGCCGTTCCTCCCAATCACGACCCTCAAGGTCTCACTGCCGTTGCCCACATGAGCATTGGAGTCTCCCAGAAAGACAACAGAGTCCCCAGGCAGAGCATCGTCCAGCACCCTACACCAGGGACTCCAAGAAGGCTGGGTACTCTGAACCACCACTCGGCGCATAAGTGCAGACAAAAGTCAGAATCCGTTCCCCGACCCAAAGACGCAGGGAACAAATCCTCTGGTCCACTGGGAGAAACCCCAACATACAGGCAGCAGCCGAGGGGATGCTAGGATACCCACATCAACTGTCGTTGTGATTTGTTGCTCTATATGTAAAATTGAATTGAATTGAATTGAACTGAATTGAAAAGAACTCACCTGCAGCTTTAGACGTCATTCGGGATGATTCAGTGTCAGGAGTGGAGGTATGAGGGGTTGAAAGTGTCACAGTTGTTGACTCTGAGGCTGAGGTTGGATTTGTTTGGCCTGACAGCAGGTCAGCAGATCCTGGAAAAAGTAAATCCAACATTATTTTACAGGACTGGACCATGATTGTTGTAAAAAATAAACAAAATAAATCAAAACTGTTTTCTACATGTTTCTACAGTCCCCTGTCAGTCACATGCCCCAAGAATGTTCATCACTTTTCTACCACTTATTGCACTCCAGATTGCACAGTATTATGCGCTTTTTCCAAAAATCTTGTTTATGTCGGTTTTAATGATAAAGTCTTATGATTGATAATTGACAAAAGTGTGCAGAATAAAAGTCAATTTCTTAAAGGGACTCCTGCAATGAGACATTTTTTGACATAAAAGAACTCACCTGCATCTTTAGACGTCATTCGGGACGATTCAGTGTCAGGAGTGGATGTATGAGGGGTTGAAAGTGTGACAGTTGTTGACTCTGAGGCTGGGGTTGGATTTGTTTGGCCTGACAGTGGGTCAGCACATCCTGGATAAACGTGAATCCAACATTATTTTATGGGACTGGACCATGATTGTTGTAAAAAAACATCAAACGAAAACAATCAAAAGCTCTCTCTACAGTTTTCGATGTGCTAAGCAGTTGACAACCAAATTTATTTATCTATCAAGTCAGATAACATACACCAATTATTTAAACTGCAGGAATGCCTTAACATTTTTAGAACCTGGATGACGTTTAACTTTTTGCCTGTAAATTCAGATAAAGCTGAAGTTATTTTACTTGGACATAAAAGTCTTAGAAATGTGGTCTCTAACCACATATTTAAACTGGATGGCATTTCTGTGGACTCCAGCAACACTATGAGGAATGTAAGAGTCATTTTTGACCAGGATATGTCCTTCAGTGCACATACTAAACAAAATGTGGAACTGCTTTCTACCATCCATCCATCCATCCATCCATCCATCCATCCATCCATCCATCTATCATCCATCCATCCATCCATCCATCTTCTTCCGCTGATCAGGGGTAGGTCGCAAGGGGCAGCAGCCTAAGAAGAGAAGCCAAGTCCTCCCTTTCCTCAGCCACCCATCCAGCTTGTCTGGGGAAACGCCAAGGCGTTCCCAGGCTAGTCGAGAGATATAATCTCTCCAGCGTGTCCTGGGTCTGCCCCGGGGTCTCCTCCCGGTGGGACTGCCTGGAGCACCTCACCTAGGAGTCATCCTTGTCAGATGCCCGAACCACCTCAACTGGCCCCTTTCGACATTGAGGAGCAGCGGCTCTAATCTCAGCCCCTCCCGGATGGCTGTACTTCCTACCACATCTCCAAGGGAGAGACCAGCCACCCCTTGGAGGAAGGTTGCTTGTATCCGCGATCTCGTTCATTTGGTCACTACTCACAGCTCGTGACCATAGGTGAGGGTAGGGACGTAGATCGAATGGCAAATTGAGAGCTTCGCCTTTAAACTCAGCTCTCTCTTTACCACGACGGATCGGTATAACGTCTGCATCATTGCAGCTGCAGAACCAATCTGTCTGTTGATATCCCGCTGCCTTCCCCAGTCACTTGGGAATAAGATACCTGAGATTGTTAAACTCCTCCACTTAGGGCAGGAACTAATCCCTGAACCAGGACAGAAACCGCATTGTTGTTCTTGTATCCGAGGTTTGACTAACAGACAGACTCTCCTTTCCAGCATCTTGGCATAGACTTTCCCGGGAGCCTGAGGAGTGTGATCCCCCTATAGCTGGAACACACCCTTCGATCCCCTTTCTTAAAGATGGGAACCACCACCCCATTCTGCCAATCCAAAGCTCCCGCCCCTGATCTCCACACAACATTGTAGAGGTGTGGCAACCAGAACAGGCCCCTAAAAATCCAAAGCCTTCAGGAACTCAGGGCAGACCTCATCCCCCCCGGAGGCTCTGCCACTAAGGAGTTGTTTAAAGACCTCCTTGACCTCGTCCCTGGAGATTTGTGGGTCATCCCCCTCGTCCCCAGACTCTGCTTCCTTCACGGAAGACGTGCCAGTGGGATTAAGGAGGTCCTTGAAGTATTCCTTCCACTGTCCGACAATTTACTCAGTCAAAGTAAGCCGTGCTCCACCCACACCATACACAGTGCAGGTAGAGCACCGCTTTCCCCTCCTGATTTCCCTGACGGTTTGCCAGAATCTCTTCGAGGTAGTGCGAAAGTCTTTTTCCATGGCCTTTAAAAGGGAGTTTTTCCTTCCCACTGTCGCCAAAGTGTTTGCTCGTAGGGGGTCATATGATTGTTGGGTTTTCTCAGTATGTATATTGTAGGGTCTACCCTACAATATAAAGCGCTCCGAGGCGATTGTTGTTGTGATTTGGCGTTGTATAAATAAAACTGAATGGAACTGAATTGATAACAAAACCAATCACCAACCTGCGTCCTAGCGCGTCCCTGTGCCACCTGCAACTATGGAGGATCTTATGTTCAAACATGGCGTTCGTTATTGCCAAACTGTGGTTTGCACAGAAGTCCAACAAGAAAACACTGCTCGGGTTCAGATCGGGGAGGCCGTTCCTCCCAATCACGACCCTCAAGGTCTCACTGCCGTTGCCCACATGAGCATTGGAGTCTCCCAGAAAGACAACAGAGTCCCCAGGCAGAGCATCGTCCAGCACCCTACACCAGGGACTCCAAGAAGGCTGGGTACTCTGAACCACCACTCGGCGCATAAGTGCAGACAAAAGTCAGAATCCGTTCCCCGACCCAAAGACGCAGGGAACAAATCCTCTGGTCCACTGGGAGAAACCCCAACATACAGGCAGCAGCCGAGGGGATGCTAGGATACCCACATCAACTGTCGTTGTGATTTGTTGCTCTATATGTAAAATTGAATTGAATTGAATTGAACTGAATTGAAAAGAACTCACCTGCAGCTTTAGACGTCATTCGGGATGATTCAGTGTCAGGAGTGGAGGTATGAGGGGTTGAAAGTGTCACAGTTGTTGACTCTGAGGCTGAGGTTGGATTTGTTTGACCTGACAGCAGGTCAGCAGATCCTGGAAAAAGTGAATCCAACATTATTTTATGGGACTGGACCATGATTGTTGTAAAAAATAAAAAAAATAAATCAAAACTGTTTTCTACATGTTTCTACAGTCCCCTGTCAGTCACATGCCCCAAGAATGTTCATCACTTTTCTACCACTTATTGCACTCCAGATTGCACAGTATTATGCGCTTTTTCAAAAAATCTTGTTTATGTCGGTTTTAATGATAAAGTCTTATGATTGATAATTGACAAAAGTGTGCAGAATAAAAGTCAATTTCTTAAAGGGACTCCTGCAATGAGACATTTTTTGACATAAAAGAACTCACCTGCATCTTTAGACGTCATTCGGGACGATTCAGTGTCAGGAGTGGATGTATGAGGGGTTGAAAGTATGACAGTTGTTGACTCTGAGGCTGGGGTTGGATTTGTTTGGCCTGACAGCGGGTCAGCACATCCTGGATAAACGTGAATCCAACATTATTTTATGGGACTGGACCATGATTGTTGTAAAAAAACATCAAACGAAAACAATCAAAAGCTCTCTCTACAGTTTTCGATGTGCTAAGCAGTTGACAACCAAATTTATTTATCTATCAAGTCAGATAACATACACCAATTATTTAAACTGCAGGAATGCCTTAACATTTTTAGAACCTGGATGACGTTTAACGTTTTGCCTGTAAATTCAGATAAAGCTGAAGTTATTTTACTTGGACATAAAAGTCTTAGAAATGTGGTCTCTAACCACATATTTAAACTGGATGGCATTTCTGTGGACTCCAGCAACACTATGAGGAATGTAAGAGTCATTTTTGACCAGGATATGTCCTTCAGTGCACATATTAAACAAATATGTCAGACTGCGTTCTTCCATTTGTGCAACATCTCTAAAGTTAGAAATATCCTGTCTCAGAGTGACGCTGAAAAACTAGTTCATGCATTTATTACTTCCAGGCTGGACGACTGTAATTCATTATTATCAGGATGTCCTAAAAACTCCCTGAAAAGCCTTCAGCTGATCCAAAATGCTGCAGCAAGAGTCCTGACAGGGACTAGAAAGAGAGCAGATTTCTCCTGTTTTGGCTTCCTGTTAAATCCAGAATTCAAAATCCTGCTCCTCACATACAAGGTCTTAAATAATCAGGCCCCATCTTATCTTAATGACCTTGTAGTACCATATCACCCTATTAGAGCACTTCTTCCTTCCCACTGTCGCCAAATCGTTTGCTCATAGGGGGTCATATGATTGTTGTGGTTTTCACTGTTGTTTCTATCTTTCAATTAAATTCAATACAACACAATACTAAAATCTTACATACAGTTTTTGTGATTTGTTGCCCTATTGAACTGAATTGAAAAGAACTCACCTGCTTGTTTAGACGTCATTCGGGATGATTCAGTATCAGGAGTGGAGGCATGAGGGGTTGAAAGTTTGACAGTTGAATCTGAGGTTTGATTTGTTTTGCATGACAGCAGGTCAGCAGATGTAGGAAAAAGTGAATCCAACATTATTTTATGGGATTGGACCATAATTGTTGCAAAAAACATAAAACAAGAGTTAAAATCAACACTGCTCTCTAGAATTTTCTATTGCTGATTTTAGACACCCTGACAGCTTTTCTTCCACTTCTGCATGCAGATTGATACACACGTATTCCAGTCTTCTGTTTATGTGGGTTACAATTATAATGCATCATCGTTAATTCAAAGTTTGTAGACCAAAAGTAAATTTCTCAAAGGGATCCATGCGTTCAGAAAGATTTTGTTTGACATGAAGAGCTCACCTGCTTCTGTAGATGTCATATGGGATGGTTCGGGGTCAGGAGTGGAGGTATTAGGAGATGGAAGTGTGACAACTGGATCTGAAACTGAGATTTGATTTGTGTGGCCTGCCAGGAGGTCAGAAGATGCAGGAAAAAGTGAATCAAGCATTATTTCAGATGGCTGGATAGTAGTATCTCAAAAAAAAAAAGAATACAAAACCACAACAACTAATAACTATCATGTCAGTCTCTGGTCAAATTGGTCCTCGGTGAAGGACCAGAGAAACAGCGATTCAGATGATCCAAGCAGCAGAAATGAGCTTCCTCCAAAGGGTGGCTGGTGTCTCTCTTGGAGATGGGGTGAGAAGTTCTGTCATCCAGGAGTGGCTCAAAGTAGAGCCACTACTGGTCCACTTTGAAAGGAACCAGTTGACGTGGACTTCTCTGCTTAGGCTGCTGCCGCCACAGCCTGGCCCTGGATAAGTGGAAGAAAAATGGATGGATGGATGCAAGGCCTCTCTCTTTTAAGTTCCTGTTAGTAATAGTAATAATGGGGTGGCTTTAGCTCAGGTGGCAGAGCAGGTCAGCCACTAATCAGAAGGTCGGTGGTTCGATCCCAGGCTGCCTCCTGGCTGCCAAATATCCTTGGGCAAGATACTAACCCCGTGTTTGCCTACTGGTGGTGGTCAGAGGGCCCGGTAGCGCCAGTGTCCGCCTCGCCTCTGTCAGTGCGCCCCAGGGTGGCTGTGGCTACAATGTAGCTGCCATCACCAGTGTGTGAATGGGTGGATGACTGAATGTAGTGTAAAGCGCTTTGGGGTCCTATGGACTAGAAAAGCGCTATACAAATGCAGGCCATTTACTATTAATAGATGCCGTGTTGAGGCTGTCATCTTTAGCATCTACATGGGTGTTAAGATCACCCACAACAATTATTTTATTTGAGATGAGCATTATATCTGATAAAAGCCTGAGAATTAAAAAAAATTGTGAAAGGCCCAGGTGGACGATAAATTCTAACAAATAAAACTGTTTTCTGTGTTTTATTTGTGATTTTTTTGTTTAAGTTGGGTTTTTTAGTATGTTTCTTTTGGTTTGTTGTCTGGGAGCAGATAAAGTCTCTAAGGGGGTGGGTTTTAGGGGGATAAAACAGGGAGGACTGCAACTCTTCTTTTTCGTCCCAACTCTGGATAGTAAGATTTTGGGGGATTTAATACATTTGGTCAGATTTCTATGGGATTAATGCCATCTCTCCTAACAAGACCAGGTTTACCCCAGAAGGCTACCCAATTATTCACAAAGCCCAGAGGCTGGAAGTAGAATTTCATGGTATCTGTACTTTAGGAAGAGAAAGAGGTAATATATAGAGGTAACAACTGCTCAGTGGGATTTGATAAACTGGAAATGTAAAACTTATTATCCATCCATCCATCTTCTTCCCCTTATCTGGGGCCAGGTCGCGGGGGCAGCAGCCTAAGCAGAGAAACCCAGAAATCCCTCTCCCCAGCCACCTCCTCCAGCTTATCCCAGGCCAGCAGAGAGATATAATCTCGCCAGTGTGTCCTGGGTCTGCCCCGGGGCCTCCTCCTGGTGGGACATGCCCGGAACACCTCACCCAGGAGGCATCCTTGTCAGATGCCTGAACCACCTCACCTGGCTCCTTTCGATGTGGAGGAGCAGCTCTACTCTGAGCCCCTCCTGGATGGCCGAACTTCTCACCCTATCTCTAAGGGAGAGGCCAGCCACCCCTTGGAGGAAGCTCATTTCCACCACTAAAGCTTATTATGTTTTGTCATATTGTGAAACATGCTGTACAACAAACTGAGGCAGACTAACTTTTATATTTAAAGGCTGCGTGAGAATCATCTGCGGGTAAGTGCAGGATAAACAGGTTAGTTTGCTGCACTGTGATGGATTTAAAGTAAAGAACAGTGTGTGACTGGTGCACAGTGGCTGTGGTTAGATGGTCAGAGTTATGTTACATCATAGCAGAGATTAATCTGAAGTTTAGCTGATGATGCTGAAATTCATTGGCTGAATTCCACCTTCCCATCAGCTGCATACTGTCTAGTATACAGACAGCATAAACAGTGTGCTGTCAGAGTAGATGATATAAATCAGAGACGACACATCATACCAGCTCTTATTTTCTCTGATAAAGTGGTACTCATACAGCTGACATGTGAACAAGTGACTCTGACCTAAAAACATTAGAAATGTGAGAAATTGTGCTGACAGAGGCAAGACGGGGACAAATGTACACTCTGGTTCATCTTGAATATACTTGAAATGTGCAATTCACTTGTATTTTTATTTTTATTCCTATTTATTCTATTTATCCCCTTCGTATATTTTATTTATATTTGTCTCTGTATTTATATATGTGTGTGTGTGTGTGTGTGTGTGTGTGTGTGTGTATATATATATATATAATATTCTGTAACTGTAACTTCTGTCGGTGCTGTGCTTTTTGGAAATCGAATTTCCCAGAGGAACCCACCCGAGGGATTAATAAAGTTCTATCTTATCTCTTATCTTATCTTATCTACAGCTGCTGATTGAGCCACAAGTGATTTCACACACAGTGTCTGTTGTATGCAGACAGTGTCCAGGTTAAGTGGAGAGATCGTAGATAGAGCTGATCAACTAAAGAGAAAGAGAAGAACTGCAATAACGGTGGTGAAATGATCCACTTACCAACCAGAATGAACAGAAACAGACTCCACTGCATGCTGTGTCAGATGAAATGTTTCACTGTGCAGTGAAACAGATTATTAGCAGCTCTTCTGTACTGCACATGCCAGAGGAAGATGGACATAGGATCAGTGAAATGTGCAAACCATCGTCAAACAATGCACATCTGTTCCCATTAGAAATGTATTATAAAGGTGATACAGACGCAACAGGCAAGACTTAACGTGATGTGAAAGGAGTCAACACGAGCGATGATGTTACAGCAGTTATTACAGTGTTGTTATGCCATCAGAGAAGTGACAGAGCTCAAATTTAACCTGTTTTCAAGATAACATTCATCCAAGATCAACACAGTGGATACATTTCTGTCCCAGCAACATATTGATTGATACAATGTAATACTGATACCAGGTAACCCTAGAAAACAACAAACATTTGTACATATACATACACATATAATATCAGAGAAATGAATTATTTTGTTCTTGCTGCTGACAGTCCTACACAGGGTTAGCTGTCTCTGAGTTGAGAACAGTTCAGATATTAAAACATGCAGTGAAACAAAAGTAGTGAGAAATTCCACCTCTGCAGCTCCACCAACATGAAATCTCATAACTGAACTCACACTCACGTCCTTTCCCGTCAATGCGTTCCCTCGATGTGTTCAGAAAGACTGCCGTGAAGATGAACACAGATAACTTAATTTGCACCAGCCAGGATTTGAATATTAAAATTAAAGTGATATCTGTCTCTGATGGAACAATAAGTTCTGTGGGAACTTTGTGCAACTGACAGACACAATAATGCAGCAGGAACAAGGAAAGAAAACATGGAAATATATCTCCGTTAGGAGCATTTTGTAGTTCGACTGGAGCTGCAAATTAATAATTTATTGCTGCCACCTTAAAGGCCTGAGGTACGTAGCCCATTAATAGAGACATATTGAGTACTGGTAGGACTTGTTTAAGCAGTGTTGTAAATCACAAAAGTGCCCCTTGGAGAGTTATTGGACACTGCACATCTGCATTAACGCTTCACATTAACAGGTTCTGGGGTTGTACCTGTTAGTCAGCTGAGGTCATGTGACATATGTTTGCGCTCCTGCAGTATTTCCATCCCAGTTATTCCACATTTGAACTTCTAATTGTTATCACTATGTTCCACAGATGCTGCCGCTGTACATATCTCTGTCCACGGACCAATCACAGGCACAGCTGTGTGAGCTAATGAGTCAGGTGAACGAAAAGATGGATACAGACCAGTATATCATCGTCGGGGGCCTTTCTTCATGGAGTCCTTCGTTTCTTTAAAAGACTTGATCAGTTGCTGTATTGCAGAGAGAGTTTTCATCAAAGGGCAGGACTTTGATGTGCTGCCAAACACAAGTTCAACTGCAGATTTAAAATGTGCAGATGTGCAGGGGTCGCATCATCATTGCTTACAGCTTTGATTTTTAAGTGCTCACAAACACCTACTTGTGTGCATTTGACCCCTGACCTCACCATCTATAAAACTGTATCCAGACTACTGCCCACAGCTCACAGTGGGCAGTGGGCCTTTCGGCCTCAGATCCTTCTGAGACTGCAGGGATGCACTTGGAGGCACAGAAATAAGAAAAAACTCATAATCAGCCCAAAGCAATTCACAAATCTTCAGCTTCGTCGCCTTCTGTGTGACGGTCTAACTCATTAGTAAACTTCACGACTTTTAGAAATACTATGAAATCCTGATAAAAAGCAACAGAACACAGTGAGCTTCGGCCAGTAAAAGTCAAAGAATCGTCTCTGCAGAGAGAAAGTGTCACATGACCTGAGAGAAACTGGAGCGATGAGCGAGAAACATCCGGGCGACCACATGTAAGCAGGAGAAAAGACATCATCTGTGAGCTGCTCAGCAACAGTTTGACATGCCAAAGAAAGCTACTGGGTCAACCCGCTCGCTGGAAAGGACCGACAGAAGGTGAGAGTCCAAGCAACAAGACAAACATGCATTTATGTAACGTGTTGGCAGTTTTGTAGCTGCTGTCATTCACACAGAAGCTCCTGCTGCTCTGTCTCCTCTCTCTGTGTTCGCACTGCTCAGAGGGCAGCTCATTTTATTACCTTTGTTTTAGAAGATCAAATCTCGTTTAGAGGAGAGACCTGACTGAAGTGGCAGTCATACTAACAATACATGAAAATGCAACAGAAAAAGAAGCACATTCAACGGGACAGACAAATGTTTTTGTTTTAAAAAAGCTTCATCGTCCTTCATCGTCACGTTCTGCGCGATGCCTTTAAATTCAGATGTTAACACATTCAAGCTGAGATCTCTCTGGGAACTATAAACAGGTAACGTTAACGAGCTCCTTCACCTCGTCTGTTCATCACGACCAGCCAAGTTTAGGTCAAGCTAAGTGAATCAGAAACGTTAAATATTACTGTTAATAAGATTAAAATCAAAAGAGAAACACACACATGGCTGGATATTACTGATAAATCTAGTCTTCTTATCTTTTATCCTGTCTTCCTTCTCTCACCCCAACCAATCACAGCAGATGGCCCCGCCCCTCCCTGAGCCTGGTTCTGCTGGAGGTTTCTTCCTGTTAAAAGGGAGTTTTTCCTTCCCACTGTTGCCAAAGTGCTGCTCACAGGGGGTCATATGATTGTTGGGTTTCTCTCTGTGTATTATTGTAGGGTCGACCTTACAGCATAAAGCACCTTGAGGTGACTGTTGTTGTGATTTTGCGCTGTGTAAATAAAACTGAATTGAATGCACTCTCAGCTATTAGCAGTGATTAAAACTACAGATGCTTTGAATTAGAGCTCCTTTACTGTCTCTTAGTTCCACACATTACTTCATAAGTTTGAGGAAACACATTCAAACCAAGGCAAACATGCTCCAGGAGGAAGCTGTGACAACTGTATCTGTACGTTATTAACAAATAAAAATATAAAGACATGTATAAAAATATGTTTTAAGGTATGGCAGTGATGATGCTGTACACAGATTGTTGTCTTTGGTGTCTCAGGGCTGAGGAGATGCTGGTGTTACTTTCACTCTGGGGTCAGACTTGGGCAGTAAAAAGTGTTTGGTAGGTTCAAACACAACACTGACCAAAGAGCTTCATGTGCTGCAGACAGCAGGGTTCACACCTGAGACACTGCAGCATCTTCAGAGGAGCATCAGCACTTTGGACTGAAGCAGACTGGAGGAAATGTTACGCTTGTGCAAACTAAAGCTGCTGCATTTATTTCAGCCTGCAGAGCCACAATGAGATGAGCTGAACCTTTAATGAAGTTCCACTTTACACTGTTTCTCTAGTGCACGTCAAAGTGTCAGCAGCTAAAATACGAATGCTACAAAGATTTTTGTCTTTTTTAAACACATTAATGTTGTAAAGAGTGAGAAAAACAAACCAGATCAATATGAGACTCTCTCCTCGGCACACCCGTACTCTGTTTTTCACACCGCTGACAGGTTGGTGTTCAAAGCGTCGTGGGCAGAGGAAGGCAGGCAGTCTGAGGAAGAGTCAGAGTGTCAGGGATAGAGGTGGTGTCAGCCGGCTGCTCTGACATGTCGGCCGAGCTGCCTGCTGAGAAAAGAAAGCAGCAGCACAAAGATAGAAACCTGCAGCACAGTGGACGCCTTTCTCTGCCACAGCGATCAAATCCACAATTCACAATGACTTTCTAAAAGTCCACTTCATCCCTTCAGATTTATGAGCTGGTCACGAAGCACTCGGACCCGACCCTGAGTGATCGGTTTAGTTGGGTTGGACTAAAACGAGGGCCAATTTCTAATCATCTGAAGTGAAAAACATAAAGAATTAAACTAAAACCTACTCTTCCCTGGATTCCCACCATCTCCTGTCCTCGTTTGAATCACAGCTGCAACTCTGAAAGCAAACTACAGAAACTGTTTTATAATTCAGATTATTTTTGAAGAGCAGCACAGCGTGTTTGAAAATGACCTTCTAGGTTTTCGCTCTCTCTCTCAGACGTGGATGCACAGCTCGGAGACTCAGATGTAACATCTATTCTAACAGATCAAGTCGTGTTCAGGATTTATTTCTCCTGGGACGCTTTGTGGCTCATTTAGAAACTGTGAGCCGGCTGCTGCTCTCAGGTATGTTTGCAGCAAAGCTTGTCTACATGGAAAAGGGTTTACAGTATGGACTGGTTCTTATATAGCACTTTCTGCTCTGACTGAGCACTCAAAGCACTTTATACAACTAATTCATTCACCCAGTCACTTCTTCTAAGCTTTTAAGTGCTCTGTGTAACATTCACGATGCATCGGAGAGCAACATGGGGTTAGTATCTTGGATATTTGGCATGCAGACTGGAATCAAACCACCGACCTTCTGGTTAGTGGCTGACCTGCTCTGCCACCTGAGCTACCGCCACCCCATAACATTACAGTAGATTACATTAAAAGCAGAAATGAGGAAACCTAAGATTTTGTTAGCTGAATTCTCGTGGCTGAAATGTTGTTATTTGATCTCACACTCAGGTTCTTTTTCTTGTGTTCTCTGTTGAAGCTGCTACCTGACGCTCAGTGTTTGGGTCTCACTGTATAACACGACCCACGAATAGGGCGCAAGTAGCCTGTACGTGTAATTTTGTGTATCAAGTCAGGTTTTTGCAGTAAATAATGAAACAAGTACCCTGTACTCACTGTTGGGAAGGTTACTTTTAAAATGTATTCCACTACAGATTACAGATTACATGCCCCAAAATGTATTGTGTAACGTATTCCCTTATGTGACTTAATGACAGTAACGTATTCTGAATACTTTGGATTACTTATTATATTATCATGCGTTTTAAAACTACATGAATGTCCTATTGCTGTGTGATTTATTACTATTACTGAAGGTTACTCACCACCAAGCTAACATTGCTAGCTGGCATTAGCAGAGGTTAGTTCATTAACTCTAGACTGTTAGACTTGATGGATAGCATTAACAACCGGCTAGCTAGAAATAATCTTGTGAAAGTAATACCAACTAGATTTTTTAATTACTTAAATACTTAAATATTACTGATACAGAAATAGTTTCTATACAAGGTCGCTGCAGAAAGTGCAGCCTTACCTAATGTCCACCTACTGTTACTCATTTATATTAAGATTTAAACATCTGGTTGGTGTTGGTGTGGAGAGTAACCTTCAGTAATAGTGATAAATCACAGGCATTAGAGCCTCTTAATGCGTGTTTTGGTATCCACCGGCGTGGAAACCAAAAATATGGAGTTCATAACCGTATGAAACAGTGTAATCATTTATTTCAACAAAGTAACTGTATTCTGAATAACACCTTTTTAAACAGTAACTGTAACGGAATAACTTATATTTTGTATTTTAAATTCGTAACAGCAGTACATGTGTTCCTTTACTCTCCAACACAGCCTGTACTGTCTGGCATCGTGTTGTGGAGTGACTGATGTGTAGTATCCTGTACTTACATGCAATTTGTGGGCAACACGTCAGGTTTTTGCAGGAAACAATGAAACAAATTCAAATTCAAATTCAAATCAAATTCAAATTTTATTTGTCACACACACACAACCATACACAGTATGACATGGGGGTGAAATGCTTGTAGCTGTACAATGCCCGACCATTAAATGACAGAAGAAAGTTTTACAATATTTACAGTTTACTACAAAAATTTACAAATTAACTTAGGAATTTAGAGTAAAGAATGTGCAAATAGCAGAAGAGATTATAAAGATTATAAATTATAGGAATTATAGGATTATAGGAAATGTGTGGTGACGTGTGTGAGAGTCCAGTCTTATAGTGACGTGTTTGGGAGAGTCCAGTCCTACACCTGGTTCAGGCCCCGAATAGCCTGGGGGAAGAAGCTCCTCCTCATTCTCTCTGTTTTGGCCTTTGACAAGTACCCAGTATATGTTATATAGTGAATAATGTTCAAAGACCCCGTACTTACATGCAATTTGCAGGAAGGTAAAGGCTACATAAGATATAAGATGTGGAAATATTTTTGTTGTCCCAGAAATTTACTATGAAATAACTCAGTACTTAAAATTACTTAATTTAATTTTATGTTATTATTTTGTTGTTACCTGTACAAAACTTGTTACATGAAATTAAAGGATACTTGTGGGTCATGTTCTAAAGTGTTACCAGTGTTTGTATTAAGGTACAATAAGCAGGTTCTCCACTAACTGCAGCGTTTCGGCTTTGATTCTGGCTGCGTCTGAGCCCAAGGACACTTTGAAAGGACACTGAACAAACATGTGGGAACAATTAAGATAAATCTATAACAATCAACACTTGAATAAGGTCTAAAATGGAGATTGTGGACAGGAATTCGATAACATCACATCTACATCCTTTTCTTAAGAAATTAAATGTGATAAGTTTCAATAATTATATCCCTGAGCACTCAGTCACCTCATGATTCAGCAGCACTCCCTCAGGAACGTGAAGTGTTGCTGAATCATGTCTCCTGTCTCTATTTGTGTAATCATAGTTTCCTTTGTAAAAGACACTCTGCTGGCATCAGTCCTGTCCTTGTTTCTGATTGGCCAAATGCTGCCAGCACCGCCCCTTCCATGTGAACCAGCTAAGAGCCCAGTCGGTAAACTCTGGGTTCACTTATGAGGTTGATAAGCAGCTTCATGTGACTGCTGATGTTAGGATAAGATGAGCCGGACCAGGCAAAGATGTCCTGGATAAGCTGCGCTTGTTTCAGAGTGCAGGGCGGCGCCCTCCGGTCAGTGTGTTTGTTTCTGCACAAAATTAAATGAATTAAAGATTAAAAAGTTCAGACATTCAGGATTAGATTTTTTTATGTGTGTGGTTGTTTTTTGTCCCACACCTCTTTCCCTCTTTCCGTTGTTTTTCCAAATGTCTTTTTGTTCAGTTTCTGAATCTTTAATTGTGTTTTGCTTCTAGTTGTTTGAAGCATATTTCAGTTTTGTTGTTCATGTTCAAGCTTTTTAGTTTTAGTTTTATTCAATGCTTCAGTTTGTTTTGCATTTTTCAGAAGCTTAGTTTTGATTCCCAGTGCGGCTTTTATAAGTGTGTGTCATGTGTTTTTGTCAGTTTCCACTTGTGACGTGATCCAACATCCGGACTTGATCCAGCATTGCCCAGCTGTGGGTCTGTGTCCTTTTCCACTCTGTGCTGGTAAACGAGCAGGGCTGATGCTTAACGAGGTTCACGTCAGAGAGCTGAACTACTCTCTGTGACTGCACCCTCTGTTTCACTGAGCTGCTTCAGCTCTCACATCCATAACCATGTGTGTAAATGTGTAAGTATCCAAACAGCGTCCCACTCTGTCCTTTGTGTGATGCGTACTGCGCACGCCTGTGTGTGCAGAGGAGAGTATCTGTGACTGAGGGTCAGGTCCCCAAAGACGAGCTAATCTTACCCGTGTTATTGTAAAGTCTTTACTTCCAGTACAAACCTGTAGGCGCTCTCCATTTACTGTACTGGAAGCTATCGAGAAACAGAGGGGCTCGTTTTTTAACTCTACTTCCCTCTGTGATGCTAATGCAGCCGTCTGATTGGATCGTTACCACAGGTTGACTTCTGTGCTCGCTGTGAGTGGGTCAGACCTTCATTCCCACGCTCGATTCTGGTGACTTTTCCCAGAATTCCTGCAGTGACTCCTGTGTTTGTGACAGAGACTAAAGGAAACACACAAACAGCAGTAACGGCGGGCTGCACGCAGACTGGACAACATCATTTCACACATGAGCACACTCTGTGTCTTCCTGTTTGCTTCCTCAGCCGAGTGGGGAACATGACTCCCAGCAGGGCGCCGGGTCGAGCTCCTCGGCTCGTTGTAAGTGTGGGGTTTGACATTCACAGCAGAGACGCTCCCTCATTAAGATCTGTGTGATCTGACAGCAGGCCTGTGACTGCAGAGGAGAGCTGATTGTGCTGATTGTGAGGAGCAGCAGCACATATGAATCTCCAGCTACTTTACACACACACACACACACACACACACACACACACACACACACACACACACTGCAGGGGTGTCTGATTAGATCTGGTCTGCAGAAGGCTTCGATCAGTTTGCAGCTCCTCACAGCAGCGCCCCATGCTGCTCCTTCTTATGTTGCTACATTTTAATAGGGCAGAGATTTGAGGCGCTCGGCTCGGGCATCAGAATTACAAAGCGCCGGGGCGATTGATTATGCATCGCCTCTCCAATCCTCCCAAGAAAACTGCTAAACCAGTTTTGCCACATGCTGAACTGCACCACATCACTTGTGACCGTCTAACTGTCGGTGATATGCATTTAAATTGGCTGCCATCTCTACAAGTGGCCGGCGAGGAAGACGGCGAGGAAGGAGTTTCCACGGGAAGAAATCCCGCCGTCCATTCTGCTTCCTCAAATCAGGTCTTTTATTATCCATTTGTCACCTCTGAGACAGAGTAATTCTGCCCGAGCACCGAGAGGTCCTGGAGATGAGCTGAGGAAAGGTTTCACTGAATGGTTCCAGGAAATAGTCTGTGGCCGTGCGCGCTCAGAGATCTGCAGCTCAGGCAAATAACAATCATAAAAACTTTATTAGTGTAGCTCCTGCCAAGACTCAATGATTTAAATAAGAACACAAGATAACACTAAGAATTGTTAAGCTTCTCATCCCCATTCAGTATATATACATCCAGCAGCCACATTATTTGGTACAATGTCTTTGCTGATGTCACAGAAGAATAAACAGACTCAAACCGACGGCTTTCAGACGATAGGAAGGCAACAGAAACTCAGATGATCAGATGGCTGTCAGGGGAACCTGGTGTGTTCTTGTTGTTTACCTGTCTCTGTTTACTGTACAGTTTTATGTGACCTGCACACGTCATTTAGCAGCTTTACTATAACCTGGCATGTTTAGGTCTTATATTTTTGATGGACGGTTCCCCGTTAACACATGTTGTACCTGTAAAAAAAAACACAGTTGGAAACTGAAGCTCACACCCTGGTCCAATCAGTCAGGATCATGAAAGCACGGATCTATCGAGTATCAGCATTCAGGCTCCTGGTGGCGTGATGATGTGGGGGAGATTCTCTTGGCGAGCTCTGAGCACCGTGTAACCCCCACAGCCTACAGCTGCTGTTGACCCTGCCCATCCATTTGTGACTACAGTGTCCCATCTTCTGATGTTGCTTCCAGCAGGAAAACAATCCTCGTCACAAAGCTCATTTTTGTTGATATTTTACACAAAAACACGATAGCAGGATACAGGCAAACACAGCTGTAATAAGTAACAAACTATTTATTGATACTATTATAAACTCACAACATTGTAACAAGTCGACAACTTGAAATAATAGAGTGCATTTTGGTGACACTCTGAGATACAAACGACTGATTGTTGATACTCTCAATATCTCAATATCATCAATATGTAGGAGGCTGTCCACCAACATTTAGCATTTGGGACAAAGTCTCTGGTTTCTCAATATTCAGAAATTTTATTTGGAATAATAAAAGATCGAGGCTCAGACTCTCCTTACTCTACCTTCCATATGAAAGAGGGGGTTTACAACTTCCAGATTTAATGTGGTACTTTTGGGCCCAAATCAGAGCGGCAGCGTTTTGCTTTGTGAATGAGCAGACTCCCACGTGGGTTTCTGTCCACAGAAATTAAATTCCCTCTAACGTCTATCTTTATTCAGCTGACAGGAAGACAGTAATTAAACAAACCAAGAACCCCTTTCTGAAAAACACTTTGATGATCTGCTTTGAAACACTTGGGAATGGAAGAGCCCGCATGTGAAAGTCTTTTGGGAAAAGATGATAAATCTTGATCCCAAAACATGTATTTTAAATATGTACCCGAACAATTTAGTACCTGCTGCAAACATCAGAGCTCTGTTAAGGATCGGACTTTTGGAAGCCAAGCGATGTTTTGCTAAGTGTTGGAAAGATAAAAAAATATGTGGACTTTCTCAGTGGCTTAATGGACTGACGTCTATATGAACTCTGGAGAAAATACCTTAAGAAACAAGCCGGACAAGTTTTGGGCCATATGGTCAAAATTCTACAACTTTTTGGAGAACTGCAACGTAACTCTGGATTTGACGGCATGAAGTGCTAATGTCATGCCTGTCTGCCCCCCCTCTGTCATGGTTTGCTTTATTTTTGTTTCTATCATTATGTGTTTTGTCATTATTTTATCTTCTGTTCACGGCGTAATATGTAAAACTTGTTAAAACCAACAAAGAATTGTGTAAATTTTTTAAAAAAGGATTCAGTTGGTAATCCCCTTCACTGAAGTACAACATCGTCTGCATACTAACAAACAGGGTTCAGACGAGAGATTTCAGTGGCTGCGCTGAACAGAAACAAATACATGAATATATTAAAAAATATCAAATAAATGAATATTTTCAAACCAAACCACAGATTCAGTCTGAGAAAGTTTGTTTCCACTTTTAAATAAGCAGTCAAATGCTCAGCAGCAAGGACGTTGGTGTGAAATTATCCCGGGTCTGAGGAGGTTTTCTCAGCAGGAGTTCAGCGATCACATTCTTAAAATAAGCAGAGACAGAAACGGGTGACATCGTAATTACAGAGAGGATATTTGTCCTGACAGTTAGTTACTGTTAGAAATGTGGAGAGCTTCATTTTATTAATCACTACGCAGAGTGTCACAGAGCTTTAAAGAAACAGCTGTGTCCACTGCACCTGGACATGTTTGGCATTCACTGATAATCACGGAGGACTTGGTGAAATGTCAGAAACACAGAACAATGATTCAAACGCAGAAATGCTGCAACAATTTTAATAAAATGTACCAAAAAAGAATTTAAAAAGCCAGAAAAACAGCTGAATAATAATGTGTTAAAATTCCAAATACATGTTTATAAAGTATCTAACAAATATTTAATAATATTTTTAAATGTGTTACAAATAAGACGGCTTTGCTTTCACGCTGCTTCCTGCTCCTCTGTGTCTCTAACATGAACATCATGTCTGAGAGCAGAAACTCATCAGGACGCTGAGCTGATCCTCCTCAGCTTTAATTTCACTGGCTTCATGTTTCAGCGCTGAAACCTCTGAGACGTCTGTTTCTGATGCTCGCTCTGTGACTGCAGCGAGCTGTGCGCGCTCTGCCTCTTTGTTGCCTTTCCCCAACATCTTTCCTGCATCACCGCGCTGCTTTGCTGAGTCCACGCTGTCTCGCGTCTGAAAGATGAATCGCCTCTGTATTCCTCAGGCGTGTCCTGCGGTGCCTCAATAAGGTCGACAGTCTTAAATCAATGGACTGTGCTTGAAACTCGTCGGAGGGCAGCTTTGATTCATTCTTATATACAGGACCGAGATAAAGTGGAGGCCCGCAGATGCAATCAGGAGCCCCCCCCACACCGAGCGTGATGAGTGTGTTTTTGAAGCGAGAGTCTCGTGTTCACATTACAGGTGGAAAATCGCTCCGACTTCAGTCGCTTTGTTCGCCGTTAGTAAAGGACGCTGCAATTGACTTGAATCATTCAGCTGTGATTCATGATTCAGGACAAAAGCAGCTCTGCAGCGCTCTCATGTACGGGAGAGTTATCGCCTTATGATGCTCTCTGTGACTTTACTGATCCATTCATGTGCTTTTAACAAGGACGTAACCTGCTGTGAGTCACAGCTCAGCTCTGATGCTGCTGAGTGCAGCTGGATTACATCTGAGTCAAAGTAACTCAATAAACTCTGCTGAGCAGCAAATACAAATAAACTCAGGTAACTTAATGAGGAGTGGCACTAACCTGAGCGCGAGGCTGAATGGAAACACAGACTCTACATTTAGTGGAACATTCAGAGTCAGCACTCGTCTTCATCATCTTTATTATCCTCGTTTCTGCCTCTGCATCAGTAACGCGCCTGCAGGAGACTAACTGCAGGACAGGAGGGGATTCTGCTTTGTGTCTTATGTCAGTTTTGGGAAATACGTCATGAAGCGACGCAGCACGAGTGAGTCTCGTAAAGGCTCACACATGTTAGAACGCCGTGGCTAAAAAAGAGGCGGCTGTGATTCCACGGACATGATGATGACCAGACAGAACAGCAGCTGAATCAGAGCTACGAGCAGGTTTAAGAATCTCAGAGTTCAGCCTCCATTTAATCTGCTTAGTGTGCTCAAAGCGTTCAACACAGAAGATACAGACATGAAACCCTGTGTATGTTTGTGGAACCTGAACACAAACAAGCAAAACAAACAAACAAAAACATGCATATTTACTGCAGGCCTGAGTCAGTTGTTTTATAAGCCCCTTTCCCATCAGTACCCACTCACCTCGTCTCAGATCGACTGGTTTTCCATTACAATTGAGCACCACCTAATGTGCATGGCTGTCGTCATAGCAATGCTGCCAAGCATCCTGTGAGGTAATTAGTATAACAGAGGCGAGGCTGCCGGACACTGGCGCCACCGGGCCCTCTGACCACCACCAGTAGGCGACGGGTGAAGTGTCTCGCCCAAGGACACAACGTCCGAGACTGTCCGACCCGGGGCTCGAACCGGCAACCTTCCGATTACAAGACGAACTGCTTCTTGAGCCACGATCGCCCCATGTCATGGGATGCTTGGCTGTGTTGCTATGACGACAGGCACACACATTAAGTGGTACTCGATTGTAATGAAAAACCGGTCGAACCGAGTCGTGGCGAGTCGATCCGAGTAGGCACTAATGGAGAAGGGGCTGTCGTTTCAGTGTGAATAGTTTCAGTCTGTTGTTGAACGTAGGTACAGATGTAACTGATCTCAGGTCAGCAGGCAGCTGAGGACCATAGTCACTGACAGGGCCTTCAACAGACTGAGATCTGATTCTGGGAGCAGTTCAAAGACCTGTCTGACTGGACTGGAAAGAAAACATTTTCTAACCTTTCATATATTTTTTAAGTGACAGAAAGCAGTTCTTCGTTGTTAAAGGCAAATAATCATTTCAGACTGTCTGTTCCACACAAACACTTCAGGTTATGAACAGTAACTCCCGCTGTGTCTGCTCATCTTCATCTTTTTTTGCTTCTTATAGCTGGATATGCATCCACTCAGCAACATTTCTCCGAACCTTTAGACAACGTGTCCGAGTTTCTGCCAGGGTGGTGATCGCTGCCACGAAGAAAATCAAGGAAGACCGTCACAAAACGCACGAGCACCTCCTCCTCCTGTGCAGCGAGTGTAGAATCGTGACTCCCACCACGTCTCCGTCAAAGGGCAGGGACACCTCCGGGACTCGCAGCCCCAGCTAACCGCTGCATCCACCCCGCCGGCACCACTCAGACACCGCAGCCACTTAGATAGTAACTGAGCTCATTTTCCAAGAACAAGCTAGTCAATTATGAACTCTATTTGCTGCCAATCCCGACGGGAAGAAAGGAAAACACAGAGTCAATCAAGTGAACGATCGCCTCCCTCAAGGAAACCCGAGACGATGGTGGAGGGACACACTTATCTCACTAATGTTTCCCAGTCAGCAAATCAAATCCCTGCTGACCGCTGGAGATAAAGAGGACACAGAGGCTCCACTCTGGGAGAAGGTAAATCAGTCTGAGGTCTGGTGGCGCTCAGCGAACAGAAACAAGACTGACTTTCCCCCCAAAAAGTAACTTTAGAGGAACATTTTGTCTGGGTGTGCTAATGAGTGTCTGCAGGGTGCTCTGTTTCAGGAGGAGGACAGATAAACCGCCGCTCGCCGCCTGCAGCGGGCTGACTCGGAGAGACGCTGAGCGATGATCCGCGGGTGGCGCCGAGGTCAGGATCAGGCTCTGAGAGTCTGCCGGGCTGATGTTCATCTGCACTCCTCCGTCCTTTTCATCCTCTCCACGGTCACGTGGTCGTGCCCTCGCCCCGAGAGCGTCACAGCTGTGAGTGCGCTCCCTTTGAAGTGCCACGCTCACACTTCCAAGCTGCTGGCAGGTGTTTGTGCTTGTTAGAAGTTATCTCTCATCCCTCCCACGTCTGAGGATGAGATGGAAGAAGCAGGAGCAGATGACAGTCGAAGGTCCTGCACCGTGCTCGTAGGAGGAAACCCATGTAGAACGTGCAGGGTCACGCCTTCCTCTGGTTATGAGTCCCTTCATGGTTGCATTTGTTTTAAAAAGGCACCAGAACAGCTTTCAGTGGTCAGCAGGGCTAAAGGGGACGTGTTTCCCCTCATACAGCTCCTTGTTAGTGGTCAGTGCATTCAAACCAGCTTTCTCTTCACCTGACTGAGGAGCATCTCTAAACTAGAGAGTTAAAATATGAAATCTTTTTGCACTCACTGCAGCAGCACGAAGAATAAGTGACATCCTCGGTGTGTGCGTGCAGCGCAGGCTTCTCTGGGATAATACCTGTGCGAGTGGATCAAAAGCTTTCATCCAGCATGCCCACCGTTTTCCTGAAAATAGACCCACGTGTGGTGATTTCAGCGTCTTTGTGAGCTGGACGGATACGCTGATGCTCCGTACAGGTTTGATGGCTTACATGTGATGCTTCATGTGAGCAGCTGTTGCACTGTTTCTCTTGGCTTTCGTGCATTCGTCATGCTGCAGGTTGTGGAGTGTTTTCAGGAGGTTGAATAAGTTATTTGTGTAGCTTTGTGGTGCTGACACAAACACGCAGCACTCGTGATTTCTGCTTCCAAATCTGAGGCAACGAGCGAGGAAAAGCTCTTCACCCTCTGCTGGGCTTTTGGGTTTTGTTGTATAATCAGCGTTTGAATGAGGTGTTACTCATCCAGAGTAAATCCAGGAACTCGGTGCTGGTACATCATCAGGTGGTGATTAAGGGAGCGCTTAATTCGTTTTTGCTTTGTCCTGTATTGGTGGAATATTTCAGCAGTTTCAGTATCACTCCGTCTCTTTATTTAATTGCGGGAAGCTGAAAAAACAATCGAGATTAAAATTGGGTTAATGATACAGCTCTACCTTAAACCACGATTGTTATGATTTTCACTCCACATCTGGCCAAAGTGCTGAAGCTGAGCCAGATGCATCGATGCAGCCGACAGCCCACGAAGCCCAAAGGCAGGAATGTTTATGGAAATGAGCTGCTCCATGTTCTGTCCTGATCAGCTGGTTCCTGCTGTGTTTCTTTGTTTTTCTGCAGCAGATAGTGAATATTTATTTATGATCGATGCAGGAGCCAAGAAGCTCACACAGTGTTCACATGAATAGTGTGACGTGTAATATGTGAGTTCTGGTCAGTCTGTGTTTTAAAGGCAGCCTGAGGTAGTCGGAGGTTCGGCTGAAGTCAGAGGGTGAAGCTGACCGAACACTGATTCGTTTCACTGCAGCATGTGGCAGCAAGCCGACAGCTGAGAAATAATCCCAAATGAAATCGAGCCGATGCCACCGGTGCGTCCTCAGCATCGCTTACACGTCCCCGTCAGAGTTTTTAGTGAGAAAGTTTCTGCTGCAGAATCATTTTCTACATTTTTTTATTAGGATAAAAAGAATCAATCGATAGAAAGAGAAGAAAAAAGCGCCTGGAGCGTTATTCAACACAACACAAATACACAACACAGCAAATATAACACACAATAAAACCAGTTCCATCATACTGATGATCCGGGAAATCATTCAGAGAAAGAAAGAAAAATACAACCAGTAAAAATGAACGATGCGATTACTGGAAGGCTTCAGTTTGAATACTGATGCAGAAAAAGGTGCCAGTCAGCCAAACGCCCTGTTCCATGTTTGTCCTTCTCTGATTGGTTAACACCTGTGGCTCCCATTCATGCTGCTGATTGGTTCCCACTGACTTGTGATTGTCCCAGGTCCTGAACAAAAGCTCCCTGCAGAGCTCGCTGCTCTGGTTTTCAGCAAACTGGGTAAAGAATAAAAGGTTCATCTTGGAACCGCCACCAGTGTTTTAATCTGTGCCAGGCGACCTTCATGTGTTTCTTCTCAGGTGACTGCACCTGAACAAGTTTACCTGAACCTCTCTGGCCTCAACTCTTGTGTGTTAAAACAATCCTTTGACTTTCAGGATCCTTTTCCTTTGTTGGGGTTCCTCAGATAGTTCTTGTCAGGAACGTTTGACCTGATCAGTCACATTTAGCTTTTGTTTTTTTTCGGGGTTTTTTTTCACTTTGACTCACTGGTTCTGTTTAGACACTAAAAGCTACTCAGGTTTAGGAAATACACCTCGAAAACAGAACGTCAGCACCCCTGTGAAATGATGCTCGCCCAGTTTAAACACCACTCTCCTAATATGTGACAGTCCCGCCTGACGAGGAGTAAAGCTTAAGTTCCAGGACACTGCCACCGTCTTGCACTGCTAAGCCAGGCTTGGTGTGGAGACTCCGACTTTCCAAGTGGGGGGCTGAAAATTCCAACGGGGAATTTCCATCCTGAGATCAGAAACATCTTTGTAACCAGAGATGGGCAGTAACACGTTACTTGTAATGTGTTACTGTAATCTGATTACTTTTTTCAGGTAACGAGTAAAGTAAGGGATTACTATTGCAAAAACGGTAATTAGATTACCGTTACTTTCCCGTAGGAACGCTGCGTTACTGCGTTACTAAAACCGTGATTGTTTTGCGAGAATGTCTCACGACAGTGACGTAAGCGAGTGCGACGTTAGGGGGCGATCGTGGCTCAAGAGTTGGGAGTTCGCCTTGTAATCGGAAGGTTGCCGGTTCGACTGCCCCGGCTTGGGCAGTCTCGGTCGTTGTGTCCTCGGGCGAGACACTTCACCCGTTGCCTACTGGTGGTGGTCAGAGGGCCCGGTGGCGCCAGTGTCCGGCAGCCTCGCCTCTGTCAGTGCGCCCCAGGGTGGCTGTGGCTACACTGTAGCTGCCATCACCAGTGTGTGAATGTGTGGATGACTGGATATGTAAAGCGCTTTGGGGTCCTTAGGGACAAGTAAAGCGCTATATAAATACAGGCCATTTACCATTTACAACAGCTGTGTGCAGATCAACAATGGATCATATATCGAGTGCAGAGAGAGTATGAGCGTGCAGCGTTTAAAGCGTGGAAGTACTGACCTTACTTTGAGTTTGATTCCATAAAAAGTGACAAAAACATTAGTGTCCGCTGTGCGTGGGAAGAAAACTTCTTTTTACAGCGAAAAAAACCCCTAAACTTCCAACAAGCACCGAGTAGCTACGACGTGATGGGAAACTCACAGAGAAACTCGCGGATTCTTCCACTGACCGCGGCACACCTGCACCAGGGTAAACCTCCGCCTACCCCACTCCTGCTTTACAGGTGAAAATAGAGCAACAGGACCGCTGAGTCTTTGACTTTATTTATTTTCTGCTGTGTTTTACTTGCATCTGTTTGAAAGACTGAGTGTAAACACAAAAAATATTTTATTTTATGAGCTGGAATGTGCAGAAAATAGGTTTAAATGTTAAACTAATTTCTTCCAGTCAGAGAATGTTGCATATAATTAAATTAGCACGGTGGCACGGTGGTTAGCACTGTTGCCGCACAGCAAGAAGGTCCTGAGTTCAATTCCACCATCAGGCCGGGGTCTTTCTGTGTGGAGTTTGCATGTTCTCCCCGTGTTTGCGTGGGTTCTCTCCGGGTACTCTGGCTTCCTCCCACCGTCCAAAGACATGCAGCTTCTGGGGATAGGTTAATTGGATAATCCAAATTGTCACTAGCTGTGAATGTGTGAATGGCTGTCTGTCCCTGTGTGTTGGCCCTGCGGCAGACTGGTGACCTGTCCAGGGTGTACCCCGCCTCTCGCCCTATGACAGCTGGGATAGGCGACCCTGAAAAGGATAAGCGGAAGCGAATGGATGAATGGATTAAGATAAGATAAGATAAGATAACCTTTATTAGTCCCACACGTGGGAAATTTGTTTTGTCACAGCAGGAAGTGGACAGTGCAAAAGTTATGACGCAAAAATTAGAATACAATAAGAATAAATACAGTACACAGCTGTACAGAATAGAATAAAATAAAATACTATATACAGTAGAATAAAATAAAATAAATATACAATAAGATAAAAATAGAATACAAATACAAATACTATATACAACTGAGTAAAAATACAACGATGACAGAAAGGATTATTGCACTTAGTGTTATTGCATATGTGTGGATGTGTGTGCTTGATCAGTTAAAGTCTTTATTATGGAGTCTGACAGCAGTGGGGAGGAAAGACCTGCGAAATCTCTCCGTCCCACACCGTGGGTGCCGCAGTCTCCCACTGAAGGAGCTGCTCAGTGCTGTCACAGTCTGCTGCATGGGGTGGGAGATGTTGTCCAACAGGGATGACAGCTTAGCCGCCGTTCTCCTGTCACTCACCACCTCCACTGGGTCCAGAGGGCATCCTAGAACAGAGCTGGCCCTTCGGATCACCCTGTTCAGTCTCTTCCTGTCCCCAGCAGAGATGCTGCCGCCCCAGCAGACCACGCCATAAAAGATAGCAGAAGCCACCACAGAGTCATAGAAGGTCTTCAGGAGTGGGCCCTCCACCCCAAACGACCTGAGTCTCCGCAGCAGGTACAGCCTGCTCTGCCCTTTCCTGTAGAGGGCGTCTGAGTTATGAGTCCAGTCCAGTCTATTGTTCAGATGAACACCAAGGTACCTGTAGCTGTCCACAGCCTCAATGTCCATACCTTGGATGTTCAGTGGTTGCAGTGGAGAATGCTTGTGCCTGCGGAAGTCTACCACCAGTTCCTTGGTTTTACTGGCGTTGATCTGGAGGTAGTTCAGCTGGCACCAGTCCACAAAGTCTTGGGTCAGACCTCTGTACTCCTTGTCGTCCCCATCAGTGATGAGGCCGACTATTGCAGAGTCATCAGAGAACTTCTGCAGGAAGCACTGGGTGGAATTGTGGGAGAAGTCTGCAGTGTAGATGGTGAAGAGGAACGGAGCCAGAACCGTTCCCTGTGGGGCCCCCGTACTGCAGACGACCCTGTCCGACACACAGCCCTGAGTCCTCACATACTGTGGTCGGTCGGTGAGGTAGTCCAGGATCCAGGTAGTGAGGTGATGGTCCACTCCAGAGTTCACCAGCTTGTCCTTCAGAACCGAGGGAAGAATAGTGTTGAAGGCACTGGAGAAATCAAAGAACATGATTCTCACAGTGCTTCCAGCGGTCTCCAGGTGAGCGAGGGAACGATGTAGGAGGTGAATGACGGCATCATCCGCTCCAATGCCAGGCTGGTAGGCAAACTGAAGTGGGTCCAGTGATGAGCTTATTAGGCGCCGAAGCTGAGCCAGGACCAACCGCTCCAGGGTCTTCATCAGGTGGGATGTCAGAGCCACCGGCCTGTAGCTGTTGAGGTCCTTGGGGCGTGAAGTCTTTGGCACTGGTACAACACAGGAGGTTTTCCAGAGCTGTGGGACTCTTCCCAACCTCAGGCTCAGGTTATGCAGAAAAAGTAGAATTTGGCTGAAAGATCTATCACTTTATCACCTATTCAGGTTGTAAAACGTGTTTTTAAAAAGTAACTAAGTAATTAATTACTTTTGAAAATAAGTAATCAGTAAAGTAACTGGATTACTTTTTGGGGGGAGTAATCAGTAATTAGTTACTGATTACTTTTTTCAAGTAACTTGACCAACACCTGAACCCTGTTTCAGAGGACAGCTCTCTTCACTTATAAAATATCATAATAATAAAGACCAACGGTGAAGAAACAAACTGATATCAACCAATTTTAGACCCCAAGTGACGAAAATAAGAAAGAAACACACGAGAGAAAACGTCTGCGTGCTCGTTTTGTGCATCTGTCAGTTTGCCTGCTGTCTCTTAATCCTTAATGTTTGGACGTGCTCAAACAATTTGAAGCTCCCAGATGGATAACTGTCAGAGTAACGGTCAGAATGAACCCATCATGCAGATGAAAGATGTGACGGATGCAGGAAGAAGTGACATTTTCTAAGAGGACTTCTCCTGCAGGGAGGAGCAGGAGAGTGCAGCACATTTGCGTGCAGCATGTTGTAGCGAGCTGAGGATAATGTGAAAATAATGGCCGCATCTGTGGACACAGGTGTTGGTTGTGGAGTTTGACTGCGGAGCAGTGATACAGCAGAAAGTGCTGCCTCATGACTTCCTGCTCTCCTTGTGAGAGGCTTAGAGGAAAAACTAATCTCCCCATTCTTCATGCTTTCCCTGCACATTTGAATCGGTGGAGGGTGTAACCCGCTCAGGCTGGATGGCATCACGCATTGTGCAATATCCCATTTCTACCTCTGTCGTGTTTGTTTTGCTGTGTTCATGCATCGCATCATCATCCCAACTCGGCAGCTTAATCCTGATCCTGCACGCACCCTTCTGCTCGCTCAGTCAGGAGCACTTACAGCAGCACATCTCACAACACTGAGGCTCCTCGAGGGTTAAACCCGTCTGAGATGAATGGGCGGTAACCAGGCTAATGAGCATGACAAAAGTCGACTTTGATTGCCAGTCTTTGTCGGTGGGAGGGAGAGCAATTAGCATCGCTCCGACAGTCCATCAGAGCCTCTGAAATTGGATTTTGGTGCAGACCGGTGCTCATTACAGCCTCACTGACACAGCGTTATTGCTTATTTGGTAAAGACGGGGATCAGAAAGCTGTACCTCGCCTGCCTTATGGTATACGCACAAGCATGACTTGCTTACGGCAATCAGAAAATAAAGAGTTCATCCCTTAAATTTCACAGCAGACAGACAAAAACAGCAGCTCGCTGACAGACTGAGCTGAGAGCTGAGAGAGCAGACGGACGGAGGAGCTGCAGCTCCATCTAGTGGCGCCCAGCGTCACTGGAACTCAGTCTCCACCTTTAAAGTCAGTTGATAGTGCTTCAGCCTCACGAGGCCTTCAAAAAGTAAACCAATCAAAAATTAGAAGGGTGCCTTTGTATCACCGCTCCTCTACAGAGATGCTTTTTAAGTCCATCTCAGTGAAATGTTTGGACCTACTGTACAGTTCAAGCTAGACGCTGGTTCTGCTTGTGTTGCAGGTCAGGAGCACAATAACGAAATGAAGACACATCTGTGCGAGCGGCCTGTACTCACCTCGCTGCAGGGGTTTCCAAACGATGTGCTGAAGCACGTGCAGGTGTGCCCGATGTTATTGTTGCATTATGCAGCTGCACAAAGTTTGGATGTTAATGTATTTTACAGTTTCAGTACTCGAGTTCATCACCTGCTGTGAGAACATGGCGGAAAGTTCCAAATGTAGATTTAATCTTTTCAAACACACAAGTTCTGTTTCATCAACCGTTGAAAACGAGGTGTGTGTGTACCTGGCCAGGTGTGGCCTCATCCTCCCAGCAGTGACACCGACTCTGGTCAAATGCAGACTAGTTACAAACAGCGAGAAAGATGAGGAGGGCATGACGATGTCAGTGTCTCCACCTGAAACACCATTCCTGCTTTGGGGGTTGTCTCCTTGTTTTACAGTTTAGCCCTGAAAGAATGCTCCGCCTCCTCTGTGTGCAAAGTTTAGCTCCGCCCCTCATTACAGCATGACGCTTGATTGTGAACGCATGCTCTTTGGAGAATAACAATAAGCTCGTAATGCTTGAAATGCAGTGAAACAGTGATGAGGTGTTTGGTGTCACCTGAAACGTGCTGCTGTGTGTTTGTGGGGAAGTAAACGAGACGGCAGCTGTTTCCTGTTTCCCTGACGGCCTCGACGCCGCAGAGCAAAGAAAGCATCAGATTCTTAAACAGCAGCTCCTGTTTGTTGAACACCATCCTGATTCTGCACGAAGCTCAAATCACACCTGGGAGGTTAAACTGGGAGGTGTTCATGTAGTGTGTGTGTGTGCGCGCGTGTGTGTGCGCGCGCGCGTGTGACGTGTGTGTGTGTGTGTGTGTGTGTGTGTGTGTGTGTGTGTGTGTGTGTGTGTGTGTGTGCGCGCGTGTGTGTGAGAGACAGACAGATGTTGTGGTTTTTCTGGCTGTTTTTATGTAATCTGTGTTAGAGATGGACCGACCCGACATTACGTATCGGTATCAGTCAGATACTGACCTAAATGACTGGATCTGATATCGGAGAGGAATAAAAAATGTAATCGATCCATTAAATATGACAAAAGCACCTCCCAGTATGCGTCTCGTGATAGAGCGGCTGTGGCGTGCGAGAGCTGTCGGCGGTCTGGCTGAGCATTTACAGCAGCTACGTGCTTCCAAAAACTGATTCCCAATGTTTCCGTGTATTTTTTATGTGTAATATCTTTACGTATGTTGGTAAATAGACTTCGGTGAACAGCGTTTACAGAGAGGTTATATATAGAATTAACAAATTATCTGTTTTTCAAGTATCTTTGCAACTCTGTGTTACTTACATTATAACCACTCCGGTCCTTTGTCCCCACTTAAAATATTTTACAGAACTATTGTAATATTTGCTGCTGTGCTCTTGGCCAACTTACTCTGACAAAAGACATTTTAATGTTAATTAGATTTTTTTAACTGCATAAATAAAGGTTATATAAAAGTCACTGCCATAAACTGATTGTGGCTTCCACCGTGTTACACGAATGTTGTTTGTGGCTCCAGATGACTTTATGTCGTCCATGAGGGAAGCATTTGACATGTGTTTCACATATTATAGCCCAACAAGTTACTTTTAAATACCAGCAATCAGTTTTTGGCAGACAGTCACTTTCATCCCAGAGAAGTAAAGCAACAGCAGCATCTTTAAGCTTGAAAAGCTGTTAGAATGTATCTAATATTACTTTCTACACCAGGATCCTTTTCTACGGAGCTGACGTAACTGTGCAGGGGGGCAGGTAGGGCATGAAAGGGGGCACAGATAATTACTTTTCATTCTAATTTTCATGTCGAGCTTTTAATAAATAATTATCTGAATCTTAAAACGGAAGTTTTCATCTGATGTAAAATGTATAGAAGTCCATCACTGTATATAGTAACTGTTAAGTCTAATATACCCCAGTAAGCTGTAGTACTTTTTCCTTTGGGAACCGTCTGTGCAGTCTGCAGTTCTGCTGAAGGAAGATGTTGAATCTATTTAATTACTGTAGAAAAATAATTGATTTCTGTGCATTTTTTTTAACATGTGCATTAAATTAAGGTTGATTACGTCGATTAAGCATCACGAGGTGGGGGGTGGGGGGTGGTTCCCTATTTATTTTTTTTGCTCAGAGTGTGCAACCCTGTTAGTTAGGTTGCTTAATATTTCCACTAAGTAAAACACCAGAATAGGGAGGATGCTGCAGGTTTACGTTTGTTAGATTGATCAGTTTTGCTGATCTGTGACATATTTTGGCTGCAGTGTATTTCTTGCATACAGGTTTAACAGAATAGCTTTAGTTTAGTTTTTTAAACTTGAGTATGAACTTATACAAAATGCAGCAAGATATAAAAAAACTGTTTTATTGATTATAAAATGCTCTATATCGGATTCATATCAGTATCGGCAGATATCCAAATTCATGATATCGGTATCGGACATAAAAAAGAGGTATCGTGCCATCTCCAATCTGTGTACATAATTGTGTGTCTGATGCAGAGTTGTGCGTGTGTGTAAACAGAAAAGCAGGATCACTTCAGCTCCTGTATGTGCGTCACACACTTTGCCTTGTTTGTCATCTCCTCCTCACGGTGAGTGTTCAGCAGGAGGCTCCTAATGAGGTTGCCTGCCACATCGATCAGGCCTGGCTTCAATCCCCGAAAAGATCTAGCTGTCAAATTATCTTCCAGCAGCATGGCCTCACCTCGCAGCTACAGTAACACAGTACATGTAAGTATGTGGAAATGAAAGCATCAATCCAGGCGGGACGCCTCTGTTCCTGAGGGGTGACCTTCCTGGAGCTCTGAATGACGCTGAGACGGCGAGGAGGCAGACCGTAAAGTCTGAACGGACCAGGACGAAGAAAGAGGCAATAAAAAAGAGGCTTTTTTCTATTTGCATTAATTTTAATAACAGTCTGCTTTTTTGTCATGTGGGAGGAAGTTAATATCACCTTCAGCTCAGTCATACTGCAGTAAAAATAGGACGGTGAAATGTGTTTGCTCTGAATTTCTGCCACTGCAGAAACCAGCGGGTGTCCAGAGGTTGCTGGTGCAACACCCTCCACCTCACAAGCAAGCACCTAAAAGACATCAGCTGTTCACTGACAGAGTTTGGAGGTTGGAAACCTGCAGACAGCTGAGACTGAAGAAGACACCTGGAGGATGAAACGTTTCTCCCTCTGAGAACGACCAGATACACAGAATCAACTTCCACGTGTACGCAAACACAGAATTAGGTTCAGACTCTTTCTTTGCTGTCACTTAACACAACAGGCAGACAATACCAACAGGTACGGCACATTTATCTTTATGTCTGTACTGATGCAGAGAAATAACAACATCATCACAAATGTTGGATTCTGACAGAAAAAGAAAGACTGAGCTCTGATCCAGAATCTTCTGATGATTTTGGGGTTTTGCTCCTGTTGTGATTTCATGTTTCTAATGTTCACACGATCATTGTGTCTCCAGCTTTCCCTTGTCTGGTTTCCGCTTTGTGTTATTTTGCTAAATATTTCTCCAAGTGCGTTTCCTGTCTTTGTCTTTTCTCCAATTACCTGAAAGCTTTCCACCTGTGTCTCATTCAGTTAGCATTTATGCAAAGAAAGTAGCCGTTGGTGTGCTGACAGTGTCCTTCCTAAACCCCCTCCTCTCTAACCTGGAGCTGCATGCATCTGTAGAGTCGTTGCATCGAATTCTTCACGGAAGCATCCTTGAAACTTAAAGTTAAACCTTGATTCATGCAGCTTCACCCTTTGACTCATTTTCTGTTTCCAGCAACGTTTGCATCAGTAAAGAGCTCTTTATGATTCCTGCTGCAGAAACTCTCCTCTCTCACTGACACCTGCTGTTTGATTCTTTTACCTGCTCGAGCTTTGTGACGATTCTGTGTGTTTGATTTATTTCTGCCGGCTTTTCTGGTTTTGGACTGTTTTGATTGTGTCATTGAGCCATATCGTGTCGCATTGGGCCAAGACCAAGCTTGATTCTTGTTAGCTAATCAGGATGTGCCCATCTCTATCTATTTCCATTCTTGAGCAGCTTTGGATGATGTATAGTTGGAAATAATCCTTCTTTGTCTGATCCTGGGCCTCAGCTTGGCTCCTCAGTCCGCCCTCTCTCTGAAACAAGCGGTTTTCCGGTGTTTTGGTGTAATAGAGGTGTAATTGGACACTAATCATAGATCAGCGTAGTTTGGTGTCGTGTTTCCTCTTGCAGTGTTTGTTGCGTCACTGTTTCCCTCAGTCTGGCCTGTGACACACATGTATGACACATTTCACGGCTCCATCAGCCACGTTTGCTGCTCGTCGTGCAGGAATGTGCTCTCCGGGAGTTTGCTGTCTCTCCCCTCTTACATGATGCATGATTTGATTGTTCTGTTTCCACCCTGCAGCTTGAAAATGTGTTTTTTTTCCCTGCTTGTTCTGCTTGGGGACGCTGGATGGCTTGTTTGCACAAATAACCCCATTTAGTGTTAAATTAATACAGCGTCAGAATCAGAGAGCACATTTGGAGGCGTCTGAGCAGCTGCACTTAGTCACCGCTGCACATAAATAAAGGAGATGCAAATGGTCTCGTCAGATGTGACGGAGCCATAAAGCTCTGAATAATCGCACCCAGCACTTGGTGACGTTTCTGTGCTCTCAGGAATCCAAACCTGTCCACGTTCTGTCTTCACCACGTCCAGCAGCTGCGTGCTTGGCGTACCTCGTGGATGATGTGCATCGCTCCATCCTGAAGGCGACTGAACAGGAACACAGCGAAACTTTCCAGAGGGCCCGTGATTTGCTCTCGGGCGACTTGGGCTGAACTTGAACTTTGATGGGACACAGGCAGAGTTTTCAAAGAGTACTTTTTATTCCTGCTGAAATGGTGCTCGGGTTATTTGTGCAGTGAAATTAGCCTCCACAGGAACGTGACTGCTAATCACAACGAGGTCCTTCACCTGACGGGCTAATCCGGGTTTTTGGATTTGGTCCGTCACCATAAATCCAGATGTTTGACATCCACCTGCAGTGTGCTTCCACCCACCACACCAGGTCTCGCTACCATCTCGTAAACCTTCCCTTTCACTCTTGTTACAAATCCTCCCTCGTCTCCACCCACTCCGCCCTGCCTGCACTCTCTTATTCACCTCTCTTGTGTTGCTTTGGACGGTTGATTCCAGGTATTTAAGCTCATCCACCTTCGCTAGCTTTACCCCCATCCTGAACCCACCTGCCACTCCTGCTGCACACCCCACCACTGTCTCTCTGTCCTCATACACCTGCACCACCCTCACATACTCCTCTGCTCCTCATGCACCGTTTCTCTCGTGGCCATCATTGTGAACCCAACTGATCTGGTATGGAAATCTCATTCTGGATGATCTGCCTGTTGAATCTGGCAAACTCTCCCCATTTATCTGGGATTCTGCTGCACATGAGCTGATGGCATTATTCTATTATTGCCACCAGTCTGAGAAAGTTTAAATTGAGTTTTTCCCCATTAAGTGTTGGCTGCCCTGCAGATTGACTGGCATATTAATCTGAAAGCTATTTGTATTCCTATTTGCTCAAAAAGAAAAACAAATGAATTAAAGGAAAAAGTCTTCAGCAGCAAAGAGAACGAATCAGCTCTGACGCAAATCACACACCCTCCAAACAAAACCAATCGTCTGTGTTCCAATTAGGAGAAGAAACGATTTGCCGCGCGGCCCCAGAGGAAAGCAACATGATTACGTTCATCATTTTAATTATGCATCATTTAGCCTCAGCAACAAGCTGCGTTACCCTAAGTGCTCTGGGAACAAACATGTGTATTATTGCTGTATCTGAACCAGAGATCTCTGGTTGTTCTTTGAAATGTCAGCGTAAAGGTCAGCGCTCATACGTTCTCCTCGTGTTTCTCCACAGGGCACGAAGAGGCTGAGTCTGAGGGGAAAATCAAATAACACGTTATTAATACGAGGCTTGTGCAGCTTTAAGTGGAGCAAACACTGAAGCGCTTTGCAAACTTTTTTTCCTGCTTTGTTTTAAAGTCTTTTTTTACACGATCTGTTTGTAATCGGAGCCTCTGATTCGTGGATAATCTGCCCCTTTTTTCCATTTTAGTAACATAGTTTGTAGTGATGGTTAAAGTTATTAAGATTTCATGTCTCAGAGGCAGCAAAATATCCTACGTGAGGGACACACGGGGGTACAATTAAAATGGCATGCACAGTTCCGCCTCTGTCAGTGCGCCCCAGGGCGGCTGTGACTACAACGTAGCTGCCATCATCAGTGTGTGAATGTGTGTGTGGATGTGTGGATGACTGGATGTGTAAAGCGCTTTGAGGTCCTTTGGGACGAGTAAAGCGCTATATAAATACAGGCCATTTAAATGCAAATAATTAAATACGTTTGTTTGAACCAGTTAAAGCACCACTGAGACTCCAGTCTGCTGTTGGGTCCGACGCTCACTTTGAGTCAGACTGAGCTAAAAAAGAGTCCAATTTTCTTTCAGCTCCAATAAAATGATTCATGTTCTCCAGGTGCTGCAGTAAACTTTCATGCCCAGCATCTGTGGAAAAGAGGACTTCTGAGGTCCAGCAGTGAGATGCTGGCAGTGTTTGTCCTGGTTTGTCCTCAAACAGAAACAAACCTGCTGACGGGAGTAAAGTCGCGACGCCGAGGAGCTTCCACCGAACTTTATCACGAAGGAGAACGCGCGAACATGCGTTACACCATCTCACTCTGAACTTCTCACAGACTTTCAGAGCTGAAGCATCTAGTCAGCAGGCAGAGGTACACCTACAGGCTCCACCCACACTAACCAGCAGGCTCGTTTGGCAGCACCGCTGTGACATAAATGATGATGGAAAACGATGTTTGCTGTTGTAAGATCAGGCTTCAGCGCTGCAGCTGCGTTTTCCTCCTGAGCTGTGTTTCAGTTTCACACCAGAGTCTGTCTGATGTCCAACAGCAGCTCTCGTGTTTTTCAGTTTTCCTGACATCATGATTTTACTGCCTCTGAGCTCAGAGCAGCATCTTTACTGTCTTTTAAAAGTCTTTGAACCTTTTTGATGGGCAGCAGTGTTAGTTTGACTCGTATCAATGCTGCCTTTTCTTTCTGTGGAGCACTTTGACTTCGTTTGGTATTATTATAAATATTATTGGCTAAACTTCACCGCTCGCTCTGATCCTTACTCGACTGTTTCCTGGTTTGTTGTTGTCCTCGTTCAGAGATGTGCACACAGTGTGAGGTTTGTGTGTGTTTGTCCCTCAAGCTTTTATAATCCAAATGTTGAACTGCAATAAATAAAACTCAGCAGGAGCTCAGCGGGGCGCAGAACTGCCCCCTTTCCTCCCAGAAGATACGACGTGTGCGCCTTTAATCAAGTGCACTTTTCCTCTGATAGGACTCACCACTTATTCCACACACACACATGCACACGCACGCACACACGCACACGTCTGCTTTACTTACACATTCTTACATCATCTTTGGCTCCGTCTGCTCTGGTTTACAGAACAGCTTCAGTTTTGTATCCAGTGGTGAAAGGAGGACAAACAGTTACCTCATGTGTCCTCATGTTTTATGATGACATCAGATGCAAAAGACAAAAAGTGAAACAAACATAAAAACAGTTATTTTCTGCCTGTTCTCCATCATTTCATACGCTGTAAAATCTAATTAGTTCACAGAACTCAAACAAACTAAGTAAAGCAAACTTAAGACGACTGTTAGGACAACTTACACAAGTCTGCAGTATGAAGAATAACTTGATATTTCTGACTGTACAACACTAATTGTTTACCTACTTACTTCCACAGCATGTCTTGTAGAATTAACTGGAGTCACAGCAACAGCATCGTGCAGTCATATCTTAAGTCTAATAACAGAAGACAGGAAAAGATCAGTGAAGAAACAACTTCCCCAAACCAAAGCACAAATAAAACAATAAGTAAAACAGGCTGATCTAAAGTATGATTAAAGTTCAGCCTGATTAATATAAATGTCACTGACAGTTGCTAATATATTGGAAAACCAAGATACTTACTGATGTCTTTCTGTCCAGCAGCAGGAGTGCTGGTCCCTCAAAGACAGTAAGAAGCAAGCAGAGGGAGAAAAAACAGAAAAAACTGAAACCAGTTTGATCCTTAATGGCTGTGCAGTCATTGTAACTTACAACACAGAAGGTCCATGTAGACCCCACACAGCCAAATTAGACTAACATAGTATTAAAAACACCATCTACTGTGTCTGAAGATCTGCCCTCCCCCTGTGGCTCGGTCACTCTGGTATTTCTTCATTCTTCATCTTCCTCCTCCTCAGCATTCGCTCACAGCCTTTCACTTCCTCTCTCTCTGTCAGTGTTTGGTTTCTTTATCGTTATCGGCTCTGAAAAGTAGAGCCAATGATGGTGTGTCAAAAACCTGCGTTCTTTCTTGCGTCCAGCAGGGGGCGACTCCTCTGGGTGTGACTGTGCAGAAGCCTGTGAGGAGAGAACGAGCCTCCTGCTCAGTAAAACTCTTTCCTGGTGAGTTTTTGGTCTCAGGCTGTATTTTGAGTCTGACTGAAAAAAGCATAAAGTTCATTTTGTGAATTTCAGCCCATCAGAGACAGCAGGGAGGATTATTTGGGGGGATTTACTGTCTCTGCAAAGACACCCAGGAGCCTCCTCTAACACCTCACTCATTTGTTCCCAACGTTCAAACCACATCCGTCGACTGCCTCAGGCCTCCGTCACACTGAAGGCAGACAGCGGGCCTTTCTCCACTCCTCTGAATCCAGCCGTGGAGACCTCAGGTCCTCTGCTGCGTTCTTCTTCTTCCTGCTTTGTGTCTGTTGTAGTTTTCAAAATCCCCCTCAGTGAAAAACAAAACCCAACTATGACAAAGAGCAGGCTGCTGCAGCAAATTAAAACAAGAAGAAGAAAAAATCCCAGCGCTCATTGTCTTGGTTCCAGTCTGCACTGTTGGACAATCCCCCCGAGCCACTGTTGTTCTGCTAAAATAAGGCTGCCTTATTGTATAAAGCACCGCAGGGACTCCAGCCAGCAGCTGCTGCTAAACACAGTCTGTGATGTTCCTCCACAAACCTCCAAACTAATATTGTTTTGTAAGGCCTCAGTCATGCACAGCTAACACTGCAATATACGTTTTTATTGATTTGAGGCAACAAGATGTGAAAAACATGCAGACGTTTCTGAAAGCGTGAACTCGCAGGGCTGATTCAGTATCGCTAATAAAACCTCCAGTGGGTGATTTATGACTTCTGAAAAGTCCTTCCAGGTCTCACCAGTCAGGGAAAAACTCCAAAACTTTCTTTTGCCCCAAAGTCATTTTTCTCCTGACATCCCTGACTGACTTTTCTGTGCTTGGCTCTGGATGATGTCACAGAGAGGGGATATCTCTAACTGGGCCCCTCGGGCACAGAAGCTCCACCCACCTGCTGTTCATCTGACCTTCAATTAGAAAATTGGCTTTAAGGGGGCGGAGCTAAAACACTTTGTTTCAGATGATAATGAGGGGTTGTCGAGGATCAGATGAAGAAGGATTATTTTGAACTGTGAATCATGCAAAGCTGCTCATTGCCCAGCAGCGAGAAACGAGCCGACTCGATCACATCATGACGAGAAGCTGAAAACTTTAATGTTTCCTGATGTTTATACTGTCAGCGCCTTCCTCACTGAGTCAATGCTGGCAGTCTGCAGTCCTCCTCAGCTCTCTGAGTAAAATCGTCCTCACGGGGACTTCAGTAAGCAGCAGGTTTAACGCTTTCGTGGCAGCATTTTTAATTTCTCTTTGCTATTTGGGCTGATTGGGACCTGATTAATGTAAAAACAAAGAATGGCGTGATTTTTTTTAACCTGATTTTTGTGGCATTATATTGTCCTCATAAGTGGATTCAGGCCCTTGTAGCGCAAAATTTAGTATTTTGGTCTAAATAACCCAAAATGTGACGTCCACATATGTGGACGGGAAGTCCTGGGAGGTTAAGGAGCTCAGAAATGACGCTCTGCTGCCACCAAGTGTCCACAGTGGGCAGTTACACACAGAGTGCAGTCCTTTGCCATTCACGCAGCACGTCACAGCGTTCCCACGCTGTCATGCTCAGTTTTCTCATCATCGCTCTGGTCCAATCATCTTCCTGCCTGCCTTCTGTGAGCCAATCAGCTTCTGTTTCCTGTGCTTTGAGTCTTATCACTGTCAGGCTCCAAACACTCAAACAAATGAAATTTAAGGTCGAACAGGAAACAGTCATTCAATTCAATTCAATTAAATTTTATTTATATAGCGCCAAATCACAACATAAGTCGCCTCAAGGCGCTTCATAGATACAGAGAAAAACCCAACAATCATTTGACCCCCTATGAGCAGCACTTTGGCAACAGTGGGAAGGAAAAACTCCCTTTTAACAGGAAGAAACCTCCAGCAGAACCAGGCTCAGGGAGGGGCGGGGCCATCTGCTGTGATTGGTTGGGGTGAGAGAAGGAAGACAGGATAAAGACATGCTGTGGAAGAGAGACAGAGATTAATAACAGATATGATTCAATGCAGAGAGGTCTGTTAACACATAGTGAGTGAGAAAGGTGACTGGAAAGGAAAAACTCAATGCATCATGGGAATCCCCCGGCAGCCTACGTCTATTGCAGCATAACTAAGGGAGGATTCAGGGTCACCTGGTCCAGCACTAACTATATGCTTTAGCAAAAAGGAAAGTTTGAAGCCTAATCTTGAAAGTAGAGATAGTGTCTGTCTCCCGAGTCATGTGAGCTCAGAATGAAACGAAGGCCAAACAAACCTACTGGGCTGACTTCAACATTTTCTACCTGCGTTTATTCGTGTGAACATAAAAATGAAAGACCTCGCTTTTTATCTGCAGTGACTCATTTCTATTGTCATTCTCATTTCAACAGGTTCGATGATCTTTCTCCAGCTCAGTGGAACCATCAACACGTTACAGAACTACAGAAAGAACCAAAAATGTTCTTCAGCTGACATCATCACTGTGAGTGTGAGTCCAGCACAGTGTGGAGCGTTTTAAATGTAAAGAAGAGTTGAGGTTGAAGATGAAATCACACGCAAACACAGGAGACGATGTGTTACTTTATTTTTTTATTAGTGAATGAGTCTTTGATACAGGTACTTGAAGGACGCGCAGGTCTTCTCAGTTTAATAAATACACATTACAGCGAAGACTGAAACTCTGTGACAGCATCGCATCAGGACAGGAAATGACCTCAGCGTGACGAGCAGAGATGAGACGTCCTGTCTTTGTCAGCACTTTCTCTTCATGCTGTTACAGCACACACACACACACACACACACACACACACACACACACACACACACACACCAACTTCTTTATGTCAGGGAGAGCAGGCTGATATCGTAGCATCCATCCACCTGCAGCACAGAGAACCACCATCATCACTCTGCTCTCATTTCTAATGACACACACGTGATTACACACACACACGTGATTACACACACACACGCTCACACACACACACGCTCACGCGCACACATGCTCACACACACACACACGCTCACACGCACACATGCTCACACACACACACACACACACAGCACACGCACGCTCACACACGCACGCTCACACACACGCACGCACGCACGCACGCACGCGCTCACGCGCTCACGCGCTCACGCACACACACACACACACACACACACACACACACACACACACACACACACACACGTGCCTTCACAAAAATGTCATTTCAGATCATTTGATAAACTAAAATGTTCATCATCTCTGAGAACATGAAAAACGAGCTAACGGCCAAATGTTATTACATCACCTCCATCATGAACACACTCATTACAGGACAGATGAGGCTGACTGTGTGTTTCACTCACATCGAACCGTCCGATGGATGCTGTCGTCTGATTGGTCTGCATCACCTCAGTCAGAGCCCACATCTGCTGGATGCTGGAGGATACGGTCTGCGGGTCAGGGAGGCCCTGAGGGACACACGGGGACACAATCATGCTCCTTCCTGGATCATAGTTAACATTTGAAGCTGAAGCTCTGAATTAAATCAATTAATAGAAATCAGAACTCACGTACTCAGTCACATGACCAAACAAAAAAACCCCGACCACACGAGCATCTGAGACGCCAAAAGCCCATGTCATCAGGAAGTAAACGCACTCGCTGGCGTCTCTTTAACCTGCTGGTAATCAGACCGCGTCACTGATGAGCACCAAATGCTCTGCTACGGACGTCGGTGATGCGAATTCAATTCAGTTTGATTTATATAACACCAAATCACAGCTACAGCGGCCTCAGTGTGCTTTATATTGTACAGTAGACCTACAATAACACAGACAGAGAAACCCCAACAATCATATGACCTCCTATGAGCAAGCACTTTGGCGACAGTGGGAAGGAAAAACTCCCTTTGAACAGGAAGAAACCTCCGGCAGAACCAGGCTCAGGGAGGGGCGGGGCCATCTGTTAGACGTGTTTCTGCTGGTTAAGCTGAAGCCGCCAGACTGCGCTGACAGAGGCGGTGATGTTATTTTCCACAGTCACACGAGCGTCTGGGCTTGGAGATGAGGCGAGGAGTGAGGCAGAGCTGGTTCAGCAATCAGATCAGTATCCTCTGCCTCTGCTTGAAGGAGGCCGAGGACACAGTTTCATATCTCATCTGGCCCGGGAGCTGGAAACCATCGCCATGGGAAAGGACGGCTTATCTGCAGCCACCGTGACCTGACTCTGGATCAGCAGGAGCAGCTGGACCTGCCGGTTTACTGCTGCCTCCATCGGTTAGTTTGTTTCTTCAACAGCAATAAAAAGCTCTGCTCCTGACTCACAGTTAAAAACGTGTCACAGAGGTAACCTGTAAGTGAGCTTAGAGGCTATGAGAGCCTGAGGTCAGCCAGAACTCGTTGATCCTTCCTCCTGTTCCAACTAAACTAAACTCTTTGTTCAGCTGGATTTGCTTTTTGCCTTTTTAATAGTTTGTTTTTCCGGAGTCACAGACAAAAAGTAAGAAAAGCTTCTTTCATTTGGAAGCTTATCAAAAACAAATCAGAGCCCAGAGGAAGACGAGCTGCAGAATAATAAAACCCTCATTTGCGTTTCAGCCCTGAAGAAGCTGAAATTGAATTTAAGTATGAAAACTGAGAAATATGCAGCAAACTCCCATCAGGCTCTCAAAGCTCGGCGCCCTCGTGTAGACAGAAACACGGTGCGTACCTCCAGATCGGGGTGCTGGTCAGTGAGGGTCAGGTCAGACAGCCAATCAGAAACCTCCTTCTCTGGGTCCTGGAAGGAGGAAGAGCGTTTGTTAAACTCTGCAGTCGAGTTTCTGTTACTTTGTTGTTCAGTTGGATCTCTGCTTCAGTTCTCACTCTGGCTCCACCTGCTGGTGGTTCAACAGCAAACCCCAACACCCCCCCACCGATCCAACCCACAGCTGCAGGAACCACTGCGGTTTATTTCTGATTCTGACGTCAGTTCAATCCTCAGCACGTGGCCCGTGCAATACAGTGCATGACTTTTTCACCAGAATCACCACGGCAACTAACACATCACCTATGTTCAGGGTGCCGTTAAAATCAGCCGGATGCAATTATTTACAGCATGTTGGGTGGTTTTACCTGTGGAAGGTAAACCAGGTAAACTTTGCTAAACCCACAGAATGAAGCTCCAGCTCTGTGTGTTTAACCCGGGCTTTAGAAAACGTCTCAAAGTCGCTCTGCTTGATGCTGATCTGCTGCTGAGTCTCGTCACACTGCTGGAAACACGCAGCACACACCAAGAACACCTGATCAGCCAATCACATTCATTCACTGTGATCTGCACCTGTCCTTCCTGTGGGACCAGAAGCTTTAATGTTTAAATGGACCCAGTTTAAAGTGTCTCAGCTCTAATGTGCAGCCGTCACCTCAGAACCAAACAGCAGCACTGAGCGCGCTCAGAGACAAAATCATTCATTTACCGCTCTGTGCCAGAAATCACCAGATTAACCTGCATCTTCATCATTTGTCTGATGTACTGTTAGATTTTTATGTTCTTGATAGATTTTATCACCATTTATCATCTAATAACGTCTCTGACCGGAGCAGCTGACACTCGCAGGGATCATTTATTAGCATGTGAGCACCGTGTATAAGCTGTGAGGTGTTCCAGTTCAAATCACGATAGAAGGGCTGGCACCACTGCTCCACCTTCTCACACATTTCCTTCAATGTGGTCCACTGACTGCTGCGAATCAGTGGAGTTCAAACTGGTTTAAACCTTCTGGGAGAGCCAGAAAAAGGCCCTGTGAGCGCAGCTGCTCAGCAGACACAGTGTAAACACAGAGAAGCATTTAGCAGCTAAAGAGTGCCAGGCGGGGTCAACAAAACATCCTCCACCTCAACTTCAAATATCGCCCATCTGCCCGTGCTGTGAGGAGTTACTGAAACTTTGACTCTCCTCCCTCTCCTGCACAGTCATGGTGTTGTGATGCTGGGTTGGACTGGAAGAAGCACTGACGTTTCCCTTCAAAGTGACAGCGTGCTGATGTTACCTGAGGGCCTGAGTTATATGCTCTCTCACTGAGTCTGTGATTAATGTCACTTTACCTTCCTGCACTCCTGACTCCGCTGCACGTTAATGACAACATTAGACAAACTCACCGGCTCCGTGTGAGGAAATATTTTAATGTCTTCAAGGCTGAAGGTTAACCAGGCCAAGGACGGCTGCCTCAGGATCAGCCGCGCACACACCACGTGATCCGGCTCCACCTGCATCTGAGGCACGAACAACAGCAGAGGAAAACCGGCTCATCAGAATACATGATCCACTCATCCATCCACCCATCATCCATCCACCCACCCAAGGGTGTGGCCGCCTCCCATCCGTGGCCACTGGTATAACACAAAATACAAAAACATGGACCAAAGTTGTTGAAGAACCAGAAGCTGCTGTGATTCTGATCAGAACGTTTTCGCCAACATTTCTTCAAATCATTCGAGTCCTTTGAGTCCCGACGAGGTGCAAAAATCAGTGCAGCAACAGAACACAATGAATCTCCCTCAAGGCTAAATGTGACGAACACTAAACCCATAAGAAGTGACTGAACATAATTTATGCTATCACAGTTACCGTTTAAACTCATCAGCCTCGCAGTGCCGACTGAAGTAAACAAAAATGAAATCTCCATTCACCACCTGGCTCTATTTGCATGGAGATTTAACAGAGGAAATGAAGAATAAGTCACTGTGTGTTGTCTCCAAACTTACAAACTTATTGTGAGTTTCTCAGGGAGCCGGCTGGCTCGACGCCACCGCAGCTGAGAGGGAAAACAAACTGGAGCCGGCTGTGGTGGTTTTTATGCCCAGCGGGATGCATCGATCTACAGATCTGACGATTGCGGTTAATCCTCCTGTCATTAGCAGAGGCACAGCAGCTCGGTCTGGCAGCACAACAGGCGGCACGGTTTTCTCAACTTCTGCCATCAGAAGCGAGGAGGCAGAGCGGCTAACGAGACGCTGCTCTGCGGCCCGTTTCCTCTCGTTTCTTTACAGAGCTGCTCCCAAACTTTGACCTGCAGGGCCTTTCTAAACCTCTGGTGGGTTGTCACACTGCTTTGTGTAGGGCCACTACCTGTAATACTGCAGGTAACACCTGATCACACCTGGCGTGATTAGTTGGAGAAACATTTTTGCCCCTTTGGTCTCAAACACATCTGGTATAATTCAGACATGTGATATCAGCTTCTCATATATTTTGACTTCCTGTCCTGCAGCTGGCTGAAAGCTTCATTTCTGCTGGCTGAGTCATCACGGTCACTGATCTTTATATCAAAGGGTCAGCGTTAGTGTTTTGGCTAATGCCAAGCTGGTTTCTGGTACTAGATGAGACCATGTTTAGATGAGAGGGTAATATGTAGAGTCTAGGGAGACCGACTCTCGGCTGGAGCCTCTGCTGGACGGTAGAGGAACTGCAGGTTCAGTGATGATGTTTTTCCTGATGTGAGTTTTGTTATGAGCTGAGAATTGTCTTACGTCTAAAACTGTGGAGGACAATGATACATTTTAAACACACACCGTTATCATGTTTACATCCAGGGAGATGTTTGTTGCACAGAGAGCAGGAGAACCAGTCAGTGACGTCCATGTTTCAGAGGTGGAGTAAGAAACCATCCTTTGTCACTAAGAGCCTGACGCTGTTCATCACACTTCCTCACAACAACAGTATCTGAACCCAAACAACCATATTAACCCTGAACAGAGTGTGGAAGGTAGAGTAAAAAATCCTGCAGGAAAACGAAACAAGCGCATAGACAGAGATCAATATGAGCTGTGAGCCTCCAGCCTCCTGCACTGCAGAATTTCAGCTCGCTGAAAACAGACCTCAGCAGCAGATGTCTCAGTTTCTCCTGGTGTCATAAGTGCAGCAGTTTCTTTTAACTAATGGAGGTCATTCCTTAATTATTTAACAATGACCTTGGGATGAGTTTAAAAAAAGGTCTGATATAAAAGAAAACTACTTTTGATGTCAAGGTTCCTCCTCAGCACGCCTGCAGCGTTAAAGGTCATCACAACAGGTGTGGCTCTTTGATGCACCGACAGCGTGAGGACAGGTTACTCTGTTGTCAGTCATCATGTCCAAACTAAGCACAAACTGTCTAAAAACGAATGCAACATTATAAAAAACTAAAAACAAGTTGAATGAAAAATAGCACGTGACCTGCAGCGTTCCCTCACATCCTCATATACGACCTGCTGGGAAGGTTTGACTGAGAGATCAGATCAGTAGGAAACAACCGGTTTATGCATTTTAAGATAAAAAAGAAATGCCTTTTAAATTGTTTATGATGACATGATGCCAGAATGATTTCCAAGCTACATTCAGGTTTGAAATGAGTAACGTTTGAACTCAGAGGAAACGACGTGTTTCTGTACAACAAACTTATCAGATGCTAAACAGGAAACACTGATCATCAAGTGTTGTGAAAAGTTCAGGTTTTAATCTTCAGCAGTTTTGCGTTTCTGCAGTCGAATATGTTTATGGCTGCTTTGTCGTTAAACCGTAGCAGTGACTGAAAAGCCAGATTTAAGGTGAGAAGAGGTGAAGCCCACCTGCGTCCGGTGAATGGTGTAGTAGTCCTGGGAGCCCCCCTCAGTGTGGGGGTTGTCCATCAGGGGCAGGTCTCTCACGGCCGTGCACCACTTGGCGGGGGCCTCCTGCTCGGGGTTCCTCCTCAGCAGGCGCACCGTCACGTAGGCTGTGTAGTAGTTCTTAAAGGTGACCTCCTCGATCTGGAAGAAACGCAGTGATGCAGGAGAAACATCAGCTCCCAGCACAGCTCGGATATTTTAGATATTTAATTTCTATTTAAAAAAGACTGAAAACCAGAACTAATGACAGCAGATGTGTTGGATTCAGCACGAATATCAGAAAAAATCTGCAGAAATTTGACCTCCTCAGGGCTCGAGATCACTTTAATGGGAAATATTATTTAATAAGGGCTTCCTTTTAATCTGTGAGTGCATATATGTAAAAACCTTCCACACAGAGAGACGCTAAACTCCAGAAGCACTCCTCATTAAATACTCTCAACTTTTCCCTTCAGCCTCCGCGGCTCGCCTCAGCTTGTCCTTCAGGTCTTCTAGTCACAGTCACGAGAACAAAAGCTTTGGATGTTAGCTTTATCTGATGTTATAATCTGATTAAAAGAAACATTAAATTGTGACTTGATTTGTATTTTGCATTTCTGACTGGAACACAGGGCTGCTGACAGGAATAAAAGAAAGTTCCTTGGTGATGTGCTGGATGAAGTGAAACTTCATTAAACCACGCTGGGCCTGGAAGGGAAATGCCTCCCGTCCATTCTGGGTCTTAACCTATTATCTAAGAAACGCTGTATCTGCCAAATCTCTGCATTAAGGCCTAAACGGAGCGCACAGCTCGCTGCTGAAAACTCCTTTGTGCATTAGTGGCTCCAGGCAGACGCCTTTGAAGCTCGCAGCTTTGAGCTAATGAGGAGTCACTCTGCATTAAAGACGACTTTAAATTAGGACTAAATGCTGAAAAGTGGGTCAGCACCCAAAATGTTTGAAGTCGCTCCCAAGACAGGAGCACAGCTCTCTATTTAAACAAATGCTGTGAGTGCGTGCGCTGCTGCTGAGAGGCCCAGATGGAGGGATGTTCTGCTGCTTTCAGGTTTTTAACTTTGCTCTGGGGGCAAAAGACAACAAACAGAACTTTAGTGACGTCTTTCTCCAGCAGCAGAAAATTCACTTCCAATAACGAACACAAACAAAGTCAGGCTGCACGTAATAATTACTGTTACTGAATATCTTATTGTGAAATCGTGTCATTATTTTGTCTAAGACATGTGAACAAACAGTAAAAAGTATCTAAGAGTGTCTGGATGCATGTTCAGTAATGCAGGTGATGTGAGAAAGTCGATTGTGTCAGCCTGGACGCAGCGTTTTCTCAGGCCTTATAAACCATACAGCTGCGTAACAGCCGACACCAACACCACTGACTAACAGTGAGGCGAGATCTGCTTCATGACTGTTAATGTGCAAAACTGCAAATCACTCAACTGAGATTGATGGGGGACATTTTACAGTCAACGTGAACAATAAACAGCCACGGATCAGTATTTAAGGTGTGACTCATCATCCACTGGAGCACCAACGGAGAGAAAGACAACTGCTGCCTAAGCAAAAGCCCTTTAACAGGCATAACTTACAAAATAAAAGCCTTCTGTTGTGTGTTTTCATTATTTTTATAGATTGAATGGTAAATGGTAAATGGCCTGTATTTATATAGCGCTTTACTAGTCCCTAAGGACCCCAAAGCGCTTTACATATCCAGTCATCCACACATTCACCCACTGCTGATGGCAAGCTACATTGTAGCCACAGCCACCCTGGGGCGCACTGACAGAGGCGAGGCTGCCGGACACTGGCGCCACCGGGCCCTCTGACCACCACCAGTAGGCAACGGGTGAAGTGTCTCGCCCAAGGACACAACGACCGAGACTGTCCAAGCCGGGGCTCGAACCGGCAACCTTCCGATTACAAGGCGAACTCCCAACTCTTGAGCCACGATCACCCATAATTAATTAATTATTAGCTTCTCTGTCTGCAGCTTTTCTTTTACCTACAAAAACATCCTTCAGCTCCACTGTGTGTCAGCGCATCAACATCCTTCTTGTTCTGGCTGTTGATTGGTTCTTTGATTGGAGCCGGAGACAGACACCTACTATTATGATCATCATGACTCAATTCAATTTTATTTATATAGCGCCAAATCACAACAAAAGTCGCCTCAAGGCGCTTCATAGATACAGAGAAAAACCCAACAATCATATGACCCCCTATGAGCAGCACTTTGGCGACAGTGGGAAGGAAAAACTCCCTTTTAACAGGAAGAAACCTCCAGCAGAACCAGGCTCAGGGAGGGGCGGGGCCATCTGCTGTGATTGGTTGGGGTGAGAGAAGGAAGACAGGATAAAGACATGCTGTGGAAGAGAGACAGAGGTTAATAACAGATATGATTCAGTGCAGAGAGGTCTGTTAACACATAGTGAGTGAGAAAGGTGACTGGAAAGGAAAAACTCAATGCATCATGGGAATCCCCCGGCAGCCTACGTCTATTGCAGCATAACTAAGGGAGGATTCAGGGTCACCTGGTCCAGCCCTAACTATATGCTTTAGCAAAAAGGAAAGTTTGAAGCCTAATCTTGAAAGTAGAGATAGTGTCTGTCTCCTGAATCCAAACTGGAAGCTGGTTCCACAGAAGAGGGGCCTGAAAACTGAAGGCTCTGCCTCCCATTCTACTTTTAAATACTCTAGGAACAACAAGTAGGCCTGCAGAGCGAGAGCCAAGTGCTCTAATAGGGTGATATGGTACTACAAGGTCATTAAGATAAGATGGGGCCTGATTATTTAAGACCTTGTATGTGAGGAGCAGGATTTTGAATCCTGGATTTAACAGGAAGCCAAAACAGGAGAAATCTGCTCTCTCTTTCTAGTCCCTGTCAGGACTCTTGCTGCAGCATTTTGGATCAGCTGAAGGCTTTTCAGGGAGTTTTTAGGACATCCTGATAATAATGAATTACAGTCGTCCAGCCTGGAAGTAATAAATGCATGAACTAGTTTTTCAGCGTCACTCTGAGACAGGATGTTTCTAACTTTAGAGATGTTGCACAAATGGAAGAAAGCATAGAAGTTGATAAAGCCTCAGGAGGATGTCAGACAAAAAACATGGAGGATGCTGTAGGTAACTGATCATGTGAGGCACTCGGGGGCTCTCTGCGTTTGCTTACATTAACAGGCTTTCCAAACGGGAGGTTGACGTCGACGACACAGACACCGGAGTGAGCCGTGTCTGCTTTGGCATCTCCAATCTGCAGGTAGACCGGAGCTTTGACAGTGAAGTTCACAGGCTTGGTGTCGTCAGGGGTCCCGCTCATCGTCTGGAAGAACAAATGAGAGGTCTGAAGTGAGTGACCTGTCTGCCACACAAGGTGAGTTCCCGCTTCTGTTCTACAGCTGATCTGTGGTTTCTGAACGCTTCTTTACGCGCCGTACAGCTCGGACAAATAAAGCTAAACCTGGGCCTAGTCCTGCAGTCTAATGAAAGGATCAGGAGGACAGCTGTCAGTGCTGCAGCTGCAGATGTGCGCGCTCTGTCAGCACCACGGACAGCGACGGCACCGCCGCTGGATCCAGTTAGCACAGAGGCTAAAAGCTCCACAGCTAACCGACGGCCAAGCACTGTCGGTGATTTCAGGCTAAAACAAACCGAAGCGGAAAAGCTCCGCTGCTTCGGGGCTCACCTGTCCGTGTTTCAGAGGGCTCGCAGTCGGTGGAGGTCAGCAGAAAGATGAAGAAAAGGCCCAAATGAACCGCAGATGTCAACATGCTAAAGAGAATCAGTTTTGCTTCCTGGTTGTCACCATGGCGACCGGGGCAGTCTAAAAGGGCCAGCAGTATGTCAAAAAAATTGAAACCGTCCCGTCAATGGAGCTGAAACCAGAAAATATACGTTTTTGCTTGAAAAATTATGAAAACTTTTCATTACGTATCACAAAGGGTGGTGGGTGCCATGATATCAAACTTTCAAAGTAAAAGCTATTGGTTTCTTATAGAAAGACTCGTATACTTTAAAATATTTCATACTTTTCCAAATGTTAGTGACAAGAAGTCATCAGGACATTTCAAAAAGTGTCGTTCCTACCCCCCGCCCGCCATTACGCACTCCTCAACATAAAAGCCTTTGGTTAGTTAGTGTAACTTACAAAATAAAATCCTTCTGTTGACCGGAAGAGTCTTAAAGGGCCAGCAGCCCTCTGAGCCGCAGCAGTCTCCTCACAGATGGAGCCTGTTGTTCAGTTTATAATAATGTGCAGGGGCAGAACGAGTGTGGGCCCCTTAAAAAGTCCCCCCAATCATAAAGAAGTTTAACTGAGGTCCTCCCACTGTTTTCATGACAGCTTGGCAGATCACATCCAGCTTGCCTATGATCTCTTTTTATTAAATCAAATCATTCTACACCTAACACTTTAAAGAAGAGAAAAAAGAAAGAAATACAAAGAAACAAATAAGAAAACCATAAAAAAAAAAATTGAGTCTCCAGTTCTGGTCAGTCTGTGTGATTATAGCCCCGGTTTCCTGCTCTTCCTCTTCTGCTGAAGTTAAAAAAAAAAGAAAAGAAAGAGAAAAGAAAGAAAGAAGCTCATCTGCTTCAGGGATGAACTGAGCGCTTCTGCATTCTTTGGTCGTAAGAATGCAGAAGTTCCTGTTGTCTTTACATCACTAAAAGCAGTCTGTCCATCCTCCTCTGACCTCTGATGTCAACAAGACATTTCCTCCCAGAGAACTCCTGCACACTGGATAGACATGAGAGATGTTTGAGCTTCAGCAGGTCACCATGACCACACCTCCAAGTCTAAAACAGCTGACATGTTATTGGCTGATTATATAGTTGTTAAAATGAGCAGTTGAACATGTGTACCTAATAATGTTGCAGGTGTGTACATCATAATCCTGTATAGAAACATGCCTGTACTTATTTACAGACACCTACCACAGGGCCTGTCCTGTGCCACAGTCCAGTTTACAGCAGTGAAAATGTGCCACCGTTCTTTCCTTTCATCCTGTGTGAATGTGACGCAATATTTGGAAGAATTTTTGGTTGTTTGTTGATTGATTTTAATGTATTTTGAATGCATTTAGTTTGCATTGTTGGTCCCGAGACACTGCGCTGTGACTGCTGCAGCACTGATTTAGTAAAACTCGTGTTTCTTTATTTGATTTTGCTTTGCTAAGACGAGTGTTTATATATGCCGCCATGGGGATCAAATAATAATATTGACCTTAAATTCTTTTTTTTCCTAACAAACCAATGCTTTCCCAAATAATAGCTTTGTTCTAACATTTGTCTTTATTCTTTAAACATTTATCATGTTTTCTTCTGAATAAACAGCCACGGACACTAGTCAGTGAAACCTGGCACGGAGTCTTAGTTGCTTTTTGTTCATTTTTCTGTCCCTTGTCTCTTTTGCTTTATTTTGAAAGTCAGCTCTTGGTGTGCTCTTCTGTGTTTTTACTTCCCTCCTGTGTATTTCTTGTCCTGGTTAGAGGCTGTATCCCAATTCAGGGTCTGCAGCCTTAAAGTACGCAGCCTCAACGATCCTCAAGGGCCGCGTACTCAAAGACCGCTAAGGCCGGAAGTGCGAGGCTTGTGAAATGGACGGTCTAGCCTCCGTTGCGCTGCCCAGGTTGCCTAGCAACCATGATACTAACAGCTGGAAACGTGTCATACAGCTGTGTTTGACAGAAATGAAGGAGAAAATCTTTTGTTCATTTGTTTGTTTGTTCCTACATGAGCTTTGATCATTCTCTGTGAGATGAAGCTCAGCTATTGAACGGCGTATATTTTAAAGTAAAGGCTTTAAAACCAAGTTAGTACAAACGTCACTAATGTCACATGACTTTGCCGACATGTGACCAACAGTCATGTTTTAATGTTCTTCGTTATTAAACATTTGCACATAAATAAGTGACATAATATTCAGCACTTAGTTTACTAAGTTTACTCTTCGGGCGCCCCTCATCCGCCGTTTTTTTTTCGCCAAAATTATTCACACCCACCGCCGCGCTATTGTTAAGAGATATACTCTAAAGCACTTCTTCAGTAAAGACTCAGAGAAGAGAAACACACAGAACTTCTTGCTAGCAAGGGCAGCCTCCAAACTGAGACTCGCACTGAGGACTGCCCTGGTCTTTATTTATATGCTTCAGTGAGCGTTTGTTCCATAAATTGGAATGTGCAGGTGTGTGTGTGTGTGTGATCCTGCTGAAAAGCACAAGAGGAACATCCTTGGTCATGAAGAGGGTAGTCTCCCCCTCACCCTAGATGGTTCACTCTAGATAACACAGTGAAGAAGTCCAGCAGTTCATCTAAACAAAAGGCACTTAGACTAAGACAGACATAGCTACGTTAATCCTACCGTAAAACAATAAAACAAGGTACGACCTCTCCCATACTCCTAGGATGTGGGGGTGAAGCCAGAGTGTCACAGACCTCCTAGGATGAGACATTCTTTCAATATGCCACCAACTATGTACTTCTAAACACAAATGATTACATGCAGCATTCTACCATATGCAAACTTATATCACTGAAAGATTATACTGACTACTAAGTACAATTTTCCATTGACAGCTATGCATTCTGGGATACGTTGGGCCACAAAGTCTACACCGCCACGTCCTTAAAATTCAGGGAAATGAAGGACGCATTTGAGGGCCGCATTTCGAGCAGCCTTCAAATTGGGACAGCCTTCGTCGCGTCGCTGTGACGTAATTGGCCTTAAAATGCGGCCTTTAAGGCTGCAGACCCTGAATTGGGATACAGCCATAGTCTCAGCTCACCTGTTCTCGTTACCCTCCTCTCTGTGAGCTCAGTCTGTGTGTCTTTGTCAGGTTGTCTTCTTCTTATTCAGATCTGGGATCATTTGCTGCTTTTCCTACACTTTGGTCCAAGCTTCCTGTTTAACTCTGGGTTTAAATAAAGGATCTTTTAAAATAACTGCCAGCTACTGATCCCACGAGCTTCTTACTGAAACACACAGTGCATCCAAAACCAATCAAATCACTTGGAAACCACAGAGTCAGCTACCTGATACATGTTCACCTTCATCATTGATTAAAGAAACAGATACAAGTCTGGCAGCTAACTTAGATAATAATATGAATAAAACATGTTTAATAGTTATTTACTGTGCTGCTACACCAAGTGTAAGTCTCATTGTTAGAGACCATCTCGTGGTGAGACCATTAAGGGGTAAATATGTACCAGTTACATATTCCAGCCTGTTCTGTGAGCTCTCACCGACAGCAGATGGCATCCTTACTGCACGGATCTCACCTGCATCATTTTAACGGCCTCCATCTCCTCCTCCAAGAGTCATTGCTTCATTCCTTCTCCACCCTGCACAAAAAACATAAAAACAGACAATCTCTGGTCAAAATGAGATTTGGGTGTGCAGCAGCGGTATCAGGGTGAGGCAGCACACCTATGGCTTTATCAGCCGGCAGCAGGAATCAGCTGTTATTAGAGGCTGAGCGCTGAAGCTGTGGACACAGCTGCCACCTTTCTACCTTTCCTTTTACATCTTCCTCTTCTGCACACTGAGGCCGAGTGGTGAAGAGGACTGAAATTAGGCACTGACAAGGTCAAATATAAAACATTATACAGCACATTCATTTTTAAATCGTCACCAAAATTGGCAAAATCATCTTCAGCCCAGGCCTCACAGAATATATCACATATTATTACTGATTTCTGACATTGTTTGACTTTCATAGTCAAAGACAAAGTTTAGCTAACAAACAGGAAGGAGGGCAGGACAAAGACATGCTGTGGAAGAGAGCCAGAGATTCATAATAACGAATAAACATGACTGCAGTCTGACACAAAAACTCTTTTTGTTGTCTATAGATCATGTCCTATTTTAATTCCTGACTTTTAAGCCTTAATGTTTGCATGGTTGAGGGCGTGGCCTAATTTTCACCTGGTAAAGGCTGTTTGACCATTAAGAGGTATACACTATTTTTTCCTCATCAGTACTAGTTCATCATTAGATCTTTATCCACTAGTGACTCTGTGGCACGAGATCCAAATCCCAAACTGGTCTGATCCAATTGGATTTTCATGCTGTAGGCTCCTCTTGGCTGAACTAGTAGCTCTGACAGTCTTGCTAGTTAACTGTAAAACTGAAAAAAGGTTTAGCAGTTTAACGCTGATGCAGATCAGTGGTTGTATAGCTCACTACTGCAGGTGCAGATCTGCAGCATGGATCAGATGCAGGAGTGTCTGCAAGGAGCTCCTGCAGGCACAACATGAAAATCCTTTGAGGTAAAAGTACAAAAAAATCGGTACATATGAGATTAATGATGAAAAATCACATTTAGTTTAGCTAAACGTAACCGTAAACATATGACTTGAAATGCGACCGGGTGTCCAGACTAATAGATTTCATGTTGGCATCTCTGCTGTGAGCGGCTGCTCTGTCACTCAGTTTCTCACTCCGTGTTTTCCTCTAAGCCCCTCTATCCCTGTGCTGCTATCACTCCAGCTCTGAAACCAAACACTGTGCCCCCTGCCCCTCCGCCCGCCCGCCTCCGAGATACAGTACAATGGCATACATTCATCCATTCTGTTTATTGTGTTTGAAGCAGGGGGAGATGGGCTTTCCAAAGCCCTCAGATCAGTCGGTGTAGGAAGCTGGCACCGTGGTCCCTCGGCAAAAACAATCCCCTTTTTTCCCAGATGGTCTGCACAAGCGAGCATGGAGCTGCAGGAGCTTAGTGAGAGAGAGGAGAGGGGGGGAGAAGTCCATCATGTCCAAGGAGCAACATCCAGTTTTTATCTCAGAGACCCGGAGCCCTGGCATTCAGTCTGTCTGGCAGTTTATCTGTCTCCTTCCTTCTTTTATTTCCTTCTGCCTTTCTCTCTCTCTCTCTGTCTGTGTGCCAGTTGTCAGCACCATCTGTCTGGTTTCTCCACGATAAGAACTTGTTTTTTAAAGCAGACAAACGAGGACAGGCTGATGACTGTTTGTAATATTCCTCTCTGTCGCTTTTGAACCCGTCTCCCCTGCCGGGTGAAACACCTCTGAGACGGGAGAGAAAATTCACCGGGCCCGGTCGATGATATGTTTCTTACATAAGAGCGCCGCTGAGGTGTCACTCTTACGTAAGAAACATGCAGCTGACAAAGTGCCGCTGCCTTCCCCTTTCACAGGATAACCTTGAAAGAATGTAGGCAAAGGGAGGAGAGCTGCGGAGAGTATTTGTCATGGTAAAATAAGAAGAAGATGCCAAAACAATTTCAAACAGTTTCAAACTCTGGCTGTAAGCCATCCACGGATCCAATTAGTGCAGAAAATGTAGGTAGTCTGAGGATTTCTAGGCTGCTGTTGGAGGGAGAAAAACTTCCAAAGTTCAATGTAGTTCTTTAAAATTGTTTCAAATATTTCAAAGCACAGCTGTACCTGAGTAACAGAAGAACACACTGATGAAATCCAACCAAAAACAGAAGAAATTAAAATGATGTAATAAAAACAAATACAAACGTGAACTCTAACCTCTGATGTGACTCTAACGGTGGACGTGATTATTACAGATTTCGATGAAAGTTCAGCACATCACTTCAGATCTCAGTGCTCTGGCTTTTATACACGTCACACCCACAACTCCAAACTCATCTAGGGAAGCCAAACCAGGGTTTATTCAGTGGGACTCACAGGTACTTGTAGCTCTCCTCGATGTCTGCAGTGTTGCCTTACAAGAGTATAAACCTCAGTTCTGACTACCTTCCCTCTCTTTGTTACCCTCCGACTTTTTGATGTCTGGTCTCACGGTCTCGAGTAGCTGGGGTTCTGCTCCTCTGGTGTCTCTGACTGTTTCCTTTCATGTATGAAGCCACGTTCCTGTTCGTCGTAGCCGCTGTGATGCCTGACAGGAGCTTCCATGTGGTGCTGAGGCAGGTTATCAATCCTCCCTATCGCTGGATGGGAGCGGTCCCATCTGAGGGTCCTTGGGGATCAGGACTATCTGGCCTTCCGTTAGCCATTGTGGGTGTGTCTTGTCCATTAGCAGCTGGTTCGTTTGTGCTGCCAAACACTCATGGGGTGCAGTCAGCCTCTTCAGACAGGAGATGTGAATCATGTCAGGGCCTGGTGCCGTCCAACGCTTCATGCACGACACTCTGTGATGGTTATGGGATCCTGTTCAGGGAGGATGCTCAGATCCCACATGCTCTTCCAGTATTGCTCCGTCTCCAGCCTTGGTGGGGCTGTTCTCATATTGTTTCGCTGAATGCACACTTTGGATGGTTTTGTAGGGAATAGCTGGTTTATTCTTCAGGCAGTTAGCCAAGGCTGTGAGTCTTTGCTTGGCAGTTTCTGAGACCTCAGGTTTGAGCAGCTTGCTCTACTTCTTAGGGACCTTCTTCATCACACCTTTGTGCTGCTCCAGTGGTTGGCTAACTGCTCTCTTTGCTGACTTGATCTTGGCGACAGAAGGAACACTGGTTTGAACCAAGGACAACGCCCACCACACTCATTCCTCGCACGCTGACAGTGATGTCATCACACAGCCACAGCCAGTTAAAGAAGAGAGCAGAGGATAAGCTCGGAATCTCTTCCTTAACAAAGAGCAGAACTCGAGACGTTGGCGGACAAATGTCACCTTTTTGTTTTTATCATTTAAGGCGACTGGCAAGAGTAAAATCTTTTCTTTCGAGGCAGCACCTTGAAGCAGTGATCCATGCTTTCATTTCTTTCCGCCTGGACTGTAACTCACTTTATGTGGGGGTCAGTCAGTCGTTGCTCTCAGGTCGGCAGCTGGTTCAAAATGCGGCTTCACGACTCCTAACAGGAACTCGAAAAAGAGAGCATATAACCCCCGTGCCTTCACAGTCTTGCCCCGCCTTACCTCTCTGAGCTTCTTCATCCCCACACACCCCGTCGGTCTCTCAGGTCAGCTGACCAGCTGCTCCTGGAGGTACCGAGATCCAGGAGGAAGCTCAGAGGGGCGGGGCCTTCTCTATCGTGGCTCCAAAATTATGGAATAATTTGCCCATGCATGTTAGAGAGGCGCCTTCACTGTCCACTTTTAAATCACTTCTTAAAACCCACTTTTATTCCTTGGCTTTTAACCTCAGTGAGACTTAGTTTCTTTTTTAATGCAGTAGTTATTTAATTAACGATTTCACTCTTCTTTTATTTGGTTTTTATTTATATCTCATGTGATTTTATTTTACAGTTCCAATGTACAGCACTTTGTGTCAGCTGTGGTTGTTTTAAAGGGCTTTATAAATAAAGGTGATGATGATGATGATGACCTTTGAGCATGTTGTTCACACAGAGATGCACTTGAGCTAAATCTGCATGACTGCACATCAGTTTGGTGACTTGTTGCATCAGACCCAGCTCTCACTGAACAAAAGCCTCAGCAGAGAGTACCTGTAACGCTGCACGTCTTTGGGAAGCAGTGGGAAACAGACCGTTTCCTGTGTAATTCCAAGATGTGTCCTGTTTTTATTTGTGCAAGCATCAAAAAATAAAGAACAAAATAAAGAAAGCTCTCATCAGTCACACACTCATACTGCACTGTGAAGGTAACAGAGGTTATTCAGTTGTGTCCTGTGCTGCAGCTTTGAATGGCTGACGTGAAATGCAGGGTGAAACGCGCCTCTGGGTTGTCCTGTTCTCTCCTGTGTGCAGTCCTCGTACGTCTGCAGTCTGTCCTCTCCTCGCTTCCAGTTTCTGTAAAAGCATGTCATCCATTGCCCGCTTTCTCTTTCTGGCTGCAGAGTGGCACTGTGGTGACGCAGGAAACACTGAGGATGTGGAGTGTGTGGGGTCGGAGAGGGAGACGGGGGTCGTGTTGAGGAGAGGAGGGGGTCTCTGGCTGGTGATGAAGAGTGCATTGTTTCAGGCCCAGAGCCGCTGCCCTCCTGTGCTGGTACTTCTGTTGTGTTGCTATTCAGTGTGCAAAGAGAACAACAAAGATTTGGTTATGAAGATCAGCTTTTTTTTGTGCGACAGCATGTTTTTGTAATGTGCACGAACTGTGCGTACCTATAGACGCACAGAGGAAAGAGGAAGCTTCATTGTGGGGGGGGGGGGGGGGGGGGGGGGGGGGGGCGTCTGATGTGAGCTTCATATTTCACTTTCACAGCAACATAAAACATGGACGTAGCAACAAAAGTGTGCAATGGTCTCATTAATAACACACACAAGCGGCCTCTGGGTGAACAAACGACAAAGCTTGTCGTTGGCTGTGTGGGCAGCAGCAGGCTAGCCACTGCTACCACACAACAATGTTAGCTTAATGCTACTCTGTGTCTCTCTGTGTTCGGCAAACCTGGAAGGATTTTCCATTTCTACTAACGCCGTGAATTATTTCTGGACTTTCAGAAGGAGCGATCCAGTTTAAGGCCACTGCTAATCTCATTGTCACGTTTCATTCATACAGATCATTGTGGAGTTGAGAGAGAGCCAGCCCATCCTCGCTACGTTTTACAGAAACATCACAGAGATCCTTTCAACCGGCTGCATGTCTGTGTGAGACTGTGGAGCCTCTGACTGGAAGATTTCTCTTCCCTTTGCTTGTCTTGAGCCAAAACCACGGTCAGGGACTCCTCACACCCCCACGTGGACTGTTCTCCCCGCTGGCCTCTGCAAACAGGTTCTACAACATTTTGCACAGGTTCTGCATCAGCGTCCCCCCAGGTCATCAGTCTGCTAAGCCCAGAATGAGAATATGTTGCTCATACTGTATTTTTTCTTCTATATGTTTTAATATATAAATATTTAAACATACTTCATCCATTTGTTGAACCAACTGCCATACAGTTTCCCTCCTCGTACTCTTGCTGCGGACTGACTGACTCTGTCGCCCTTTAACATTTATTTATTGTGACTTTTAACCTGCTGTATCTGTTTGATCCTTTTTGCAGGTTTTTGTTGTATTTTGATCATTTTTTATTTGGTCTTAAATTATTTGACTGTTTTCACCTTCGTCACCTTCACCTTAGCTTTAAGCAGCCCTGTGAGTTTGGAAGAATCTGCTCTGAAAAGGTGAATATTTGATGTTTTGCAGATGTGCATACTGAAAGTTGTAGCTTGCTGTGGTCACTTTTATAATGTCAGCACTGCTAAAATTCCAGTTTGAGGCAAAGTGCTGAAATTTGAAAACCATCTAAAAAATGTTGTGTTTGTTTATTATTTACCAGAATTTGATCTGTGAACATGCGACTCATATTTCAACACAACAGCTTGTGTTTGTGCAGAGGGGGCAGCCGCTCCGAGGTCATTCTGACCTCCTTATGCACCGGTCTTCCCACTGTGTGTTCAATTTGCTGCAGTTTTACAAGAAATAAGAAAAATAATCATAACAAGATGTTTCACCTGTTGTGAAACTAAATTGCCTTCCAGCCACCCGGTGAAGTGTGGGTTAAGAGGGATTAAATGAGTAGTTAGAGAAGCCTGACAGCGGCGGCTCAGCTCCGGCCTCCTGTTCAAGCTCTCACTCCACCTCTCTCTCTCTCACACGCACAAACAAACAGGAAGTCGTGTGGAGCAGCAAAGACGGCGTGAAGCAAACAGGATTACATACAAGTCATCTTTTACTGACACAGAGTAAAAAGCAAAATCAAAAATCAAATAATGACCTCAGAGGTGCCTCACCTCGTCATCGAGCCGGTCGTCAGGGTCACTGGGGTGTTCGGGTTTAGTTACTGGGATTAAAATAAAGCTCAGTGTTGGTGTGTTTGCAGTCTGATGTTTGGATCCACCGCTGCGCTGAAACCGAGCTTCCTGAATGAGCCACAGATCACAGCATGGTGTTAAAGCATCTTCTAATTAAAGTCAGTGATGCTCATACGCGCCGCTTACAACACTTTAAATGTTTGATGGCACTGCCGAGGTTTTCCAATAAAGATTTTCTCTTTTTTTGAAGAAAACTGGAGAGATGAGTTTCTATTAAGAGGGAATATGAGAAGCTGAATCATCTGATTCGATCCAGCAGCGCTGCTTTAAACTCTGCTTTCATCAAGTTTTTGAGTTTAGACTCTGTAGCTGTACACACAGTGACAAAATATTACGAACATATATGCTTTGCACAGATGGACTGTCCTGAAACACAAAGTTGGCAGAGTAAGGTCTGTGTGTGAGGGCTTTAACGATTAAACATCTGATTGCAGCAGCACTCTCAGGTGATTCTGACTGATGCCATAGTTTGTCCATGAAATGCTGCGTGTGGGTCACAAATTTATGCGGTTCTTTTAAATATGGGTAAAGTCTGTTACCATTTTATTTTATTAGCAAATCACCATAATTGTATCATGTAATTGATTCATCAAATCTGACCTCCCAGATTTCGAAGGGTCCCGTTACAGCGGAGCAGCCGGGTGTTGTGGTGCAGACACGGGAAAGAAAACTAAGTATAGCAAAAAGCTGTTTATTAGCCTGACAGCACAACAGAAAACAAGGCGAGGTGAACTGGGGAAAAACGAAACTAAGTAAAATGAAACATGAAGACGTGAAAAATCCACAGACATGAGATGAGCTGAACAAACGACCTGACACTGAACAGAGGCAGACAGAGGACCTAAATACACAGAATGAGAGAAGAGGAAACACAGCTGACACAAACAACATGACGCCACAGGGGCAGCAAAACTAAACACACTGAACATGGAAACACAAGACTTTCAAAATAAAACAGGAAACATGGGGAGAGATACACTGAGACAAAGGAGAGAGAGAGAGAAACTGAACCACAGAGGACATGAGAAGGAGGGAACGAGACATGAGGAAACATTCATGGATATACGTGACAGACAGGAGACATGAGCACGAGGAGGAAACACACCAACAGGGACAGAGGATAGAGACACAAGGAAGACCCACACAGACAAGCAGGAAAAGACCCATAAACAGGGAGCCACAGATGATAACAGAAACTAGACCAGGCTGGCAAGCTCCAGTCCTCGAGGGCCTGAAACCTTTAAATGTGTCCCTGCTGCAACACACCTGGATACAGTTTGCAAGACTGACTGCTGAGAAGGCAACCCCTCACCCTGCTCAAGTAAACTGAAGTAAATATAAGTGTTTGAAATTTTTTACTTTTATTGCACCATGTTCATTCACTAATGAGCTGCTGTGACATGAATCAAATGGCTGAATTTCCACCTCAGCATGCAGTCAGTCTTACTAATGACCTGCTAATTTTATCCAGGTGTGCCGCAACAGGGACACATGGAAGAGTTTCAGGACAGCGGCCCTCGAGGACTGGAGTTTGAGACCTGTGAACTGTAAACTCAACTAAGACAAACTAATAATAACTAGAACTTAACATTATCTCAATATCTCATAAGCCCCTGATGGATCCACTCATGAGGCAGCGCAGTTATTCTTGTTTCTAGAGCGAGCTTAGCTTTAGTTTGTTCTCTTGTGCCACACCCCACACCCTCTAAAAGTCAAGATTTTATTTTGATTTCAGTATTTTTAAAAAAAAAATCATTAGTGGGTCGTCCTGAGAAAGAGCGCTGGCATGCCTACCTGCAGCAGGTATGCCAAGGAAATGACCCAACATAAGAGGAAGCTGTGTTAAAAAACAATTCAAGTATGAGGACTGTGGAGGAGCAGTCGAGTCCCAGTTTGATGGCAGAGATCAGTGAGCTCTGGCCTGCAGATTGAAAAATGCTGTGATTGTCTTAACCTCAGTGAGTCAGCCTTGTCAGAGCCATCTCCTCTGCTATCGATCTGTGGCTTTAGAGCGTCGCCTCAGGATGCAGTGGCCTCATTACGGGGACAAGTCAGGGTTTTTCCCCTTAAGTTTTTCTGTCACTTCTACAAGACGGATATTGTGCTTTCTTTGCTGAGACTTTTATCCCACCGTGGTGTCCTCCCTGCTCCATCCCACATTCACTGTGAAAAAGAAAAGATTTTTACATCAAACTTTAAAACTGTGGCTAAAAAAGATTAAAAAAATTGAGATGGTTCGCTTTCTTGAAATACGACTTCACGTGCACAGGAGGCATTTAGCATATAATGTTACACACACTCCTCTGTTAGTGTCATTAAATCGCTCCAAAAGGCTCCAACAGCACAAACACAGTCCACAGGTCCAGTTCAGGTGAAGCTAGCAGACAGCTAGAGGCCACGCCCCTAATAATGCAAACTGTAAGTTAAAAGTGTGAGTTATTGTGAAGTTGTTATGAGGGGCCAAATTGTGTTTATTTCAGCTGCAAAGTTTTAACATGGCAGTCTATGGGGATTAACTCACTGCTGCCCCTGCTGGACATTAGAGGAACTGCAGTGTTTGGTGGTTGGGTGTTTGCTTTATTTTTCAGTTTTGGAGATTGATCAAGTATAAAATGCTTCATCTCTGCTGTATTCAAACAAATTAGAAAACAGGAAACATCAACAGTTTGAACTGAACTCTTGGAATGATTAAAAACAAGACCTATCGGAGGAAATATTTTGCATGTAATCCATCTTTGGTCATATTTACAGTCAGAAATCATGTTTCTCTTTAAATTCTCACACCGGAGCCTGGATGTTTCATGTGAGGAATAAAAATCAAAAAAATGATGTCATCAGCTTCTTTGGCTTGGGCTCGGAGGACCTGTGAACTCTGCGAGATCACAGCGATGTTCCCGGGGCGATGCTCTGTTTGAAGATGACCGCTTTCTTCATCGTCTGACCATCACCAGCCCAGTTTTCTGTCCTTTCATTTCTCAGATACACTTTTTGGGGTTTTTAGTCATTTCTGTCTTGCTGCTTACCTCCAGTTTTCCAGTAAATTAGAAAATATTCAACATCATCTACATAATTTTACTCCCCATCAACATTTGTTAACGCCTTGATGATTTGCAAGCAGCTCTCTGCAGAAATGCAGACTGTGATTTACAACCTTATTGATCATCCTGAACTGAAGTGCACTCTAAGAAAAACAGGACTTCATGATAGCAAACTGGGGACAAAAACTGCAAGCATCCTGCTCCTTTAAAAAACAGCCAGATCTGTGTATAAATCATGTTGTGCAGGGAACATGTAGGAATAAACCAGGAACAACACGAGATTTAACATCATCATTCTTTTAGCACGTCTTGTAGCCCAACAGTCCAGCCCATTATCACTGCCCGGGTATCAATTTGTGCCAGTTTGTCAAAGATGCTGGTGTGGCTCATGTATGCAGAATGTGTCCTGTGACCGCTTTATGGCTTCAGACAGCTCAGCCGCTCTCAACTGGTCAGTTTTTTAGCCACACTGGAAACGTTTCCTGAACCCAAAGGAATTTCTAAACAAAAAGGAGACAAACACGAACCAGCTGACACCGCCGCTGCCTCCTCGGGAGACCTCAGGGTCTATAAAACAGGGTTGGTATCGCTCCACAGCCACGGCACCGACACCAAAGAAAGCTTTCTGTGTAACGGTGACAAAGCAGCATCACACGACAGCTCGTGAGAATAGAGAGGTTCGAAATCTGAAGTTCATTATGTTCAGCAGTCAGAGAAGTAATGCTTGAACTTCGTGAGTTATCTTACCTGTTATCTCAAATATTAAAAAGATGAATATGCCGCGTTCACCCCCTGTGTGCCCCGACTTCTACGTCCCGCTTTAACAGACAGATCACATTGTTCCAAAGACACATGGCGAATAAGACGCCGTGCCATCGTTTTATTCTTTATCCCTCTGGCAAAAGTATTATTTATGTGCTTTTCCAGTGATGTCTGGGTCTATTTTTTACTGCCGCTTTCTCTTAATCATACAGTGAGGAATGCACGTTGCTTTTGGAGAGAGAGAGAACAGAGAGGAACGGTGAAAGATTGAGTTGGAAAAGAAAGACGGCATCAAGAGAGATGGAGAGAGAAAGAGATTGGTGGCATCGTCAGAGAAGAAGAGAAATGATCTCAGTAAACTCTGTCTGATTTTTCGCCTGAAAAAGCACACAAACCCAGCAGTGCAAACACCTGCAGATTTTTATTTTCCATGCATTTGTTATCAGCCCTGTGTTTTATACCCGGCTCTTATAATGGCACGGTAAATCACAGTTGACAAGTCAGGAGCAGTGGCGGGCCCACCACTCCTTAAAAGGAAAGATGGATAATGGAGGAAGATGGAGGCGAGTTGTTAAAAGCTGAGACGTCACAGTGGAATAAGAGATCGAGAAATGCTGCTTCTTTGTGTCTGAAAATGAGCGTGCGCCGTGTAAACAGATTAGGTGGATTAATACTGTCGTGTAGTCTACTTTGTTTTCATTTGTGCCATTTTCCTTCCTTTATTGAGTTAATGACGTGGGAGGACGGATGCTCGACAGCAGGCTGGTTGAGGTCTCGATCTGCAGGCAGACAGCGTCGTCCTCACCCAAGGTTAGCCTCCTCACCTCTGACCTGCTGAGGCCTGGACTCTGCAGGTGTCCCTCTCTCCATCGATTACACATTTGTTTCCATCATGTCGCCCAGATCCTCACAACCACCTGAGCTCAGAAGCCAAACGCTCCTCTCTCTGTTTACCTGCAGCTGTTTGTCTTCTCAAGGTTATTATAATGAAGTTAACTAAAGCTAAAACTAGATGGAACATTTCAGTTACCAGCACTACTCCACAGCCTCCCAGCGAAGGCGAAAATGCCATGTGACGTCATCTCTGACTTTGAGGTCGAGATATTCAAACTCATCCAAGATTTTTAGTCGATGCATCAAAGGTATCTGTTTGAAAATCTTATGTTGCCTCGTTCTCGAGTTATTGTGTTCAGAAAGTTGGGTTTTCACGCTGGGTAACGTTTTATTGTTTCTTAGTTTGGTGACATTTGATTACACCTCATCTGATGATGTGTTAACTGAGACTTTGGATGTCCACAAGCCTGAGAATCACTGCTTTCAACAAGTTCTGTGTTTTTACTGTTGCGTCCCCGATGTGGGAGCACCACCCAACAACTGAAGATGCCAAATAGCAGTTTACTGACTCTGAGGAATGCCTCGTCCTCCCTAACCGGAAGTACGAGGTAAAGCGTCTCACTTATTATATAAGGAGCTTGGAAAGAAAAGCGACTGGGCGTCTTGACCTGTGTGACTGAGAACCTTCACAGAAATGGACGTAGTTGCATTAATGGCCACCTTTGGTTAGCTGATGGTTTTGTCCGTCACAGTCTGAGGGTGGACACTGAGCTCAAAGGACACGATGTGCCCATCGACAAAGGACAGGCTCTTCTGAGTGAACCTCCAGAATTTTATTTTGAAGGAGGAAAATCAGAGCAGAAACATTTCTTGTATCAGGGCGTAAACACCAGCCTCAGGTGGACGTTAGAGGAACTGCAGGTTGTGGCACTTCAGCCCAGACGTCGCTACCTGGTGACAGGCTGGATCATTCGACCGGCTCCTTGTACATGTGTGTGAAAGCCACAAACACAGAGACATGAACTCCAGTTTGAGCCGCTCTGTGCCTCCCATCTGCTTTATTGATTTGAAGTTCATTACAGAGTCAGATTCTTTCAGGTGTGCAGAGACGGGAATCCACGCTGAGAAAAAACACACAGTGAGAAAACGCGTTTATTGACTGTAACCGCCACAGTCAGCAGGAGGTAAAGCAGCAACACGAACACATCTCCATCCACTGCATTTGCCACTCACGCTCAGTTTCATTTCTTTGCTGGGTTTGCGTTTCTCCCTCGCGTCTCCCTCCATCACTTCTGTCGCTGTTCCTCCTTTCGCCTCCTCCTCTGTTTCCCTCTCGTCTAAAAAGGCAAATGAATTCTCTCCTATCCCGCGTGTGAATGTAAATGTGCACACATCCAAAGGTCACTGATTGCATCAGTGTCTGCGGGGATCTGGGCGCCTGTCTGTCCTTTTTGTGTCTGTCTAGATTTGTTCTTCATTTCCATCTTTGGCTCATTTGAATGTGTTTTTAATTATCTGCCCTCAACAGGCTAATAAGAGAGAGCGAGCGAAGCAGAGGCTAATTCAGGGAGTAGAAGGGACATGTCTGCAAAATTCAAATTAATTCCAGAGGACTCAATTTGGTTTGTTCCTTTCTCACTCCGACGCCTCGGAGCGATGTAGCTGTGCTGGTAGAAAGTTTCAGAGTTTATCTCCCACCGTCAGAAACTCTCAGCGATCCCGAAGAGGCCTCCTCGGCAGCCCCTTCATGCTCTTATTTTCCACTTTGACCCAGCACAAAAACAGCTTTTCTGTCCCGTCCTCCCTGACTTTCTATCCATCCCTTCAGCTTACGTGGAGTCACACGGGGTAAGCAGGATGTTCTACAGCTTCTATTTTCCAGGCCCTCCTTGCGGGATCCCGGGGTGCTGCCAGGTCAGATATAAAACCTCCCCAGTGAGCTGACTCCCAAATGGGCGAACCCGAAAAGCCTCCGGGAGTCAGATCAGATAACCAATCAGCCACCTCAGCTGGCCCCCTCTGATGTGAAGGAGTATTCTGAGGCTGAGTCAGACTTCTTCACACTTGCGTCTGCAACCTCATTCTTTAAAGCGTTCATCAGAAGTGTACATCTCCCTTTCTTTCTTTTTCTGATTTTCCTTCCTTTCTGGTAGTTTTTGTTGGGTCAATAATCTTCTCCTCATTTTTTTCCTTTCCTGTTTGTTACGTTTCAACACTGTATGTGAGAGTTCCTCTGTTGTCTTAGTTGAACAGGAGGCAGTGTTTGAATCATTCTGAGGAACAGAATCTGGAGTTACCGGAGTTTCTCTCACAGAAGATGCAGAGGTTTCCTTTTCAAAATAATCAAAAGGATGATGGTTGTTTTCAGGAGCAGCTGTCTCATTTGAAGAATCAGCTCTGGATGACATCACTTCAGCAGCTGAAGTGTCGGCCACAGTTTTCTGTGTCTGCTCAGTGGATTTTGGGGTTTCTGTCACGGTCCGCTGTGACGGACCGAGTGGAGAATGCGTGTAATGGACCCAGGTGCGTACACAAGTGAGCAGACGGGAGTGAGCTTTAACAGAAGGCGAGCCTTTTATTGTGGCTGGTAACTAGTGATGGGACGTTCTGTATCGAGGCTTCGGAGCGTGTGTCGAGTAATGGAGGGGGCGTTTCCGCGAAGCGCGTATCGAGGCTTGCTTCATTTATGGGAGGAGCTGAAAATGATGACGTCCGAAGCCTCGCTGCCCGGCTGTACCACGTGACTGGTTCATGAAGTGGTTCGAACTTTGCCGCGAGATATGACAGCGATATAAACCCTCAGACTTCATTCAAAATGTGGGTGTTTGATGGAGAGTTGTTAGTGAGAGTTTGGAGACCGTTTGGAGGTTTATGAGAGTGAGGAGAGAAAGTCAGGAGAGAATGGAGCCAGCTAAGAAGAGGAGGATGTCCTCCCCTGTGTGGGAACATTTTGATCTTATTCCTCCCAACAAGGTATGTAAATTTCTACAGAAGATGTATTTCCATGATACTGATGGTGCAATACAATTTATGTTAAGCTGTCTTTACTTTTGTACAAGGTGAAGTGTTTGCTATGTGCCAGGGAGCTGGGATATAACAACAACACCTCATCCATGCTTAGGCACTACAGAGCTTTGCATGAGAATAAGAGGAACAGCGATTGTGGAGCAAGACCAGGTGAGCCATCAAATGCAATGATAATATAGCATGCAGTAATGTTACTAAATGATATAACAATATTATACAACTGTTATAAGTTACGTGTGTGATATTTATATTTGTGCTTTGTCTTTATTGTCTTTCCTCAGGAGAACAATCTCAAATAGATGAAGACCTGGTCAGCATGGTGATTGAGGACTCCCAGCCATTTAGCATTGTGGAGGACAAAGGATTCAAAAGATTTGTTAAATCATTAAATCCTAGCTATGTTCTCCCCACTAAAAAGGTCATAAAAGCAGTGAAAATTTAGTTTTTACAGAATAAAATGTGAACAGGCAGGACTGAGGCTCAGTGTGTAGCTGTCCATACCTCAACGTTACAAAAGCACAACTACTGTCCACACCCCAACCACACCTCACCTCACAGTAAATGATCATTTCCATTTCAAGCATTTCCAAATGATCATTTCCCATACTGCCAGTATAAATATACACAGTATACTGCATCACTACAATATACATGTTTTACACACTCCTTTTGTTGTTGACATTTACAGGCTGTGTGCAAAATGCCACACTCTTCAAATTCATGCCAGCTATTATTTTTACGTCCAGTAGGTGTCCTGCTAGAGCAAATGAAGCTTCATGAAGCTTCGCGTTGGGGTGAACCAATTGGATGAAAAGCTTCAGTGCTTCATGAGGCTTCATCTGCCCATCACTACTGGTAACACAAGAGACACAAACAAGAATAAGGGCAGCACAAAAGCAATAACTAAACAGAAACCTAAACTGGGAATGAACTAAGGTAAGGCTATGACTTAGAATACAACAGACCGGCATGGAAACACGGAGGGTGGGAACACAGACGACGCGACACAGACTACATGAAACACAGAGACTAAATACACATGAGGGATGATCAGGGGAAGTGGCCACACATGGGAACGCAGCTGACACACATGAACTTAACGACAGGACAGGAGGAGTGAAACTGAATACACTGACAGTGAATGCAGGCCTTCAAAGTAAAACAGGAAACATGAGACATGAACGGGGAGACGTAGTACAGGGGGAGGTGACAATACTGACAGCATGAACTTGACAGTACAAGACGCACAGACATAAACACACGAAGGGCAAGGGAGACGTAATGCAAGGGTGATATATACAAATGGCTGGACTACCTTAATGAACCTAAACAATCAATAAACATCAAAATAGACTAAACACAAAACACCGGGTCGCACGACCCAGGACCGTGACAGTTTCAAATTCAGGTTCATTTAATTCTGGCTGTGCTTACTGACCTCAACCCAATTTTATGTGCTACACGGCGCGCAAACACGGCGCTGCAGCTACAAAGCTGCAGCTTTGATGGATTGTTGGAGCATTACCGCTACAGTAGTCAGGAGCCTCGCCGAGTAATTCGTATTGTGCTTAAACATAATATTATGGTGTGTGCATGAGGACCTGGCATCTGTTTAGAGACATGCGTACGAAGCAGAGTTCAAACCGATCAATCCATGAAGAATTTGATAGATTTGTGGAAGAGGACTGAACAGAAAAAGTGAGTGTATTGTTCTGTGTTACCACTGAAAAATGTTGAGAGTTATTGTGAATGAGTTGAATAGTTTGAGTTATCTGAATATTTGGTTAGCTGCATACGCCTTATAATCCGATTTGATGATCACCAATAGCTGTGCTGACTCACAGCACTACACTGAATCTCCTATAATGAGAAACATTTCCCAGCACTGCACCTCAGAAAAACCTTTACTTACCAGACTTGAGACGATCAGATCAGCAGTCTAGAGAAAGGAAACAATTCATCAGATCACTGTTTGATGATTCAGACTGTTGAGCCTCTTCACACACAATCCAATTTACTGTGACACAAATTAACTAGTAAACTCCTCAATTAATTTAAGCTATTTTAAGTTTACTGTAGTCTAAAGAGACGATAATTGAACTGCAGGGTCTCACATGGCTATAGCAAGTGTAATAAAAGCATTATTACTACAGAAATGCAAAGAATAGGCACCAATATTTGTTGGCACAAGTGCAGGATACACCAAATATTTCCTACACAGAAGCCTTGTGGCTACAACATTTTCTACAACAGATCGTCGCTTTCTAATAAAGTGTGAAAAACCAAAACTTTTAATGTCCTTTCAGGTTAAAAACATTAAATACAAAGTAATTCTTTAAATCAGAAGCAACAGAAAACCTGATGTTTTGGTTAGTCTGATATGAATATGCAAATCCTAAAATACATGTAAATATTGACATGTTACAATAACAGAGGTTCAGAATGTTTTGTGATTAAAACGAAATGTCTTAAAATATTACACTAAAAAGTGATAACACAGCTGTACGTTTGAATTTGTTTCCAAAATCCCTCATTTAGATAGAAGCTAGCGAGCTAACTTCCTGCTAATTTCTAACTCTGTTAAATGTCATAAACTCCGTTTTCATGGATGCCTGGATGATAAACTCAATTGTTACACATGGTAGAGCAGAACGCTGATCGTTTTATTACAGATGAAAGACTTTAGATAGTTTTTCAACTCTCAGTGATTTATGGACCTGCAGCAGCGTTTGAGCCCATGCTAGTGACGTCAGACTTAAAGACCGGATAAAGAGTGATATGAACATATAACTTACCGGTGTTGTGCGATCTAAGTTTACAACCGACCGCACAGCAAGTACGAACCATAGCTGGTGTTATCCGTGTACTTTCGCTCCTCTTTCGCTAGCGCTGCAGGACATGTTCCATGTGTAAGGACTTTGCTCACCGTTAGTTAGAAAGGATCGCTCGCCTCTGTGCTTCTTCTTTGGTTGAGGTACCTTGGATTAGAAATCGCTGCTTCCACCTAGTGTATCCAGCCAAAATGATCACAGCTACACGACATTTGTTGATCTCTTTCCAATGGTTTGCAGGGTTTGACGGTGGTTCTTTCTTCCGAGTCCTGGAAAGCCGCATGGACATACCTGTGGAAGAGACAAAACCCATACAGTGAACTAAACTAAACAGCATTAACTCGTGTGTTGGAGATTACAGACAATGCTAGACTTCCTGTTGCTATCTATAACATTATACGTGCACACTACATTACTCAAGACGAAGTGTGTTTTTTATACCTGTGGGCTCTGAGCTGTATCGGCCGGCAAAAAGCCAATGTGGCCACGTGCTCTGATTCAATCATCGAACAGTCCCAGATTGGGGTAGTTCCACTTAGCTGGGAAAACAGAGAAAGTTCATCTTCACTGACACACTCCACAAGGCACATCTCTGCCTGTGTGGCTAAAGCCAGGACAGCAGCAGACTGTTTTACTGCAGACAGAAGCACATTAACACCCAAAGTCTGCAGCTTCGCAATAACACCCTGCAGTGAGCTTTCCATCCAGGAGCTAAAGTGTAAAATACTTCTCCCCTCCTTCATTCTGCCTCGATATCCCAACTGATGCAAGTCCACAAAAAAATAGTCTGAAGCTGACAAGACATGTCAGCTTCAAACTATATATATCTATATCTATATATAGATATATATAGATATATATAACTATGTTAAATAGTATGTACGAAGGTAAAAATGTGCGCAGTTTATGATTTAGATCATGATCATTTCAATCACTTGGGATTCCAGCATTAGCTTTAGCGTGATACTGCAAAGCACCGTTTGCTAGCAATGGTTGGTGCAGCTTTCCCAGCGTGCAGAGCAAGGTTAGGGTTAGCAGAGGGTAAACTTTATTGCTACACCTCGTAGAGCAGTCACTCTGGGTGTTTTACTGGAGTTGAAAGAAGTGCTGGGCTCTGCAGCAGCAATAGCGTGGCTCAGAACAAATCTAAATGACTGCAGAGGGAAATACCCCAAACAGGTTTATTCTGTCTCTGCCTGTCTGTGACCGAGCAGCCTGAGACAGTTTTCACAGGGAGAGATGTATGATTTATGACCAGCAGCGCTCTAATATGCACACAAGCTTGTGGTTGACTTGCTGTCACAGAGTTAGCAGCCATGTGACGTCTGTCGGTCCGCATGTCTGTCCTCACGCTTCTCTCCTCATTTCCCCGGGTCATCTTTCATTTCTCCCCCAGCCTTCCCGTCTCCCGTCTCTTTTGCTTCCATCTCCCCTCTTCATCTCTTTGTGCCCTCTCCTCGCTCTCTTTTTTGCCTCACTATTTTTCTTTCCCTCCCCCCTTATCTGCCTCACCCCTCTCTCTCTCGTTGAGTGACATATTGGTGTGAAGAAATGTTGCCAGCTAGCACTGCAGCGAAGCTTGACAGCGTGACAGTCTTCTTCATCCTCTTGTGAGAAGAGTGAAAGGATGAATAAAAAAACAAGCATGGAGAAACAGGACGTTGAGCTCATCAAAGAGCTGCTTTAGTCTTTAAAACAGGAAGCTAAAAAAAAACATCCTCTAATTTTTTTTCAAAGAAACTTGTAGTTATTTTTTGCAGAGGGTAGACCCTGCACCACCAGGGGGCAGGCTTTTAAAAGTGAAATATTTTCACACATGTGCTGCTGTTAAACTTTGGATATTTATTTTTAAATAGCTTTTCTCTTTCTGCCACCACTGAGTGCGTTGTTGAAGTTAGATAAACTGTACATTTGCTCCATCTTGTGGTACAAATTGCACAGAAGTGCTTCTCAGGCCTGTTGTACTGTGACCCGACCTCTCTGTAACACGAAACGCATATGACACCACTGCAGTCACGAATCTTTTATTTATCTCTCATTCGTTCTGTCCGATTCTTTTTTGCCATCACAGCTGTTTATCCAGATCAACTCCAGCTCGTTTCAGTTCCCAGTGATCCCATTGATGTGGTTCAGTTACACCAGATCAGCACCAGCCAGAGATACAAACACGGCCTCAGAGGTCACGAGTGTGTATAGAAAAATCTGCTGTGGCAGCCAAAACTACATTTAAACACACGGTGCCATCTGATTGGTTTTTTCTTAAACTAAGTTGGAAGCACCAAACCTTAAGACACCAACATTCATCAGTTGTCTCAAAAATGCCACCAGATGCCTTATTTTTATCTTCGAGTGGCCACAACACCTGCTGGGTGAAATAAGGAACCAAGCAGCAACCTCTGTGTCTGAAGCGTGAAGCTAAACCTGCAGTTCCTCTAATGTCCAGCAGAGGCTCCATCAGTGAGTCTCTGCCCATAGACTTCCATGTAAAAAGGTCCAACTTCACATCTGACACAGGCGGCTGTAGCTGCTGGTTGGAGCCTTTTGGAGTATTTTATTGAAAATGATTAATAATGTGGCTGCTGCGACGTTAAGTGTACGAACAAACTGTCCACGGAGTCTGAGATCAGTTTGGGTGAAATCCTCATGTTCTGTTTCCTGGATGTTACTGAGCGACGGTAACAGCTGACAGCTTAGCACAAATACCAACACTGCCATGGTCAAAACACCAGTGTGGAGACATCGGTCTTCCAGAACCATATTTATTAATTTTCTGACCTCACACACACACTCACACACACTCACACACGGTCTTTCTCTTTAAGCTGTGTCTTGGTATCACTGACTTTGCAGACACTGTGCGTCTCGGGAAAGTTTAGTCTTTGTGTGTTTTGCATTTACTTCCTGCTTTATTTTGAAGAGTGATCCTCTGTGTTTTACTTTCCTTCTTTGTTTCTCTGCCTGCCTTCATTATTGTCTTGACTGAGTTCACACAGGTTTTATTATCCTGCTCTCTGGTCTGTGTAGTCTTTCCTGACTTCCTCAGTCTTTCAGGTTGTTGTGTTAGAATAGAATAGAATAGAATAGAATAGAATACAATAAAATGCATTTTATTGTGACAATAAACATGTACAGTGAGATTCAGAGTAACTCCTACCCAGTGCAGACATGTAGAAAAAAGGGAGGTGAGGTGCACAGTTCTGCAGCACTATATGCATAAACAGGGTGATATATTGACAGTGTGGGTTATTGCACATAAATTAAATATTGCACAGTGTTTCACGAGTCCTTGTTTTTGGATGTAGTTGATGTTTGTGACCCGTCATGTGTATTCTGGGACATCTTGTGGATGTTCTCTGTAAAGATGTGATATTCTCCCGTGTTAATAAGAAGGGACTTCCTGAAAGTTTCCTACTTTGTGCACACTTGTGTGTTTTTGTCCTCCAGAACCACACAGACATTCATGCCTGGCTGTTTTCCCACAGATGCCCTCCTTCCATTTCACCCACACACACTCTCAGTTTGCACGCCGGCTGGCAAAGGTTGCAGCACTGGAAGGTGTCGATTACTGTCCTCATTTCACTGCAGCGTATAAACTGATTCTACTGCTGTGCTGATGGAACATTTGGTGTTATTAACTTTTTTAACCTCTTTAAAATGAGCCAAGATGGTGGTGAATGTATATATTTTCCTGCTGTGACACCTGTAGGCAGACGCTGCCAGCTGTGATTGGCCCAGTATCTCCTAAATTAAGTCCATATGGATGATATGTAGAAAGTTGGAAAGTCAAAATAGTGGATGAAACTTTTGTTCAGTCACAGACCTGCAATTTAAACCTGTTCAGTGAGCTTTAAGCAGGAACTTCAGATGTTCCACCCTAACGATACACCCGTACCAAAGCCTGTCCAACAGTGACCCTGCACACAGACATTACAGAGTTAGAAAACATAATCTGGGCTTTTGCACAATCGTCCAATGTGTTTGATTTGCAGGCTCTTCTTGTTTTCAAGTAGAGTAGAGTTTTATCAGAGTTAGTCTGATGAAACTATTAGATGCTTTTTCTGGATTTTGAGACTTCAGATGTTAAAAATCATGATGTCTTTAGTTTCTGTACCCCTGATCTTATAAATCTGCCTTTACTGTTGTTTTTACTGTTTGATCGGATGTAATTTGCCTGTGCTGCCAGCAGGTGATGGTAAGACACGCTCAAACACTACAGGTCTGTTAGTAAAAACTCATTTTCTTTGTGAGAAGTGATGCTTTGCTCCTCGGCATCGTTTGGTTCAGTTGAATTGAATATATTGTGCATTTAGTTTTTTCGTACCTCTTTGACCCGTCTTTCCAATGTGATGTTTGTGTATTCTATGTATGGTCAGAAGGGGTGCTCATGATGGCGCCGGATCATCTGGCAGCCTTTAAAACAATTTCCCTCTGGATAAATAAAGTATTATCAATCAATCAATTGAATTCAATTCGATATTAGTTGACTCAAGGCACTTTATTTCCAAGATAAAGATCTTACAACGACACAGAGAAACCCCCAACAAGCAGACGACCCCCTGTGAGAAAGAACTTGGCCACAGTGTGAAGGAAAAACCCCGTTTAACAGGAAGAAATGGACTGATTCTTTTCTACTCTCCCAGAGTACTCAAAGCGCTGTGTACAACATGCCACATTCACCCAGTCACACCCACTCATACAAGCACTTTCTCTATACGTAGTGCTTTCTAACTACATTCATGATGGACGCATCGGAGAGCAGCTTGGGGTTAGTATCTTGCCCAAGGATACTTGACATGCAGACTGGAGGAGCCAGGGATCGAACCACCAACCTTCCGATCAGTAGGTGACCTGCTCTACCTCCTGAGCTACAGCCACCCCACCTGTCAAGATTCCTGGGTCATTGACCAGCGTTTTCAGTTCATGCTCACTGTTTTTTCCACATGTTCCATTTCCTGTTTCATTATGTTCAGCCGTGTACTCACCGGTTTAACAATTATCATCATCATTCAGTCTGTGTATTTAAGTTCCTCAGTTTTACCAGTTCACTGTCGTGTCATTGATGTCGTTCTTGTCGCGTGTTCAGTTCAGTCAGCCATCTGGTCTTCTGTTGTCTCCGTTTCCAATAAACCTGCTCATTCTACACCAAGAGTCCTGCGTGTGGGTCATCTCTTCCTCGCCTCCGCACACGACCCCTGACAGCCTCCTTTTAAATTGCTGGCAAAATCAGGCTGCAGAGTGAAGTTGTGGAGTTGGACCTGTGGTTGGAGTTGGTGATGCAGTCCTTACTAGGTGGAAAAAAAAGTGTGTGTGTGTGTGTGTGTGTGTGTGTGTGTGTGTGTGTGTGTGTGTGTGTTAAATAATCTTTACAGCCTTGATCAACTCGGGTGTGTTCCACTGACTCACAAGATTTCACCGACAATAAAACGAGTGACCAGGTAAGCGAAAGCATTCAAGGTTGACGTTTGATCACCTGATTACAACCCCAACAAACGACAGCCGGCCATAGAGTGGAGGTGTGAGCTGGTCCTTAAGTACTGAGGTAAATGAGATGATGGAGAGGTGGTGCAGTGGTGGAAGAGCAGGACAGAAAACTCCACCTGAGAAGGAAGAGAGGAATAGGAAAACGAGACATGTCCGGACCCTGACAGAGAAAATGGATCAGAGTACGCGGTGAAGAAGCTGGATGGAAGTTAATTTAGCATCGTGCTCGCCTCGTCAGAGCTTCTTCAACTAAATCTATGTGCATAAATAACACACAAGGAAATCATTTGTATTTATCGATGAGCTTCACAGGAAATGAAAAATGAGTATTTGGTTTGAAACGTGTTTTAAGTAAACAGCATGGGGAAATAAAAAAAGTGCATTTAAAGATTTGTTGGTCTGGATTCATATTTATTCTTGAATTGCAGAAGAAGAAAAACTGTTCAGTCATAACTTTGAGAGCAAAATGAAAAAGCAGGCTCTCTGCGAGGGAATACATCTCCTTCAAAGCCTCTGGCAAAACCGACAGTTTTTACTTCCACCAAACCAAAACTGTAAATTGGAGAGTGACTAACATCCTCATAACAATGAGTCAGTGACTCGGGTTTTATCGAACCTGCACTAAAAGCTCTCAACAGCAATTCTACCACATCTAATGCAGGAGAAATGACGCACTGTAAAGTACTTCAGTCATAGTAGTACTTATGGCCTCCTCAATGAAAATGCTCAATGACCTCTGAAAGCCTGGTCGTAGTGTGCAGCCCTTCAGAGCAGAGAGGCTAAGAATGAACCAGAACTAGCCAAACGCTTTACCAGAGGAGCACCGCAGGAAGTCAGAAGGTCCGTGGTGTTAATTACACCCGTGACTGTTAATGAACCGTCATGCACTGCGCTGCTGCTCGGCTGTATGTTCTATATGTCACGTATGATGTAAAAAGCTACACCTGAGTGTCAGTATAACTACACCTGAAGATATGTGATGAAGCTACCAGTGCAAAGACATGCTGTGCTGCTCATTTACAGCTAGCATGCTAACCTACTCTCCGTGTTAGCCCTGTGTCAGAGTAACCCCGCCTCTCACCTGTGGTGGTTCAGATAAGGATAATGGAGGCTAACACTAGCCTGGCTGCTTCCTGATGCTGCCTCATATCTAATTATGTCCATAGTTTGTTGGACAAAGCGACCCTGAGGCAGCAGGAGCAGAAACATCCCATCTTTGGATTTTAGTGGAAAATTTGAGTCTTTCACAAAGAAACGAGTCCATGTGTCACTCGAAGCAACGACAGAGTCAGACGCTCACAACAAGCTAAAATCTGCTCATATACTAGCAAACAAACATAGAAAATGTGTGCTAGCTGACTTTATTCACATATTACTGCTATATTTTTCTAAATATCATGCAGCTCTTTAATAAATGGAGCCTGTTTTTAAGGGTAGCATCCTGTATTTTTTTTTTAGTCCTTTATTTATCCAGGTAAAAAATCTCATTGAGATTAAAAATCTCATTTCCAAGAGAGACCTGGCATCATGGCAAAGTCAAATTACACATACCACATAAGTATATAACATTTAAAATAAATACAGTATCCCATACCAACGTGTAAAATATACAGATCAAATTAAGAGTACATTAAAAACAATCACACGGAGTAAAAGAGTTATTCTCTCGTTCCTTTAAGACAGAGTTAAAATCTCCCAAAAGGTAATTCTGATCATTTCAGTTCCTTCTGCAGATTTTTCCAGGAAGCAGGGGCAGCGTATTTAAAGTTTTTGGGACAATCAGCAGTATGATATTGTGAGAACAAAGGCTGTATTGGTTGTGGTTTTTACACATACAAACACATAAATAAGATGGAACCAGCCCAAGGACAGATTTATAGATAAAGATTAACCAATGGGAGAGTCTGCGAATATGCAAAGATGGACATAATATTTACTGAGAGCTGCTGTTTGTCTGTCTTTCCTGTTTGAATATCACCAAAAGGTACCTGGATAATGGGACTATTTACCCAGACGGTGGAGGAGCACATTCTGAAAAGGCATTCAAAGCTCGGTTTATCTCCTTCTCTCATATCCCTGTCTTCAGCTTCCTCTGTGTCACACATCTCCACAATAATTAGACAGCTAATGAAGGGCCTTCTGTCTCCCTCGAGTGCCTCATCTAACACACACACACACACACGCACGCACGCACGCACACACACGCACCCACACGCACCCACACACACACACGCACATGCACGCACACACACGCACACGCACACACACACGCACACACACACGCACACGCACACGCGCGCACACACACACACACACACACACACACACACACACACACACACACACACACACACCCAGAAGCGACAAATCTGTGCTGGAAGTGAAGGCATCACGTCCATATTCAAATGAACGGTGGGTCGAGTTGCAGCGAGTGAGAAGGATTCTTGCTGAAGTCTTAAACTACGACGTTTATAGGTGACTAACGCGGAGGCTACGCAGGAAGTGCTGCACCTGTGTCTGCATCCTCGTTCAGTCTGTGCAGGAGTGTAAGCAGAAATATTACATGAAGTTTAACTTCATGACAAACATTCATTTTTCTGGGATGTTTGCGTTTGATTAGATACTCGGCTCACTCGATGTTCCTCTCACCAGAATCTGTTGATGCACACGGTCCAGGCCTTCATCACCTACACCCACTTCTTCACTTGTTCTCAGTTTACATGCTGAGGCGTAAATGTGTTGTTAGGCTCGTCGCTGTGCTGGGAAACATACATGATTTAAAAACTTCTATCAGCAGGAACTTTCACATCGTGCATACAGCTGTGGGAATATTGGGTGGAGCAAACCAGAACTAACCACCACTGACACAAGCAACCATCTGAAGTCCCGGTCTTTGTGTCGCCGGTGCTTCTGCTGTAATTATCCTGAGCTTTTCTCCTCTTTGTTCTTGCTGTTCCTGAATGTTAACTGTTGGATTTATATTGTTACACTCACTACAAGCTCCTTAGACTGTTGCGCTTTTTTCTAAATGTTTTCGGGGGTGGATCTGTTTGTGTGAATTTATAAAAGTTAATTGTTTTATTTTGAAAGTTAGATCCTCCTTTGAGTTTGGTTTCCCCGTGATGTTGGTAACCTGTTCTGATGACCTTCCTCTCGGTCAGTCAGGCTATCAGTCATTGTTGCGTGCTCCATATTTATGTATTGTGTTTGTCTCTGTGAGATCTTTCTGCCATTACTGCACGTGTGCGTTTTATTCTAGACAGTAAAGATGGTTGTAGTCTCCAGGTGTAAAAACACGTATATGCAAATTCCTTTTAAACCTGCATTCTTTTAAATGGCCACCAGGGGGCGACAGCTGTGGTTGCACGAAGACCCCTGGTCCTTTAGCCCAGCGGCCCCAAACCCCCGAGCCATAGATCAGTACCGGTCCGTGAGTCGTTTGGTACCGAGAGTGAAATTTATGGTTCATATTCTGCTTGAAAACTTTATCGTGCATTGTTGTCAGTCGGTATTAGTCAACGATTAAGCATAGGAACTATCCCTGTAATATCAGCAACTCGGCAGCTCACATCACAGCTGCTGATTCTGCTCGTCACTCGAATAACGTGCACCAAATGACACGCGTGCATATGAAGCACAGAAAAGAAGAAGCAGTGGTGTGGGCGAGAAAACAGAGAAATCAGATCTGGATTTCCTGCAGCTGCGACGCTGCCTGAGATTGCTAACAGGGCCGAAGTGCTGACAGGGCGCTTTTAAACCAGCAGGGTTAAGCTCCCCTTTGGCCCGGTCCTGTGAAGTTTGGAGGTGAAGTTGTAAATTATTGAGTGCTAAAGTGTAAGTGCAGAGTCAGTGCATTCAGTCTGATCAGTGCTGAACGGGTAAGGAAGGGCTGGAAGTAAATGGGTTACATGATTGATAGAAAAGATCTGCTTGTTAAACACAGACGTGCTCAGCTCACCTGCTCAGGGCCTGAAGCATTGCAGCTCAGGTTCTCCTCCACAAACACTCACCTTCGCACCACACACGGAGAGCTGCACAACATCCGCGCTTCGGTAAACTACATCAAAAGACGCAGCAAATAATTTGATAGATGCTTTCAAGCTGCCTGTGAAACTTTAGCCCCTCGATATCTGCTGATGTGCAGCAGACTCACGTGTGGTGGTGTGGGAAAAAAGCGCGCTTTGGAGAAATAACCCTGAAGTGCTCATTTCCTCAAGTTTTCGGGAGTTTCCATTAGTCGCCATCAAAAGCAAATCCATTACATCCACTGGGCTTGTTTCTGTCATTACAGTAAAATAGTAATGCTACATTAGAGCTCTAAGCTTTTTCCTCTCCATCATTAACAACATGGAAGCCAATTGATATGCTTGCATGGTTGTAATCCTCCCAACTCTTCTGAGAATTCACTGGAAAAACAAATTAAAGCTTGAGGTCTGGCTGCACGCGGGTGGAAAATCAGGTGATAATGCTGCAGTGTGCTGCTTTTTCTCCTTTCTCTCCTGCACTTCTTCTTTTTCATGCCTCTGCAGGTTTTATCTTCCTCTTTCCCCTCACCTTTTTTTCCTCTTTTAAATTGCAGCTTTCCTTCTGGTGTGTCCTATTGCAGGTATTTCATTACTGTCTTCTTTAAACACCTAACTCATCACTTATTCCTTGTCCATCCATTCCTTTCTGCCGCTCTCAATCTGCTTGTTAAGTGATGACGTATCGACCCTGCGTCCAGGTCCTGGCGTCTCCTGCGTTTAGGCGAGCGGTCGTTCTCCATTTCTCCAGCTTTTCATCAGCTCTGTTCACATGCAGCACGTCTTCACGCTCTGTTGTTCACATCTCACAGTCTAACTACAGGCCATCAGCTCGCAGCGTCCCCGACACCTCAAACAGAATGTGTCTCTGAGGACATGAAGCTGAGATTCAGGACTTTGGTCTGTTTTCTGCGTCCTCATCCTGTCATATGATGGTTTTTGTTTCTGCTCGTCGGTGACCCTCAACATGAACTTTTACTGTGAATCGTTTAACACTCTTGCTCCATCTTCCTGTGCTGATGTGCTTTCATATTACCCAACTCATAGTTCTGTAGCTGGTAGCAGGTAGCACACAATCATCACTGAGCCTCCAAACACTGCTGCTGTTTAGTCTTAACCCTTTAAGACCTACCATAGAACCAAGTCCGCCAGAGCTTATATCATATTTTTACATACTGTGGAGCCATTTTTGGGAGCATTTCAAGTTGCTATACATCAATACAACCATTATAGCCCAAATTTTTATAATATGTCTGCATTAAGTCCATAGTAATTACATAAACTACAAAAAAATTGAAAATCGTTTTTGCTTTTTTAACATATATTTCTAGTTAGAGAAATTTAAGAGGCTTATCCCTCAAAACTGTAAATACAAAAAAGTTGCACAAACTAGTTTCCCACCACAGGAAATTTATTTTGTGTGTCTTCATAGTTTTATGTTTGAAATACACCAATTTTTATATACTGCAGGAAAAACGAAAATAAATATTTTAGTGCAAATTTGCAAAAAAAGCAGCATCTGCATCAAAATAAACTATTTCATCAGTGCAATATGAGTCCTCAGCATCCCAGAAACGACACAGAAAGTCAGAAAGTCTAACATAACTTATAAAAACACCAGTATAGGCTCATGAGGCCCTGATGGTAAAAAAATACATTTCTGCGAAAATGACGTCACTTCCAGTTTCGGGCAGGTCATGGCGGACGTGCGGAAGTTCGCGCTGACGTCTATTCCAACGTAGGAAGTGTTATGAACAGCTGATCGGATCGGCAAAGCGTGTTTCTGGAATATTATGTTTTTGTTCCTGCAAGCGCTTTTTATGCAGTTGTTGCAAAGCTTTATGTGGAAGGAAACCGTGACCGAGGACAAGCTGATGGCATAAGATGTAAGTACAACTCCTCTGGTTTCATATGCAAAAAAAAAAATTATTGTGCTTACGTGGTTGCAGAGCTACCGAGATTTAAAAGTAGTTGCGCAAAACGGAGCGTGCCCGCTCTGACCGGTTTTAAAGGGTTAAGACCTGGTAAAGACCAAGCTGAAAGACTTTTGACTGCTTGACCCTGAAAACGCCATCATTCCCTGATAGAAGACATATTTAGGACAAATCTGGGATACTTTTGGGACCTGGCTCGGTTACAGCATTGGTGAATGGTCACAAACATTTGTCACATGTGACCCGTGTACGGTCAGATCCCGAGCTGCAGAATCATATAAACTCTAAAGCGGCTCATAGAACCTGCAGTTGAGCCACTCTTGGACCAAGCAGTCGCCGTATCTGGGTTCTCCTCCTTTCTATGTTCTTGTCTTTGTCGTCGTCTTCGCTACATCCTTGCTCCCTCCCTTCCACCCTTCATCATCACTTTGACCATTGAACCCAGCACCTCCTCTCTGGTATCAACCACTTTTCCCACCTCGTCTTTGTCTTTTCCCTTATCTCTTCAGGTTTTCCTTTCCTCTCCACCGCTGTCCTTCCCTCATCCGCCTCCTTTAGTTGTGAAGGACAGAAAGATTGCAGCGATCCCTGCATGATACCATCTAATTCCAATACCCCGATCAGTGGTGGAGACACAGCGAGCGAGAGGGACTGAAAGACAAACAGTGGGAAGGAGACATGGAGACGAAGTCATCTAAGAGAGGGATAATCCCTGCTCCTTGTACAGTATATCCTCTTCAGTCAATAAGCCCCCCTCCCCAACTCTTCCACACATCTTTTCTGCTCCCTTTCCTCCTATGCCCTTGATCTTGGTATTTCAGGCAAGCCGCAATCAGCAGGTGGAGCAATAGCTTTGCTGCTGCCACCTCTGGCCCCATCTCTCCCAGACAGCCATCGATTTCCTATTGATGTGCCAGCGGAGAGGAGGTGGGTGAAGTGGGCTGTGGGGTGTTGCGTGTGGAGTGCGGTGGGGTGTTTGGGTTGGTGTCTTTAGCTAATCCGTCACGATTATACGTGCATGGTTTCTTTTTAAAGCATTTACAGGCCTAAACTTGGACTGAGGTCAGTTTCACACACCGAGTGATTCCAGGTGGGGCAGCCGGCAGTGTTGTTGGGTCCTAACCTGCAGCACATAACAGCAGCCTCATTCAGAGTTAACCTACTTCATGTGTGCAGAAGCCATGTTGTGCAGGTCTTACACTTCATTTAGACTGAGTATCACAGATCATTGTTGGTTATGATGCGTATCTCGTTTACAGCTGACTAGCAAGAGTTCATGCTCCTGATGTCACACTTGCTCTGCACAGACGAGGTCATTAGATGAACACGTCATCATCGTGCAGTTTTACTCTCAGTGTCCTGATAAATGACTGTTTACTTCCTTATCTTTCCCAGCTTTACTTTGAAGATGAACGGCCTTCATTCCAGTTAGCTTTGCACTCTCCACAGATTTACTGCCTCTCAGCAGGTAGTTTGCAAAGAAGCTGATGTAACCACTGACTCATTTTAAATAGTTTAGGACAGCCAAACTACGGACCAGTTGCTAGGTTCGGCAGGGCTACAATAGAAAGCGAGGCGAATATGGAATGAAATGGCTGGAGACAGGAATCTGAGCAGCAACGGTTATTATTTTACACAAAAATTAAATGAACAAGACACAAATTCCACATTGACAGTAGTAATGGTAATAATAACAATAATAAGAATAAGCCAGCAAAACAAAAACAACCCCCAAAATAGTCCCTTTGAGCTCAGTGTTCAATTGTCTTTTTGTCTTTGGTCATTCGTCACGTCAAAACTTTTTAGTCTAGTTCTCTTTCGTTTGTGGTTTGTGTGTTACCACTTGGGAGTCTCCGTCAAGGAAGAAGAGTAAGTTCCTCTGTAAAGTTCAGTCTGGGCTCAGGCTCGCCATCTCCATCCGGAGAGAATCCATTGGAATCCAAAATCTTAGTTCCTTCCACACGAACAAGAAAAAGACCTAGCCAAAATGTTAAAAAATTCCACATGAGCTATCCGTGGCCTGTCTCATCTACCTCCACGTGCAGAAAGACCTAGCTCGTGTGAAATGATGGTCTGCTGTTTTGGAAGACGGGGCTAAACCACTTTCAACCAATGAAAAAAAAGCATTTACTCCTTGTGATTCGGCAACAGAAAAACAAAGTTTGCTGGAAGATCACACTTCCTTTTTTTCAAAATAAATGTTGCTTTTCAAAATAAAAGAATGCAAATACATTTATACAAATAAAAAGAAACCAAGAAAGAATAACAACAAAAGCAGTTTTCTCTACTGGGTTACACTGGCGTCTTCAATATGGACCATGGGCGACCACGACGGTCTCCTAGCAGCCAAATAATCAGAAGGAAGTCAAAGGAGCTTGGAAAGAAAAGCGTCTGGACTTCTTTAAGTTGCTTGAAGACGTTTCACCTCTCATCCGAGAAGCTTCTTCAGTTCTAAGGTCAAATGGTGGAGAGTCCCAGATATAAACCTAGTGGGAGTTTCCCCCCACAGAGGGACAAAAGGACCCCCTGATGATCCTCTAATCGCCTGAGCCAAGGTGGGAAACTGGGCGTGGGTCCCAATCAGCCAGAGTTTCGGGTGAGCTCATTATGAAACCTGGCCCCACCTTATCATGTGATTTCCTGAGGTCAGATGGCCCAGGATGTGAGTGGGCGTTAAGGCGTCTGGGAAGGATCTCAAAACTGGATTATAGATGGCAGAGAGTTGGTGTCGTAAACCCCGCCTCTGTTCAAAGATGGTCGCTCACAGTGGACATAGATGGCTTCTTTCACTCCTCTTTCAAACCATCTGTCCTCTCTGTCCAAAATGTGAACATTGGCATCCTCGAAAGAGTGACCTTTGACCTTTAGATGCAGATGGACTGCTGAGTCTTGTCCTGTGGAGGTGGCTCTTCTGTGTTGTGCCATGCGCTTGTGAAGTGGCTGTTTGGTCTCTCCAATGTAGAGGTCTGAGCATTCCTCGCTGCACTGTACAGCATACACCACATTGTTAAGTTTGTGTTTTGGAGTTTTGTCTTTCGGGTGAACCAGTTTGTGTCTGAGCGTGTTGCTGGGTCTGAAATACACTGGGATGTCATGCTTGGAGAAAACTCTCCTGAGTGTCTCTGATACACCGGCTACATAGGGGGTGACAATGTTGTTGCGTCTGTCCTTCTTATCCTCCCTCGCTGGTGTCTGGTCTTCTTTTCTGTGCCTCTTTGCTGACTTTAAGAACGCCCATTTAGGATAGCCGCACGTTTTGAGTGCTTCCTTTACATGTGTGTAAAGGAAGCACCAGGTTTATATCTGGGACTCTCCACCATTTGACCTTAGAACTGAAGAAGCTTCTCGGATGAGAGGTGAAACGTCTTCAAGCAACTTAAAGAAGTCCAGACGCTTTTCTTTGCAAGCTCCTTTGACTACGATGACCTGGATGACTGAGAACCTTCACAGACAATCAGAAGGAAGTTTTTGGTGAAGCTCGCTCTTTGGGCTGCAAGCTCGTACCAGCCCGTCAAGGGAAGTAGTGACCTGTGCAAATGTCTGTGTCTGACACGCCATCAGTTTTACTTCTGCTTTGGCTTGACTGTTGAATTTATTTCATCTGATAATCCACGAGAGTTGCTGCTCCATCGGCTTGTGCCCTCGGCAGGCAAGCTCCTCTAAGAACTTCTGTTTGCTTTCTAAGTTCCACTTCTACCTCGCCATGGCCACATTAGTCTCTCCGACCTCCTCCAAAACATTTATCAGAGACAGGTGTTTCTTTTTCACTCAGTTTCTGGTTATCAGCTGTGGTTTGTTAACTACATAAATGGATGGATTCCCATTGGCAGAGAACTTTTTATGTTATGAAGTACTGACATTTTACTACAGTTAACTTTTTTAAATTTGACCCTTTCAGGTTAACTATCCTGTCCTGGACACTTCTCACCGGCTCACCTGTACAACTACAACATGGAGACAACAGGAAGCAACACACAGAACAATGAATGCAGCGATAACAAAGGATTTAGACGCAGAAAGATCGAAAGCTCACCGACTCGTTTCCATATCTGAAAGGCTCTTAAACCATATCAAGAATTAAAGGGCAGTTTGCACAGATGCCACCCAACAGCCTGCACTATGGCGAGCAGCAGCAGCATTAAGAAGCTGATCATGAAGCAGAGCACAGAGCAGAAAACAGCACAAAGCCTGCTTACAGAACACTTCTCACTCTGCTCCTGGCACCACGCTGCTTCTGTAATGAAGTCTGATTGCTGATATTGACTGCAGAGATACAAGCAGTGTCTGCTCTTTTTGAAGCTGCTGCCCACATTTCTGTTTTCACCCAACTTTATACCTTTCTTTCTTTCTGCATTTAAATTCAGATGATTTTTTGCCTCTTCCGTGACATTAACGGACCTCAAAGGCAAATTTAGAGGAAATAAACCCACCTGAGAGAAGCTGCCTCCACCGCAGTGCAGTTTTTGGTCTTATGCAAACTTTTACTGAAACTTACCGCTCTTCTGAGCAGATGTTTGTGGAGCAGAAATCATTAGTGAGTGATTATTGAAAAAGGAGCTCAGTCATGTGAATGTAACAGCTGTGTGATGAACTTATGAATGGCTCCATAAGCTTTCATGCCTGCTGTCAAGTGACAGGCCGAGGGGACAGAAATAAATTCTATTATAAGGAAAATCAGAAGGTCTGACCATTACAGATTCATGCAAAAGGACAAACCTGATGCAAGCGTTTGATTTTTTATTTATTTAGCTTGTGCCCAGCTCTTTATTCCAGGTGTGCAGGAAGGAACCTGACAGGAAGCTCGGCGTGTTCTTACCTGACTGACATCTTATGCAACGCTCCCCGCAGCGTCCTGTCAGGTGGAATCATTCTTTCATCATGTTTTCCACCTTTTGGATCAACCCTTACTGCGTTTAGCTGCAATTAGTCAATAAAGCTTCAGTGTTTTCTCAGCTCAGTGTTACGATACTGCTGCTGTCACTCCTTTTTATTCTCTGTGAGTGTGCAGAGCATGTCTGATTTGCTTCCCTCGTATGACCCTGTGTGATATCGTGCCTCTCCCACTGTTCTCCTCGGTGATATCGCACACTACTGTGACTTTCCTGGGGTGGAAAGGACCCTAAAACAAACACGCCACTGTGTTCCTGCAGGCTCGTCACCTTCCGAGTAATCTCACACCAAAGGCGGAGCCAGTGTAGGGGAGCCATTCTGCTTCTTGTTAATCCTGTTGTGTAGAAGTTGGCTGCAGTTCACCTGGGGCTGCCACAGGGGGCGCTGTGAGGTAGTCCTCAGTCCTCATCAAAGTCCACATTTTATTTTTCACCAACCCAGGATTGTTGCTATCTGACCACCACTAATCTAATTTTACCCATAAAACACTAGCGTGTTGTAACCACATCTATTATAACGACTGCTATGAAAACAGCGATGAACTCGTGTGATGTCCCTGCCTTTCACAATAAAGCTCCTCGACAGCTCCGTCAGTGTAATCGCTCTACTTCTGCAGTAGTAGTGATGTGTTGCTGATAACCAAATAAAATAACTTCCAGGACACAAAGAAAATATTTTTTATGAAAAAATAGCCATTTGATTTTGTTGTAAATAAATCTCATAACGTGGAAAAGTAAACCTATAAAGCAGCTTTATTTGCTGGGAAAACTCCAGACTTAATACAGGAAAACTGAACAATAAGCTAGAAACATGAAAACTGGGACAGAGAACTAGCAAAAACACACAACACTGAGGAGGTATGATGGTTACAGAAAACTCAACAACAGAACGAGAAAAACAAGGAGAGGACGGGGAACAGGTGGAAACACAGCTGGGACAAATCAGACCTAACGAGGCTAAACTAGAGACACTGCACAGGACAGGGACTATCAAAATAAAACAGGACACAGGACACAGGAGATGAACGAACACAGAGACTAACCACAGAAAACCAAAAACATGAACAACAATAATCAACCAATACAATTCCACAAACTGAAACACAAATAATGCGTCGCAAACTCAGTACCATGACAACAACAATGACAGGGATGCCACCGAACAAAAAGCCCAAAGAACATCAGCTGGGATGAGGCCAGGACCTCGGACAAACACTGGAAATCTGAAAAGTGCGTGTTGCCTGGGAGCGTGGGAATGTCCAAGTCCCAGAAAATGTGTTGTCTTCATAGAGAGCACCCCTGTGAAACACCTCCACAGACTAGGAGACGTCTGTCCCAATGTGTCAGCAGGGGGAGCAGAAGGTCCCCTTTCAGCTGTGTGTGGACATAAATCTATACAAGAACTGTACTGTGGGAACCCGCCTCGCCTTCACAAGCAGAACGCCTCCACAGACCCGTAAAGTAAATGTTTGTCATTTCAGTGTGAAGACTCTGTTTGAGGTTTGGTTCAGGCTCACAATGATTGTGGTTATGGAGGAATTGTGGAGAGAACAAAGCAGGACACTGTAGTGGCATCAGAAGTGTCGGAAGCTTGGCTGTGGAAGAAATAACATGTTCCCTGTGTGTGTGTGTGTGTGTGTGTGTGTGTGTGTGTGTGTGTGTGTGTGTGTGTGTGTGTGTGTGTGTGTGTGTGTGTGTGTGTGTGTGTGTGTGTGTGTGTGTATCAGGAGGTCACAGACGTACTAAGACGTCTGATAAGAAACTCACAGTGACACTGAGTGTGACGCACAGTTGTAAGCAGTGTTTGGATGGAGTCAGGTTTGTAAGGTGCACTTCTACCACACCGATGTCACCTGATCCAGCTGTGTGAGAGGAGATTTAAGCTTTTTGTTAAATCTGTGCTGTAGGCACATGGTAACTGCAAACCTCTCAGAAACCCTACGCCGTGACCTGACGTGCACGCCCCTGCTACATGTGGCTTTGATGCAAACCACAACTATTGTGACTTCACCGCAGTCACGAAGACAGAAAAGAACGTCTGCAGCTCGACATCAAACTGAAGACGTTTTTCATTGAAATGTCCATAATGGAATTTTAAAATGATTTAAACAGGGATTTCTGTAAAAGCATAGATCAGCTTGACTGAATTATTTAAATAACGCTGGGTGACCCCACCCCTAAAACGACTGATGCTTTTTCAGCCCGGCTCACACTCTTACTAACAGGAGGCCGTGTCCTCGGCCCCCAAAGCAAAAGCTATTTAACGCTGACTTTCAGCTGTGCGGCTTTGAAATTAAGCATGCACCACTGCCTCTAAAACAAATAAAAGGATAAAAGTGAACACAGAAGGCTCACACTTTCCAGATTGAGTTCATCCGAGCGTTTCGGGAACCCGGTGTCCGCTGCGAGCTGAAGGACGGACGTCAGACCCATTAAATGAGGACTGATGTGCACAGAGGGAACTTTCTGTGATACGTGTGAGGTCATCAAAGTATCTCACATGCATCACATGATTCCTCTGAATGTTTGCCCCTTTATGGTACCGGTGAGCACATTTGTCTCTGAGTGTTCACGTGTTTTATGAGAACTTTAGGATGATGTTAGCATACAGCAGGATACGGCAGCAAGAGATCATCTGCTCCTGAATGTTAGCGAGACCAGAGCGATGGTGAAAGAGCAAGCTGAACTGGCCGTATACTGGAAGAAGATGAGCTCCTTCAGCCGTGTTGGAGATCTTCATTCACACAGTTGTGGTGATCCGTGTGAACGTCTCTGTGGTCTGCAGCAGCATCGGAGCTGGGACACCAACAGACTGGATATGGTGCCAGTGACAGGGAAAACGAGGTATTCATGAAGGCTTTCTGAGTGCTAACTGGAGGTTGCTTGCTGTCACTAAGAGAAATTTGGTCAAAAAGAAGGGGTTGCACTGAAAAAGACCCAGTGATTGCTTTGCTGGGATGCTGCAGACGCCTGTCGTTTGCACTGAAGACGCCAACTTCTCCTCAGATTGTAAGAAGGTGTAAGAGAGTCGAGTCTGTTAAGATGAAGTCAATAAAAAAATGTTTTTTTTCCTGGTCAGTTATCTTTCTAAACAGCTGCTCTTATCTGTAGCGTTACTTTGGTCCAGGTGCATCTCAGCAGAGACATCCAGAGGATGATTCCCAGTGAGGTGAACCCTTTGTGCTGATGGAGCTCCACAGCATCAGTCCAAACAGTTTCCAGCACACACACATGTTGGTATTTAATTTTGTGTGTTGTGTTTTACAGCTTGGAGAGCGTCTGCAGTAAAATGACTCGTCCCTTTTAGTGCTTCGTTTGGCTCCGAGCTCAGTTTTACGTTACCGGAGCCGCTGTCGCTTTTGACAACATAAAGGCTACATGAATTATTAATCAACTGGTTTTGGCGGCGAATGAAATAATGGGAAGCCAAAACATAAATGATTAAAGGTAAATAGGCAGCATTTCATGGCTCCAGGGATGACATGTAATTGGTTGTGTGTAAACAACCAGCGTGAATGAGACGCTGACCTGACCTTAAAAAGACAGACGCAGCAGTGTTTGATCGGGAGTTTCCACTTTGTTTGTCTCCAATGAGAAAAGAAAGATGCTGGCAGAGCTTTTCATGAGCTGCCCTCGAATAAATAAACACCTTATTAAAGTTACCGGCAGACACGCGACCAGAAACAGAAAGCAGGCCCTGTGGGGGGCCGCTCTGGGTTACCAGATAATCAGCTGTCCCCTCCCTCGCTTTCCTTTCTCAGTTTTCTTAGAGTGTGTTTCAGAAACACGTTGCTGGAAAACAAAGATGGCAGGAAGTCAAGACGTAACATGTGGAACATTAAATACGGCGCAACAATGAAGCAGTTGGTAATTAAGTAACTGGCAGAGATGTGATCCAGCTGGCACGGATCAGAAGCAGACAGTCAGAAACCAGCCTACAGAAAACCGCTCTCCAAACTGGCCATGCTTCAAACCAACATCAGCGAGCAGAACCTGGCACACGACTTCTGACGCTGGAGACACGCCAAACCAGAGAACCACGCCTTCTCTCACATTCTCCTCCGACACACTAACATGTGTCTGTACATGAGACCAGAAAACACACAGCACAGTGGTAATCCAGCTGTGAAACATACAGATCAAATTTGCTGCAATTAAATATTAAAAAAAAAAAAAAAAAAAAGAGCAAAAAAGGGCCGATTGGTGGGGCCTGGAGCCTGTGGCCGGACTACAGCTTTCTTGGCTGCTGCCTCAAAGCACATTGTGCGCTGTCTATCTTGCGTGCTGCACAATATCGTTTATTATTTAGTATCTACTGATATCTACTGCTAGCTAGTTTATTGTGATGGTGCTGTTATTTTATTATGTTGCTCTTTGTTGTTTGCTTTCTCTTCTGCTTTTTTTTTCTCCATACAGGTGATCCAGGTGTTTTCTTTCTTCCCCCCTTCTCACAGTCTCTTCTCCCCTTTGGTTTTCTTTCTCTCCCTCTCTTTCTTTCATTCTTTCTCCCCGTCCTATCCCGCAGTCACGTCTGTAACAACCGAAAACCCAATCAAATAAATACATAATTACAATAAAGGTCAATCAAATGGACCAATAAGGTAAGGCCATGATGATCCCCTTGGTAAAATAAATCCACTTGGCATCTTTCTTGGCCTTCAGACAACAATTCTGACGGCTAAAGATCCAAACGGGACACAAAAAAAAGAGGAAAAACAAACAAACAAACAAACAAACAAACTTGTGTTTCTCACGGTTACAGGACGCCTTCTGACATAAGGATATAAAACCCCAGAGTCTTTTTGTTGGTGTTTGCTTTTGTTTGGGAGGAGGACTCAAAGTTTTTTTTCACATAATAAAATCATGTCATTTCTTCATTGTGATGTCATCAGAATCGGTCCACACATCAGTTTCATTCAGTGTTTGAAACTCGTCCCATGTTTTACACGTTCAATAGACGTCTTTCTGACTGTAGAGCCGCGAGAGACAAACCTCCAGGTTAGGCGTCAGTCACACGGGCAGAGAGACCAGTCCGTCACCCCAAACCAAAATATGTATTCTCCAAATGGCCGTAAAGGGTTGCAGAGGTGTGCAGCACTGCACCAGAAACCACCTGTTGAGTGCTTTGATGTCTTGCAGATTTCCACATCGTCTCATCTGCAACCAGACTGTTCACGCTCAAAGCAAAAGTTCCACCTGCTGAAGCGCACTGGTGACACTGGTGAGGAACATCTTTCACCTGGAAGGTGAACAGTCACCGTTTCTAGTTTGTGTCACAGTTTTTCATATTTTGCTACCACTTAGTAAGTAGTTGTGAGTGTTTGCACACCAGTCTCCATCTTCCACATGACCACATCTATCTGCAAGAAACTAGAGCAATCACGAGCAGGTTTTTGGTCCCCTTTTCTCGCCCAGGGACACTCAAACGCCAGCACGTGTCCCCCTGTTCCTGTATTACTGTAGCTAAAGACTCACACATATGGTCCAGCTCTCCATGAATTATTCTTGTGTGTTTTTAAAGTCTCAATCTTGAGCTGGAGTCATGAAACAGCAGTATCCAAACTCTGATTAGGAAACAGAACTTCACAGATAAATAAATACAAAGATCTGACATGATAGAGAAAGACTGAACCCACCATCGGAGCAAATATTGGTCTGATTCCATCAAGCATATCAGTGCAGATGCTGTTCTGACAGTTCCAGCCATGATCCAATCAGCTGGAACGACAAATCTTCCCAACTCTGAGTTTCTGGATTCAGCTCCTGCTTCTGTGATCCACTGAGGCGAGCACCGACCCCGGCACCATCACGTCACTGACTGCAGCTCAACATGTTGTTGGTTGGAGCTCCAGCACTAAACTAAAGGTTCTGCATATTGACAAAACCAAGTATGGCTCATGCAGTGCGACTTTAGGTGTTCAGTGACTGCGGGGGCAAATGGTTCTGGTTAATTTGATTTGATGCTGTAGGCTAATAAGTTAAAGTGATTATAATTAAAGACACTTTTTTTAAATTGGTCCAAATTGACTGAAACACTGAAGGAGCCTCAGTCTCATCTGTATCTATACATAAAATCATTGAATCATTGATTTCAGCTGCACTCTCTGCATGTTTGTGGCATGTGGTCACATCAGTCAGAGGCAATCTAAACGTGTCACCTATGGTGGAAACGTCAGACTTTCTGCTGATGTGCTGGAGGTTGTGAGATTTCATGTTTGTTGATCTTCTTTAAGCTGCCTGAGGTGGAAGCTCCTCGACGGCCAAAGAAAAGTTCAGTTTGTTTATGATTTTCTCTGAAATGTTTGACTTGTTCTGATAACAATCTGTCTGTACGGTAATCGCTGTGAGCTCAGAGTTTCTGCTCTGAGGTGTAGCTCACAGGAACTGGAAGGTTTCAGCTTCAACTGGTTCTGATGTGCTCTCAGGCACAGCCCGAGCGCTGCTGCAAACTCTAGACCAGCTGATGGCACCAATTTGTTGTTTGCCAAACATCAATAAACTCAGAGAAGAAGAAGAAGCCAGACTCGTGACTCTGAGGCAGCAGAGTTAGGAAAACAAAAGGACGACCTTTAAAGGCGGTGAGGTAAGACACAGGAGATCCAGCGATGAAGAAGAGATGATCAGCACATTAGGAATCAGGAACAAACAGGATGTTTGTCATCAGAGAAACCGCAGGCTAACGAGGCTACATTAGCTTACTTACAGTTTGGTTTATTTTGATGGCTCATTAAAAACTACAAAGGATTATTTTGAACTGTGAATCAAGGAAATCAGCTTTATTACAGTCGAAGCATAAAAATATACCAATCAGAATAGAATAGGATAGAATGCATCTCTCCGTCAGTTGAGGTGGTTCACACTTCAGAGTAGGACGGCTCCTGGGGGCAGCCTTTCAGGCATGTCCTACCGGGAGGCTGCCCCAGGGCAGATCCGGGCTCGGGAACGCCTCTGTGTTCACACTGAAGAGCAGGAAGAGGTGGCTCGGGACAGGGAAGTCTGGGAATCTCTGCTTACACTGTTGACCTTGCAGGCCAAACCTGGATAAGCAGCAGAAATTGGATGAATAGAATAGAAACGAGTATAAAACAGGTTTTGCTGCTTCTTGTTTCTGGTGGAATCTTTGAAATATTAAAGAAAGATGCTACAGCGGTCTAGGTTTCCCCCATATTTTAGAGGTTTGTTTTTCCTCTCTTTCACTGGAGGTTGTGTGAGGTTCAACAAGTCCTGTCTACTGCAGAATCTCTGTGAACAAGCAGCTGCTGATCTCCTCGGTAAGACAGCCAAACATTTTTGACTGTTTCAGAGCAACCAAGACAAATGACCTTTTTGTTTCTGCCGACACACCTGCAGTTTGAAGCCCCCGAACACCCGATGGTGAACAAGCAGAGGTTAAACATGTTTGATCGTGCTGCCCTGTGCCGTGAAGGAGATCTCCAAACTGCTCTACGTTTTAATCAACTTCACATTTACAGGAACGCCGGGAAAAAGCACAGGAAGAGGAAATATGTAGTTTGCAGATCATGCCCCGTATTTGTGATCATCCCTCTGCAGATCTTTTCTCTGACCCGATCTGAATGAGGTATTTTCTTCTCTGGATGGTTGGGAGGAAGCCCCAGCACATCAGCAGCTTCTCAAACACTCAGACCAACCACGCCACGTTCAGACTCATTTAATCCACTTTTCTTTCTGATGCTCAGTTTGAACTTCAGCAGGTTGACCATGTCGACAGGCCTAAATGCAGTGAGATGCCGTCGTGTGATTGGCTGATTGAGACGCAGTTGAACAGGTGCACCTCCTGTAAATGTTTCTGTGGGTGCACGCTGAGCTTTTTTATTTTGGGCCTGTTTGTGAATGAGCCCACTCTAGAAGGAACCGGACCGTCATGAAAGAGGGAAGGATGTCCAGAGAAGCGTGTCAGGAGGAAGTGAAGAAATGAGTGCAGATGGAAAAGGAGCTACCTGCAGTTCAATGATACTGGTGAGAGCAGACTCAACAACAAACCGCTCACCTGTCCCTGCAGCTGGAGAAGACCTGCAGGTGCACCACGGCCTTTTGACACCCAGACCAGCTGGCAGTGACAGCCAGTGACTTAAAGCATATTTCCACTGTGGAGGGCAAAACATTGCAACCTTTTGTCCGGCCCCTAAAACCCACAAATCCATACAAATAACTGCTAACCAAGAGCACAAACATTCATATTTGCCAAATTAGGCTAAAATAGAAGAGTGATACTAACTGAAGAGCAATTTGGGAGCCAAAGCAGAAGAGCCACATCTACTGTTCAGTCAGATTTTACTGTTCCCACATGCTGAGGAGGCTCAGTGGTGCAGCGGGCAGCAAAGTGGCCTCACAGTGAGACGTTCTGACTTTGAGTTTGCAGACTGAGCAGGAGGAAGACATGAATATGAGCATTCAGTTAGAAATAAAGCGACTTCAGGGTTAGGACGTTCACTGACATGTTAACCGGCTCTGTGGCAAAGATATCCACAGCCTGAGAAAACACGTGAACCACCATAATTCTCCCTATTCAATACATACTTGTTGCATTTCAGCTGTAATAAAGTCCTGATACTTGTCAGTAATGACTCCACTCTTAGATCACTGCCGTATGCTCTCAGGATCATCAAGTCGGCGGCTTTCCACCATTTTTGTTCAACATCAGGGCAGAAACTAACCAGGTGGGAGAAAATGAGCTTTTTTCCTTATTTCCTCTTCATATTTTGGCTTTATGAGCCAGAGTGCAGAGAGAGGACAGTAACACACCGTCCAGGAATCAAAGTGCAGTTTTTTATACTCCAGTCATCAGGCCTGCTGTCGCTTTCTGCCTGAGAGTTCGTTACAGACTCCTTTTACTTTAGTGCGGATGACTGAGGGGAACACCAGAGCTGCCTTTGAGAACAGACTGTCCGAATGTCCGAGGATGAATCATCGCCGCTTGCCTCTCTGTGTGGTAGCAGCTTTTTGTCCGAGGCCAATCCGAACTCTAACACTTCACACATGACCCCCAGCTATGGCGATAAATATTAGCTTTAGTGGAAAAATCAGCGCTCAGCCTTTTTGCTTCAGCAACAGATGGAAGTTCAGTCTCTACGTGGCGCATGAGTCACATCAAACTTTGTCCGCTGCTCCTTTCTTTCAGTGTTTTGCTGCATGCGTCATCGCTGTTGATGTTGTGGAAGTCGTTGCCTGTTGTTCCCAGTTTGCATGAATGTTGCATGGCTTCATAAAATCTGAACCAAAGAGTAAATATTTCAGTTTATTTGTATAACGCCAAATGTTGCCTTGAGGCACTTTTTACTGTAACGTAAAGACCCCACAGCAGTGAGGAGAAAACTCCAATATCCCACAGCCCCCTATCAGCAGGGGCTTGGTGACAGCGGGAAGGAAAAACTCCCTCTGAACAGGAAGGAACCTCTGGCAGAACCAGGCTCAGGGAGGGTCGGGGCCATCGGCGTCAAATGACTTGACTGTGATTCCACGGGCTAACGGACATTCTTTCACCTGAACTTAAATTTCCATGGCTACTCCAAACCTGAAAGCTTTTTTCCTTCCTGAGCATTCTGCTTCTTTAGTTATGATGCTTCAGGTATCGGACACCTGGCATAAATTCTCACATTTAAGAAATAAGTTTGGTCTCAAGAAAAGTGAAGATGAAAGATGATTTTGTTGGTCCTGAAATCCGTGAACTGATGTGTGTGAGGACAAAGGACCTGAAATTGTCATGGTTTGTGCTGTGAAATAATGAAGGACCGAGTCCCACACTCGCACACAAAAAGGCAAACTGAAAGTGGAAGCTGAGAAAAACTAACACTGAATGCAAGAAAACAAAACTAAAAACTAACCAGAGAATTAGGACTTTGTCAGGAACACAGGGGAAAAACAGCACTGAGAGGTTACAGCATGGACAGAGGACAACACAGGCTTAAATACACCAGAGAGTAACGAGGCGATGGGAAACAGGAGGGCGCCACAGCTGCGACTAATCCTACATAACAAGACAGGAAGCAAAACTGCAGACATAACTAATGTCTGTGTTAAGGACGTATAAGGAGGTGTCCTGTGTTAGCTTTCATCTTAGCTTCCCTCTGTACTGTGACAGCCAGTGGGCTGGCCTTGTGTTTTGCTTTTTCTGTTACCTGTTTCTTGCAGGTAGGTGGAGCTGACCCAATTACAGATGCAGCACACCTGAGAAGGCCAGTCCCAGAGTATAAAGACACCTGAACCATGGGGGCGGTCTCTCTCTGCCTGGCATCCAGCATGTTTATTTGAGGCTTCAGTTATGGCTGTTATATCATTTCACTTGTGTTTAAGTTTCTTCACCTTATTTTCATTAAATATATCCTACAGCCTTTAAAAGCCTGTGTGTGGTCTCCCACTTGCTTGTCACTTCCTTTCTAAAGTTTGAGAGCTGGTCTGTTTGCAGCTGATTGCAACTAGTCCTGTTTGGTTTCATCTGTTTAAACAACTAGTTGTGTCTTGGCTAGGACGTGCCTTGTAGGCAGTTGTTGAGTTAATTGCTGATAAGTTTGGTTATTTGTGGTGATTTGATATTCTGAGTTTGCTGTGTATTGTTTAAGGAGATTAAATGTAGGCAGTCATATTAGTGCTAATGTTTTTCTATGAAGTTCTATTGTTGGTTTGGTGGAGCTAGTGTTAATGTGCTGTCTTGTGTACACCTGTATTGATTATTGAATATGCATAAGTTAAAATCAGTGTTTCTCTCTTGAGAATCATTCATGAAATTTCTGTTGCCGTGAACACGGTTAGAGCAGTTGTCTCAGGAGCACATCCCCCGAATATATCACATAAGGGGCAGTTTGGTAGAAACAGTTTCAGTTGGTGCTCCTGTTGAGGTGTGAAGCCTTACACACCACCCTCTAATCTCATGTTCCATAAGCGCTTCATAAATCAGGATGTTGCTTTCTAATTTGTTGGACCTCATGTGATCATTGGCTGCACTGATGTTGCTGCAGTGTTTTAACAATCACTGCTTGGAGTTTTTAAATTCGATGGCACCTATGAAATCTGCCCCAAAAAGAGCTCATCCATGGATAAATGGGCACATAAGGAAGGTGAAAAGAATCTGTAGGAAAGTCGAACACATTTGGAAATCAACTAAACTCGAAGTTCACAGGCTCCACCTTAGGGAGCTTTGGGTTTCCCTTCAAGAAAACATAACAACAGCCAGATCAGGATTTTTTTTTATTTTTATTTTTTCAGTTAATCTCATCAAGCAAGAGAAATTCCATGATACTGCACGACTCCATAAACGCTATTGTTTCCCCCGTGGTCCACCCAGTACCCGTGACCTCATTGATAATGTCCGTATGAGCATTGGTTCTTCAGTACAGTCTGTTTGTGTCTCTGGACCACCTCATTTACTATCAGTTTAACCCAATGACCATACATGACCTTTGACTCCTGCTGGATAAAATGAAAATTACGACTTGTGCAAATGACATTCTCCCTGCTGGGCTGTTTAAAAATGCTCTCTGTCATTGGCCTCTCTATTGTAGACATGCAATGCCTCTCTTCTAACTGGTGTGGTCCCTGGGTTCTGTAAGCTGCTGTTGTTGAGCCGATATTAAACTCAGCTTAAGAATTATAGGCCTTTCTCTAAGCTCCCATTACTGTCGGAAATTCTGGAAAAAGCAGTTGCAGATCAACTTACTGTTTTTTTTTTTTTAAGACAAATATGAAATCTATGACAAATTTCAGTCAGGTTTCTGTAAAAGTCACTCAACAGAAACCGCATGACGTAAAGTCTCTAGTGACATTGAGCTCAGCTGACTGGAGCATCCACAGTCATGGTTTTGCTGGACTTAACATCTGCCTTTGACAACGTTGACCATCCTGATTAACAGGCTCCGGGACACAGTCGGTATGTCCGTTCTGGCTCTGGAGTGGTTTCAGTCTTACTTCTCTAACAGGTCTTTTAGTGTTTTTGCAAATCAGTTTGTCACACTCTAAGGATCAGACATGTGGTGTCCCGCAGGGTTCAGTTCTGGGACCGATTCTTTTTCTCCCGTACATGTTACCCTAGGACTTGTAATTAGGCAGTTCCCAGAGGTGTCTTATCACTTCTATGCCGTTGATATTCAGCTCTACTGCTCTTTTAAGCCGATGGAAGTCCATAAACTGTCCTCTTTACTGACCTCTAACCCTTTCAGCTAAGAAACTCCAACTGCAAACTTTGTTGTCTAAATCTGAGTTAGAAATGAATATTCATGCTTTTTAAGATTTTCTCCAGTTAGTCCAGCATGCTGCTGCAAAGCTTTTAATAAAGACATGAAAAAAACGGCAGATTACACCAGTGGTTCGTTCATTACACTGACTTCCAGTACATTTCAGAATTCATTTTAAGATCTTAGTCCTGACTTTTAAAGCTTTGAATTGTGATATCCCTGCCTACATTTCTGATCTTTTAGAACCCCACGCTCCAGAGATGGACCCCATTGTCCTTTTATGTATTTCTGTTTTTCTATAACTGTGAAGCACTTTGTGGTTTTTACCCTGTGAAGAAATAAATAAATAAACGGAATTGAATTGAACTGAAAAGTTAACAGAAAGTAGTTTTAAACAAAAGGCAAACTCTTTATTATAGGCTGTACGAGAATGCAGAAGGAAACCATGGCTAAACTACCCTCCGGACTCTAGGACCATGGAAACCTGGAAGTGCTGACCTCAGTGTACACCTGTAACTCTGAAAGTAATCATGGTTCATTAAATCTGTGGTTAGGTTTGGCTTTCACACAGGCCCGTATACTGGTGCTAACATGTTCCAGGCTTCTTTAAAATAAAGTCGAATTTCACACTGAGCTGATAAAGTGAAAGAGGATGAAACCACCCAGGATTCACTTTAAAGTACAGGAACTTCGCTCAGGAGGAGCAGCCGGTTCATGGAGATACTGGAGGTAATTAAAATCGGTGACCAGGGCAGGTTATATTCAAATCACCCCATCTCCTCTTAGACAAATAAATCCCCTCCGAGTGCAGCTTTAATGTCAGTCTGTTATTGGATGATAGAGAGCTGCTGCAATCCGCAAGCAACACTACTCTCTGTGTGAGGGTTTTAGAGGAGCTTTGCTCTTAAAAAATGAGCATGGCGTTAATTTCAACGTGCAGCTGACGAGGTCAGCATTCAATAAGTCCAAATGAACCATGTGCAGGTACTTGACCCTTCCAGTCCAAAAATCAAGGTGAAAAATAGTGATTAAGTGTGAGTGTGCACTCATCCATCCGTCCCACGTGTTAACATGACCTAACACTTCCCCGCTGCATGCGCATGTCTGAGTGGACATGCCATTGTGATAGGTGGCCTTCGTCAGCGTGCGCCTCTGAAATCGTGAACACTTTTATAAATAACGAGCATTGGCATTATAAAGCAAACATTTTATTGTGCTGCTTACCTCCGTGCTACAATCCCACACCAGATGTTACACTTTTTATGGGATTGCGCCGGCTTCAAAAGGCCTTTATGACTTCAAGAGTGTTGTAAAATATTTCCAGGAGGCACATATAAATGGAATAAGCTCCTGTGACGGGTTGTGTTGCTTATGTAAGAGTACAAAACATTAAAGGACCCCTGTTTCTTTGCTTTATCAAACAAGAATTATTTAAATGCATGTGGCTGCACGGCCGGCTGAGAATTCTGAATCAAAGCTTGCAGCGACGCTTGATCCTCCCTCTGAAGAACAACTGAATGCAATCAGCGTCAGCAGGAATGCATATTTTTAAAACATAAAAATGACCACTGCTGAGACAACGTTGCGGAGCAGAAGCTGGGAATGAACCAGCAACGATTGTAAGGACGCTAGACTGGAGAATGTGAACGAGACCACCACCAAGACACGGCACTGTGGCCAATGTGAGCAAGACCCACATCGATGCAAACGTAGGCAGAATGCCAACACGTTACAATCAGTCAGAATGAGCCGAGTGCACTGGTGTGCAGTCTGTTTACAGAAGGAAACACAAGTTGCAGCAACTACGTCACAATCTGTGGAGGGATTTCTGAATTCCTGTTTCAGGTGTTTGGCTGGACTCTGGATGGAAGTAGTTTGTGCAAGTCTCTGATTATGTAGGAAGCAGCAGATCTGTGGTTTTTGCTAATTTCATGCAGTTCATTGTTGTTGTGAACAGATGATGCATCACTGCCAGCTTGCCCCAATGCAGTTGCAAACTAGGGATGGGTACCGGTATCGGTTCTGACATAAACGGTAGTAACCAGACCGAAAAGCAGCGCACATTTCGGTGCTTTTTTTTCCTGAGCTGTGATACACTTTGAATTCTAGCCAATCACTTTACCTTTCCGAGGACAGTAGGCGGGGCCAGGTACATACGGTCTTTTAGAGCAGAGCTACAGATTAAAAATGCCCAAGGCGAAGCGGTCAAAGTCTGGCTGTACTTCATAGCAAAAGATGCAAACTCAGCAGCAACACGTGCTTTAAGCTGATACTGTGATACTGTGCAAAGGAGGAAACACCTCAAATCTGATGAAACACCTGGCGACGCATAGCGTTTTTTTAAAAGCCGAGAAATGCGCCGTATTTGATAGCTTGCTGCGAGATCTCACACCGAGCGCATCTACTGCGGGTGTGGTGCCTGTTATCGGACCCGGAGTTAGCAACATCCCCCAAAAACCCGAGGAGGAGAGTCCTGGCCCCTAGCCCTGCCAGCAGGCCCGGCCCTAACCAATCTGGCGCCCTAGGCAAGATTTTAGGTGGCGCCCCCCTACATCGGCAGTGTAGTGTATGTACTCACAAGAAACCGAATAGCTTTGTCTTTGACCTTTTTTTTTTTTTTTTTTTTTTACTTAAAGAAAGCAAATTCACAATCAGAATAATTAACAAGATAAAAAAAAAATATGAATGAATAAATGAATACAAAAAATAAAAAATGAATATATGAAATACAATAAATTTTACATACATAAACACAATAAAACGTGTCAACAAGTTGGATAAAATAAATTAAAAATACAATATAAATAAGGCAACAGGAAGACCGCTTGATGCTGCTGCATCACTGGTGGGTTGTGCTGCTGAAGTGGAGGCAGCAGCGGTAGATGTGGTAGATGGCCCAGGGGTGGGATTTAGAAACTTCAACAGTGCATCTGAAGAGAGGAGTATGTGACACCACTGAGTATTAAAGTTTAATAATAAAAACATATGATTCCAGGAATAAAATGAAATGATATAATATAAATGAAAAACCAAAGAGATATATGTATGATGTTAACTGATATGCAAATTAGATTAGATTCAATTTATTGTCATCATTACAGTGAAATGCTGAATAGCAGAATGCAAAGTAACAGTATAATATCATATGAGAATGTTATGTTATGATTATCTTTGACCGAATCACAGCAGTGCTCATATTAAAAAACAGCATTCCCTCTCATGTGATATTGCTTAATTAACATTAATGATGTGCGCTTTAACAACTAGGCTTACAACTATAATATATACAGGGGTGGAAAAGTGACTATTACCTGCAGGGTAAACGTTAGCTAACCAGAAGGCAATAACAATGTAAACAAAAAACACCTGCTTAAAAGATGAATACAAATGAGGAATGGTGGGAAAGGTGCTGTACTTAACGTTACATTATTATTTTCCATAACAATTTAGCCCCCTCCACAATATTAACTGACGTTAAAACAGTTAACTAGCTATTTATTGATTAGCAATTAGCGAATCATGTAACATTAGCTTAATGCTAAAAATTTAGGTTACTATCACATTCAGACAAATAATTTCATGTAGGCTAACGTTACCTACCTCTGTCTTTTTCTCGTTTCTCCTCCTCTTCTTTTCTCTTTTTTCTTCCCTGGGCACCTGACAGTTTTGGCCGTTTTGACATTTTGTGTTGATTTTTTGATGTGGTGACGTCCAAAAGGAACCATGATACGGGAAGGGAGGGGGCGCACTGCGTAATGTTCTAACAAATAATATTTCTATTAAATAAGCTTTACTTTGCATTTTAATTAACGTGGGATTATTTTTGTATTTAGAAATAATAGTACCAACTTTTTTTTTTTTTTTTTTTTTCAACATTTGTGGCACTGGCGTGGCACCCCCTGATGGACGGCGCCCTTAGCATTTGCCTATACGGCCTATGCCACGGGCCGGCCCTGCCTGCCAGTGTAGCAGAAATGATGAGGATGATGATGCAGCAGCAGCCGTTCTTCTCTGCGTGAGTAGCTTAATGTTGTTCGTGTGTAATTTACGTTGAGTAGGCTAACCACGTTATTACATTAATGCATGTAAGGTGAACTAGCAAACATCACCATAGCTACATGCGGCTGTCTTCTTGTTTGATGGCAGATACTCCCTTCACCCTGGCCAAAAAGGCTAAAATGACCAAAGAAAAAGTGGAAAACAGCTGAACATGAGAGGTTTTTGGACAAAGTTTGTGTTTTTTCCATTGTTTAAGCACTGCTTCCAGCCAAGAGTGATGCCATATATGCCCCATAGCTGCAGAAAAGGCTAACATTGTTATCTTTTTACAAAAAAACAGCTGAACATGAGAGGTTTTTGGACCAATTTTGTGTTCTCCATTCTTTAAGCACCGGCACAGTTTCAAAAGTACCGGTTTGGCACCGGTATCGGATAAAACCTAAACGATACCCATGCCTATTGCAAACTCATAGCAGATTGACTTTGTGTCATTGTTGTCTTGATGCACAGACGTTGCTTTGAATACGGCAACTGCTCACAGACCTGGTCCCCATCTTCAGAGCAACCTAGCATAAGAAGCTGCACACATCACTCTGTAACTTTGGTGATGCCAAACTGTTTGCAGCAGTTTGTGGCCTTCTGTCTGTCTGTCCAAGAGCCTCTAAAAGGATTCACCGATTAAAAACATCTTCAAAGCCCAGCGATCCACTGATGCCAGAGCATTTTGGTCAAAATCTTAATATTTTCCAGCATTTTGGTGACATAATGTCCCGAAACAAAAGTAATGATTAAATTTGGAGATCACCAAACTAACATTTTGAATCAGGCATCTGCCCAGATCTTAATCTGTTCCAGAATCTTAATCATTACAGAGCTCAGATAAGGCAGGAATGGACCCCTGTCAATCAGGATTTGGCACAAAGGCTGATGTCCAGCATGCCACAGAGAACTGCAGAGCTGATGATGAACAGAACATGACTGCAGAGTTCTGGTGGTGATCCACCAATCACATGCAGAGATGCAGGCAGTTCATTTAAACATGATCGACATGACATCATGCTGATCATCGCTGCTCTTCATAGATCAGCAGTGATCAGAATGATGAGTGAGCGAGTAACGCATTAACCTAATAATAGCACAAGTTTTGCACACATGCCTCTGTGGGCAGATGAGATCAGGCAGCTGGAGGAGAATCAATCTGAGATCGTGACCCGTCTGCATGTTAATACAGTCAGTGTAACCATACCACGTATTCATAAAGTCAGTATCAGTCACTGAAAGACGAGTAATGGGATGTGAAATGTGTTAGATTGCCCTTTGACAGATGGTCTGATACCAGAGAAGTAATAATAAACGTTCTGTGCAGAAATGTTACTTAAAACACATCAGTGTCACAGTTCTGGGTCGTTTTGACCCAGTTATTCTATTTTGAGTTTCTTATAGTCCCTGTTCACTTCTTGGATTATTAGGTTGTGTTTCTCGTTTCATTCTGTTTCCCCTCCCATCCTGTCTCCTCTCTCGTCTGTCCTTCCTCCACTCCTCCGTCAATCTCATGTGTCAGTCTGGCTTCATGTCCTGTTTTATTGTGAAGGTCTTGTGTTCCATGTTCAGTGTGTTTAATTTTGCTTCCCTGGTCTTGTCCTGTCTAATTTCTCTCAGCTGTGTTCCCTGTGTGTTTCCTGTTCCCTCATCGTTGTGCCTTTATTCCCTCTTCTGTCCAGCAGCCTCGTCTCGCTCATTCCTAGCTGTGAGTTTCTGTGTGTTGGTTTATGTTTCGAGACTCACAGTTTAGGTTGCTTTTGCATTTCTCTGACAGTCTGAATTTTTGCATTAAATCCTGCGAGGCGAGTCTGTCTTTGGTTAATACTTGTACAGCTGCTGTTATTGTGTATATATTTATTTATATTTCTTCATACATTCTTATATAGTTCTATATTGTGTATTTTGTTGTACAGTTATTTTATTTTCAACTTTAATTTATATATTTATCTTTATCTTATTCTTCCCAGTTAAATTTACCCTTCATTCTAATTTGTGTTGTACAGTTATTTCATTTTTAACCTTAATTTATATTTTATTCCTTCCTAGTTAAATTTACCCTTTTTAATTTTTCATATTTATTTCCCATCTTATTCATAGCCTTTTCCTTTTTGTTCTCTGTAGGTCACGAGCAGTTGTCCAAGCATTTCACTACATATCGTACTGTGTATGACTGTGTACGTGACAAATAAAATTTGAATTTGAATTTGGTTCCAATCCTGGCTGCTCCAGTCAAACGCATCAGCTCTCTGCAGAAAGGTGCTTGGCTGAATGTAATAACAAATCCAGGATGCATCCTCCTGCTGTGTGTTTGGTAACGTTCTATTTCGTTGGATCAAAAACACTGAGATCTGTGGGGCTCAGCTCTGAGGTTTTGGGTGAAGACTCAGTGAAGAGCCAGACTGAGCCAGAGTTTTGTCACTGCGCTTACAGCTTTCACCCATCCAGCCACAGCAAGAGATGAGGTGTGCCAGTCAGGTAGCCAGGAGACAAGGAAGCAGAGAAGGAAACACACAGAGAGCTGCAGGAGGCAAGAAGGAACCTAACAGAGATGTGCCACGTTTGTGTCTCTGCAGTCCTTAAGTGACACCTTTTTGGTTGTTTTGGAGCTGATTTGCATCACGTTGTATTTCCAACTCTTCCAAGTGTGTGTGTGTGTGTGTGTGTGTGTGTGTGTGTGTGTGTGTGTGTGTGTGTGTGTGTGTGTGTGCTCTGAGCACCAAGTCACATGTGAAGCATTTTAACTGTGATGAAGGGAACGCTTTGTGCACTCCAAGCACAGCAGAAAGTAAATCGAAATTTAAGAGCATTTTAAAATCTGGTCATATAAAGCACCACAGAGGCAACTGTTGCTGTGATTTGGTGCTGTGTAAATGAAATTGAATGAATAAAATATAAGTATTTATAAATGATTTATCAGGGATGCTAAGGATATAAATGACAACTTGAGGCGTGACTAATACCGTAATGATCCTTAACTGTGTACACAAACTTTTAAACTACATAAAGTAATACTTATGTCATCTAAAATTGCATTATGTTCATTTTTCATGTTTCTTTTCTTTTTGTTGGAGGGAAGATTAAACTGCTTTTCATGGATGAACCAAAATCCTGTAAGAAGCCCATTTGAGAAGCGCTGCAGTGGCCAATCAAAGACCTGATATTTTTGACTTGGCTGAATGTTTTCGTTGAGGTTTTTCAGTTCAAACACCACATCATATTTTTTACAGTGTATGTAAACCAGCAGCAAATGGAGCCTGAAGCATAAAAACTGACTCAGCTGGCTGCAGATCTGCTCGTGGGGAAGACAAAAAGGAGTCAGCAGCGCTAACTTCTCCCTCCGCACGCCTCAGATGTAGCATATGGTCCCCTCTGCTGGGCTTCCAGCGATCATTAACCAAAGACCTGAGAGGGCAACGAACAGAGCTGGCACCACCTCCCAACAGCTGTAGCAACCTCCACCTTAACATCTCTGTTTTTAACACCAGACCCAAAGCAGCGCATCAGCTTCCTGCGTACATCCAATAACACAAGTCTGCAGAGGCTTCTGCATACAAAAGCAAACAGCTCCCCTGAGGGATATTGCTCCTCAGCTCCATTCGATGGATGCTTGTATAGCATCGTGTAAATACGGGTTCCCTCCTCACCTCGGGGATTATTCTCGTTTACTTCAGTCTGCTGTATTTCCCCTTAATGTGTCTGCTGCGCATCTGGGCCAGGCTAGCTCTACACAGAGGAAAGGGATTGTGGGAAATGAGGAGTCACACAAAACATTAAGTTAATTATGAAAGCCAAGTAAAGTAGCCTGTTTGCACAACATAAATAATGATCAATATATCAGTTGGTGAAATGGAAAGTATTCCCTGATGTAGGAATGTGAAGAAAATGTATTTTCCAAGCTGCTGGGTCATTCAGCAAAGAGTCAGCTGTACACATGCAGGAGGAATCACAGCTACAAGATGGTCCTGTCACGGCCCAGGTCTCTGACCCCGGGTTTATGGTTTGGACTGTTTGAACCTGGTCTAAGTCGGGTTAGGTTCTGAGTGGGTTAGGTTTTCTTGGTCTAATGAGTTCTTCTCAGATTGTTTAGTTTGTGTTTAGTTTCTAGCTCTTCTTGGTTATTCTTTCGTCATGTTCCAGGGTAGAAGTAGAAGTTTTACTTAATATCATATAACTTCTTTGGCCTGGGAGTACATCAGAGAGTACATGAGTTGATGGATGGATGCTCTATGCTGAATTCAGGCACGTCACAAAATAATTAAGGCCATCTATTTAAATAAAGTATAAATCCAATAAAATTTGGATGTTGATCAAACTACCACAAAATTGCCAGAATTCTCAACTGAGTTTGGCACATGTCAGTCAGGGGTGTCCAACTCCAGGCCTTGAGGGCTGCAGGGCTGGTGTCCTGCAGCTTTTAGATCTCACCCTGGGTCAGCACACCTGAATCACATGATTAGTTCATTCCCAGGCCTGTGGAGAACTTCGAGACATGTTGAGGAGGTCATTTAGCCGTTTAAATCAGCTGTGTTGGTTTAAGTGTCACGATCTGGTACAGGGATTCAAGCGCAGAGCGGTAAGGTATCTCCAAGGTGTGGTTTATTTACAGTGCAGTGCAATATATGTACAGTGAAGGGATCCAAAACTCCGGGGGGGAAATCACAGGGTAACTCGCTCACGTCTTCTTCTCTCACACTCACACACTTTCCCGCAGCAGGGAGGTCGCAGGTCCGGGGGGGGAATCTGAAGCAGACGAGAAGGCAGGTCACCAACTAATCACAAGTCACGGATATGAAGCACAAGAGCTGTGAGAAAACTAACGTTAGGGGTACAATCATCCAGCGACGAGAGGATCTGTGTTCCAGCCTCAAATAGTGCTCCCGGTGATGATGGGTGAGTGTTGTCAGGTGTGTGTGTGGGCCAAGGGCGGGAGCCCACAGTGAGCTCCGCCCAGGCAGAGAGGGAGAGAACAGAAACAGCAATTGTAGCCTTGTGGGGCCGACCGGGCAGGCACGGAGACCATGACATTAAGGAGACATCTAACCCTGCAGGACACCGGCCCTCGAGTTGCCCATCCCTGAACTACATTATGGAGGGTGTGTTACTGCCCGAGCTTATCTTGTGTGCATCCTGCTCTGATAATGGCAGTTAATGATCAGAGAGGAGCCGTAAGGAGTTTTGATCAGTTGTGTCCAGTTGTATTTTAGTGTAAATTTAACCCAATTTCTTGCATAAAGTGACCAGTAATGTGAAACCATCCAATAAAACAAAACTGTGGAGTAACTGAGTAAAGGAGCCAATGAAAGCCAGCGACCCGGGCTCCACGAGGTCAGCTCTCCTGAGACCGCAGATCAATACTAAACGGCGTTCCTCTGCACGTTCCTTTATCATTCGCTGTCCTCGGAGGGAAGTGCTCCTCTGCAGTGTGGTGTTAGCTTAAGTGTAATAGTGCTGCTGATGAAGCGCGCTCTCAGTGTACGTTACACCAAAACACAATCACAGTGCACATCTCACGGCGATAACAGCAGATTGAAATTGACTTCTCATCCATTGTAATCTATTTTTCTTTGTGCGCACAGTGGTGAGATATTAGAATGTGACCATGCGTGTGTGTGTGTGTGTGTGTCCTTTGCTTGGTGTGTGTACTTGTCTGACAGGCTGCTGCTGCCTGCATCCCCTCCACCCTCCTGCAATTTACCTGAACCAAATCAGACATCAGGTAGCGGCATTGTACTGAGACACACGTGTAATTGTCTTGCTTAATGAGCCCTGGCACTTCGGCTGTCTGTGTTCAAAGCAAAGCCCTAAAATTAGCTCTCCATTTAGCAAACTCCAACAGGAAATAGGCGACCTGCTGGGGCCGCTGAAGCAAAGAGGTTGTAGCACACGCCGTATCACAACACACCGTTATTGAACTCTCTCCTGTCTTATTGTGCTTTACTCTTTTTGTTTTATCCAGACAACATGATAAAAAGCTGTGCAGCAACAAAATAAATAATTAGGATACATGTTTATCCAAACGTTACCCTGAGGGTGGGTGATGCTAAACAGCCCGCTAGCACACAGACTCGTTCAAGTCAAAGCCTGAACCTGGTCAAACCTAAACGCTCAGAAAGCTTAAAGCCAATGAGAACACTCCACGTCCACTGCTGCTGTCGCCTTACGCCTCATATCGTCACTCAGTGTGATTTATGTTGTTTCCACTGTCCCCACTCTGTAGCTCAGTCCGCTCTCAGCTTCTGTTATTATTCCTGACAGTTTTCCTTCTTCCTGTTTTGTGTGTTCCTGATCCTGGTTCTGTTGGAGCTTTCTTCCTGTGAAAAAAGGAGTTCTTCTCCCCACAGTCACCACCTTCCCACTCACAGGGGGTCGTCTGCTTGTTGGAGTTTGGTCTCTAAAATTGTAACATCTTCACCTTACAGATACTCTCCAGCTTCCTTTTGTCGTATCATCTCCTACCTGTTGTTTGTCCAGACTTCCAGCACTGCCTTCTGTTTTCCCCACTGAAAACACAGATCTTTATTATCACTGTTACACTGTAAAACCTAATAAGTTCACAGAACTCAAAAATTGTTGTGTAACAGATTACACAACAATTTTTTTAGTGATGTTTTTAAAAGTTTTAAGTTTAACTAAAATAAAAATTATAGTTGCAGTTGCCTTAAATTACCTCAATGTTAACTCATAAATGTTGATATTCCTCAACTTATAATTAGGGAGTAATAAACTCAAAATGTTCAATATTTTTCAACTTAATTAAGGTGGGAAATACACTCAAAATATTTTACATATTGCAACTAATACGATGTGGGACCTCAAACTTCTTCATATTTTCTAACTTATAATATGGGAAATAACACTTAAAATCCTCAATATTTTTAAAATACTGTGGGAAATACACTTACAAATAATTCTAAACTGTTTGCCCAGTAAATGAGAGGCAAATGGTTAAAAAAATGGTATATATAAAAGAAAACAAAAAAAGAAAAACCTTCAATACTTAGCTTAACGAGTTGTCTATTCCAAGTGATTCACTTGAACAAATTCTTCTGCATCAGTAAGCGACCTAACAGTGGTTTGTTGTATTCAAGGCACATCACAACCTTCTGGATACATGTGAATGTAAGCTCAAGTTTCTTTGGGTATTGTAGGTCTAGTACATAGATGTATCCAAAGAGCAGGAGAAATGACTCAGCCAGATTTGTGGGACCATTCACAAGTATTTCATCCTCAACGACAATGCAGATGCTTTCGGGACTGAAAAGGGCCGAATCAGTAGTGTCATCCGTGACAACTGTCAGCAGAGCCACAGGAGTGTCAGTGAGGTCTGGACCATCTGCTGACTGCAAAACACAAATAATACAAGAATGAGTTCAGCCCCACAGGGACACAAATCATGCTATTGATTAGAGGTGTGAATCTTCATAAGTCGTTTCATAAGTTTCTTTTAGGATTATAATGTCAACGATTTAATTTGATATGGCGATACATCATGATGCATTACAATAATCTTAATTTGGGTTTGGTTTCAAAACATATGTTTAAATAAATTGAAGTTTTACTTGTTGGTACACCATCTATCTTAACCAAATCCCACAGCTTTTCCATTAACGTTGAAAATTCTCCCACCCTTCCCTCCCCTCAGGTTAAGAGTTTGGGTGTCATACTTGATAATACTCTTTCATTCCAGTCTCACATTAATTACATAACACGGTCTGCTTACTTCCATTTACGTAATATTCACCGACGCCGTCCCTTCCTTACTCCCCATGCTGCTGCCATCCTTGTCCATAGTCTTATTACATCCCGTATTGATTACTGTAATTCCCTCCTATTTGGTCTCCCTAAAAGGTTCCTTCATAAACTCCAACTTCTTCAAAATTCTGCAGCTCGGGTCATAACTTGCACTCCGTTAAGTGCTCATATTACCCCAGTTCTTCAGCAGCTTCACTGGTTGCCCATAGAAGCCAGGATAAATTTTAAAATCTTACTTCTTGCATACAAGTGTCTCCATAAATCTGCTCCTTCATATTTGTGTGACCTGCTCCATATCACCACTGTCTCCCGCACTCTCAGATCATCATCTGCTATTCATCTTACTGTTCCGTCCTCACATCTTATTACTATGGGGAACAGAGCTTTCAGTCGCTCTGCTCCTCGGCTCTGGAACTCTCTTCCTCCTGTACTAAGAAATATTGACTCCCTCTCCGTATTTAAGACACAGCTCAAAACACATCTGTTTAAACTGGCTTATTCGCTTTAATGCTGATTTTATCTGTTGTCACGCTCTGTTTTGTAATTTTAACTTATTTTATGTATTTTATGACTATTGTTCCTTTTATTAATTGTGTTTTTTGTAAGGTGACCTTGGGTTTCTGAAAGAAACATTTCAAATAAAATGTATTATTATTATTATTATTATTATTATTATTATTATTATTATTATTATTATTATTATTATAATAAATGTTTTCAATAATAAATATATGCCAAAATATTTGTTTTTGTTATTTACCAAACATTTCTCTGACCACAACATGGCACCTCCAAAAAACTAGAACACTTGAATTTTAAATGGGAGTTTTTATCTGTGGATTTGTTTTTGTTTAATAATCTTTCAACTATTTTCATGTTTTCTGGTTTATGCGTAACAATCTTCTTGCAATCTTATTCAACAATAGTTGATATATGGGAGAAAACAAGTCAGATGACTGTGTTGAACCTCCTTCCTGATATACACCCTGGTTCTCCTTGAGTTCTGAGTGATGTCATATGTTCGACTGAACTGCTAGGCAAAGGGGTTGATGCTGAGGCCAGTACACTTACATCACAAGTCCTGAATAACGTGGAGGCATCTTCACGCAGGTACACAGGAAGTGCACGAAGGACAAGGGCCCGTCTTGTATTCACATCATGCTGTTCCTAGATGAACATACAATATCTATTAGAATAGTATTTACACAAATGCAGAGTAAAAACAAAGTGTTGGATAGCCATGTTCTGATTGTCATTGTTATAGATCAGGGGTGTCCAAACTTTTTGTGTAACAGGCTAAACCTGTCAATCTAGAAGGGTAACTGAAAAAAAATCTAAAAATTTTGAATAATTCAGGGCAAAATTCTCTAGTTTCTTTGTATTTATTTTTATTTAAATTAGGACACAAATTATAAAACTCACCCACTGACAACTGGTGAAATGTTGACTCTCTGTAGCGCTCTTTGCAGTCTGATATCTGTAAACAATATGTGCACAAAGACGACTTATTACAGTTTTTCTCAAATGCTAAAACACATGTCACAAACGTTACCACCAGGTCCCCCAATGTCCAAACACAACACCCTTCTCTAAAGCTACATAAACACAACCACACCTTCCCACTGCAAAACTCAAACTCCCACACCAAGAGAGCAGCTCGAAGCTGTCAAAACTGTAAACACTATACACAGCATTACACACTACAGCAAAACAATTGAAAACACAATGCTCAATTTGTGAGAAGGTTCTTTGGTCCATAAACTGTACAGTAACGGATCGTCATAGAACCCTGCAGAGGATTAGGCATTTAGATTTGTGAGTTTCACATGAAGACTATAAATCTATAAAAACATCCTGCATGTACGTACACTACTGTAACACAACTCAATGCAAAAACAGAATCTATCGCAGACAACAGTACTCTCGGAAACATGATCAGGGTGTGAAGTCTTTTTTATTGTCTACACGGTCCTTTTACAGTATTACACACAGTCACTGTGCGGCATCATGTCGCGGAGCTGCATTGGGCTACATCACCTCATCCACATCACAGGCTATATTGTCCCTTGCTAGGCACCGCGGGAAAAACGCCCTGGAATGGCGAATCCATCCCTGGAAGGCCTCCACTGGGATGTCAGCACAGGCCAGCTCCATTGCCCGTACGAGGTTCTCTCTTGTGTCTGTCATACACCTTCCATCTCCATGATGAGAAGAACTCCTCTATAGAGTTCAGGAAAGGGGAGTAGGGTGGCAGACAGATGTTTAAAAAGTGGTCACTGTTGGCGGTGAACCGCTCTCTGATTTGGCTTGTTCTGTGGAAGCCGACATTGTCCCAGATGATCACATAAATGTGATGTGCGGGCCCAGGATGGTGTTGTTGGCGGTCCAGGAGGATGTCTTTCAGCTCCTCTAGGAAGGTGAGGAGACGTTGGGTGTTGTAAGACCCAAGGACAGCATGCCGGTGGACAAGCCCCTCCATACCCATAGCTGCACAAAGAGTAATATTACCCCCCCCCCGTTGGCCAGGAACCTCAGTGATGGTTCTTTGGCCAATGATGTTACGGCCTCTTCGCCTTCGTTTCTGGAAGCCAGCCTCATCCAGGAAGAGGTACTCATGGGGTCTGGCCATCGCGTCCAACTGCATTATCCTCTGTGAACATGGAAAAGCGTACAGGTGTTCAGAACGGTCAATCAGGTAACACAGTATTGTCCAGAAGTAATGTAGGCCACTAAGCAACACAGTATGTCCACTAACTGTACTGTGGACATGGATGTATACGTACTTGCACACACTCGTAACGTTGTTCTATGTGTCGCGCAGAGTGGCGCTCAAAGGGAACCCTATAGACCTGTTTCATCCTCATCTGTTGGCGCCGGAGAACTCGGTCTATTGTGGACACGCTGACAGCATCGATGTTCTCAAAGTTTACATTATCTGCAATGACTTTGTCTCTGATCTCTCGGAGTCTAATGCAGTTGTTCTCACGGACCATATCTGCAATGAGGGTTTCTTGTGCCGCTGTGAATATGGCAATCCTCCCACCTCTATGTGGCATTCTTTCAGCTCTAAAGAAAGAAACATGTGTTGTCAATTGACTGATTTATATGTAAAACTACATGTAAAGTAACAGACCACTTTCACAGGCCTGTAAAACTGTAGTGTGACAAAGAAAGCAATAGCGTACTATACCTGTTGTGTTGTCTAAATGCCTTGATAATGGATAATTAGCAACAGGTGTCTTCAATTTTGAGTCGTTGTGTGTAGTGACTGACGCCAGGTGTGTTCCCTGTGTTCAAAGATTGGTGACTGTGGCAAGCATTTTGCATTACATGGGCTTTCATTTGAGGATATGAGCAGAGTTGTTTTGCAACATGTGTTTTAGCAAGGAAAAATGTGTTTAGATTTATGAGTACAGAGGGTTGTGTTTTGTGAATTGTGTCTTCATGTGACATGTGTTTATGGTACTGGAATATGGTGGCTACATTCAGTAAATGTGTTTAGACTACTGGTCATTTGGGTTACAGGATTGGCTTTTGTGTTTTAACATTTGAGAAAAACTGTAATGTTCAAAAACATTTTTTGCACAGCTCACGCACACGTAGTCAGCTGATCTCATCTGATGCAGATCTGCTCCTTGATCAAGTGACATTTGTCCGGATTTTTGGCACGAGTGGCGTCGAATCAGCACCGCAGCTGGATGGCCCGATTTACATACCCAGCGCAGCTGATACTCACCACAATAATTTACTAAGATTATATGCACTCCTGTTATTAAGTCCAGTTCAGTCTGTTAATGTTAACCGTTTCAAACTAATGTTGATAGGTGTGTTGCTAAGCTTAATAACTTAAATAACAAACTTGAAATTTACCCGTCCTATTTTCCCCTTTATTGTTTTTTCTCTGTGCTGTAAATCTTCTGTCTAAGAAGAAATCTGAGGCTGCTGTTCTGAAAATAAGCTACCAAAGCTTTTTCTGAATGAATCAATAAAGATCCATTTATGGAAAGCTGTGATGAAGGCAGTTTTGTCTTTAATTATATTCAACAATATAACATATTCGACCACTTTTAAGTGATTTTGTGATCTTTAATACACTTTAATACACTAAAGGTAAGGTTATTTCCCTAATTTCTAGTAAGTGGCCCCACCCCTCCTATATTTTTATGTATGCGGCCCTCAGTGAAAAAAGTTTGGACACCCCTGCCTTACAGGTTAGGGAGTATTTGTGATCCGCGCAGTCTGCATCAATGATTCTTTCTTAGCCTGGGAGCAGAACGCGGCTCTTTATTTTCATTTCAATTTATCTAGCAAAGATCGATAGGGTCTGGCTTAAATGTGTCAAGGAGGCGCCTCAGTCTGGCTGGTTGAGCCTTGTCGAATTAGCGCGAACAATTTAGCTGAACTTCGTTCGTAGCACTGAGTTCGACCAGTGTGTAATGTTAGGCTGAATCAGGCGATGCATTTTTCCGCAAGCCTTGACTTGTAGAGCTCGCTTAGTGGAATACCCCTCTAAACTGTTAAAAGGATTTCGAGATTATCTCACAACCACACATTTGAGACTACGAAAAAATACAAACATGTGTCTAATTACCATCATGATAACACACTCATGTTGTTTATTATTGTTCGCTTCATGCTAGCACACACACACAGCTCAACAGCGTAAACTACTGACTGTGTAACACGGACACTTATTGAAATAAGTATACTCACAATACGCCCGTGCATTACCAGCGAATACGACAACCGGTAGAAATGGACTGTAGAAAGTTTTAGTAGAAAGTTCAAATGCATGGAGCTAGAACTGCCACCGTCAACTTCCCGGGCAAGAATGCAATGCATTATGGGAAATGTTGTCCCCCCACGGAAAACTGCCAAAACGTTACACCATTCTAATATGAAATAACATTACGTATTTGTCACATTCGAAAACTTCTAAAATTACAATTACTTGGATTCGAATTCATTTATAACAAACATTCACTGTGCACAAAGTACGAATATATTTCCAGTAAAAAATAAAAAAGAATGTTTATCGAAATTAAATTTAAACAAAACAAAAACACGTTAGACTTACCAAATGTAGGGCAGTTGATGAAAAAAAATAAGGTGGTGGTCGTGGTGGGTTGAAGTTGGGGACTCTTAATCCACACGGGCTGGCCAAATCTTCCCCGCATCAAGGTAAATTCAAGATGGCTGACTCAGCTTTCCTGAGGGAGCGACAAGACTCCACCCACCAGAACGTCACTAATATATGCTTCTTAAACTTTTTGAGCGTTCCAAACAAATTAGCTAAAAAATATTGAGCCCTATTCAATTAAAGCTGCATAAAAGCCAACAGAGCTCAATACTTTATAGTTTGCTCAACTACAAAACGACATTTGAGTGTTATGAGCTTATTAGTTATGAGCTAGAACAACTGTTAGGGATTACAGTGTACTAGAACAATGAAACACAGTTTGGCATCTCTCCATTTGCAGCTGTAGGCTTTTACATTCAACATTCAGAGAATGACATAAATAAAGATAAACGTTTCAGAGGTAATGCACATATTATATACAGCAACAAAATATATAAATATATCTACAGCTACAGCGTAAGGAGTAGGATCAGTGCAGTACAAGGTGTGATGTGATTGGTGGTATTTCACATTGAGTAAGGGGTAGGAATGCTGGTTGCTACTGAACAGTTATATAAATACAGGTAGTTGGTTGTATTATACTGTAATGAGTACTGTTTAAAGATAAGTACACTGCAAGTGTCTATGAATGTTAACAGCTCAGTATTTATCTAATTATAATTATGTCGTAATTTTGGACTCAATATGTACAATATTTTTACCTTTATTTGATAAAACTGTGAAAATTTGTCAGACAGGCAAGTTAAAGAGCCGAGGTTCAGAATCAAATGCTGCATCGAGCCTTGTGGCAAACAGTCGCCTGCTCAACCAGAGAGCAAAACTGGTGCCTGATGTTCAGTTTTCGCTTTCATTTTCAGACTTTGTGTTTGGACCTTCAGCTAAAATAAAGTGTGGATGTTGAGATTTTCCGTTGGTATCTTCCATTTGGGTTTTTTAGGAGCTGGTACTTTATCTAAATGTTTGCAGATGTCATTCAGTTGTTGTTTATCTGAAACATCCTGATGCCAAATCACGACTGTGGAAGGAGCTCAGAAGTCTTCACCTCAGTGAGAAAAGCCCCGTTCTCTGCTGTAATCTCAGTCATTATAGGGAAATTTTAAAATTAAGACAGAAAATAATGGTAAAAAGAAAAAAGCGATGAGTAAATTGAAACAATAACGAGACTGTAAAGAAGACGATGAGAAGCGTGTGTTTGTGAGTGCGTGGAGGGAGGGTGTGTGCAGACTTGGCGTGCAATTAATACCAATATCCCTGCTTCCGTTAGACCGTTAAGCGGATCAACCCACACAATTTAGCATCGAGATGAGGCGAGGAGCGTTCATTTGTGTGAAATAAACGACCTGGCTGTGTGACCACAGCTGCCACGTTACTCATGTGCACCACCGAAGAAGAGAAGATTTCCTCTTTGAGCCCGGCCTGGAGAAATAGTAATGAGCCTCTCCTTTCTGGATAGCGTTTCTTATTATCGCTGAGATGCAGGGTGTAACGCGACTGTTGGTCAGCGCTCTCGTTTTTGTTTATGATGCTGTTTCCTGGACTGGAGGGCCAACGTGGTTTGAACAGAACGCTGAAAAAAAGGCTAAAATGTTCCCGATAAGCGCAGATCCGATTCATCCGTTTGAATGCAAAGCTGTGCCTCGAAGCGGCAATGTCATCAGGAAGTAAATGCAAATGAAAGCAATCAAAAGCTTATAAGCTTATATAAGGTTAGCCTGGAATGGGCAGACACTAAGTGTGTAATTCTCTGCTGCTGATGGGAAACGGTTTGTCAGATGTACTCCTTTCATCATTTTAATTTTACATTTGCCGTATTTTAAAGCTCCGCTGGGGAAACTGTGTCCGCTGCCTTGTCAGCATAAATCACAAAGTAGAAATAAAAATGCTTCCATTTTTATTTAATTAGAGAGTGCGTCTTAGATAAATACTGCTGATGGATGTTCGGGAAATTTCACGGCAAACTTTAAAAGGGCAGTTTTTTGGTAGCATGGATGCTGAAAAAAAGATTTCCTCTGGGTCTAAAAGAAAATCAGGCAACGCTGGAGTGCCTGAAACCTTCCTAAAGGAACCAAAGGGAATGTATAATGTAAAGAGTAGTGGTCCTAGCACAGAACCCTGTGGAACTCCATAATTAACCTCAGTGTCCTGACTTTGTCCTCTCAAAAGCTTAAAGCTTGAATGAATCACTTCCAACTGCCCCTGATGGCCAGATGACCCCTCCCTGATCCTGGCTCTACAGGAGGCTCCTTCCTGCTGAATGGGAGTTTTTCCTTGCCACTGTTGCCAAGTGCTTGCTCATAGAGGGTTGTCTGATTGTCAAAGTCTTCTCTGTATTATTGTTGGGTATTACAATATAAAGCACCAACTGTTGTTGTGATTTAGCACTGTATAAATACACTGAACTGAATGGAAGAGGACTCTCCATTTACATGCACAAACTGGAGTCTATTAGATAGATATGATACAAACCACTGCAGTGCAGTACCTGTAATACCTACAGCATGTTCTAATCGCTCTAATAGGATATTATGGTCGACAGTATCGAACGCTGCACTGAGGTCTAGCAGGACAAGCACAGAGATGAGTCCACTGTCAGAGGCCATAAGAAGATCATTTGTAACCTTCACTAAAGCTGTTTCTGTGCTGTGATGAGCTCTGAAACCTGACTGAAACTCTTCAAATAAACCATTCCTCTGCAGATGATCTGTTAGCTGTTTGACAACTACTCTTTCAAGGATGTTTGATATAAAGGAAGGTTGGAGATTGGCCTATAATTAGCTAAGACTGCTGGGTCTAGAGATGCTTTTTGAGTAAAGGTTTAACTACAGCCAGCTTGAAGGCCTGTGGTACACAGGAACAGGAAACAGGAGATAATTTAAGGTGGGAGTACCTATGATTGGCAAGTCTCTAACAAATGAGCATTCTCTGTCAGATCCGGTTTTTGCTTGTCACTTATTTGTTTTCTTGAGGTTATGTTTAATAAGGTCGCTATGGTAGCTGGCGAGGATATCCAGACATGCTTTATTGTAGCAATGAGATTTCGTTCCCGCTGGGTATCCCGAAGCACTCCCAGGTCAGGTGAAGGAGGCTTGTACCTCTCCAGCTTGCTTGGGAAACCCTCAAAGAGAGGCACCCCGGGAGGTATCCCGATCAGCAGTCTGAACCACCTCAGCTCGTCCTTTTGGATATGAAGGAGTTTACTGTGAGCTTCTCACCATGTCTCAGAGGGTGAGCCCAGTGACACTATGGAGCAAGTTCATATCAGCCACTTGTATCCTCAATCCTATTAATACTGCATATTAATCATTAGTCATTATTAACCTCTGTCTCTCTTCCACAGCATGTCTTTATCCTGTCTTCCTTCTCTCACCCCAACCAATCACAGCAGATGGCCCCGCCCCTCCCTGAGCCTGGTTCTGCCGGAGGTTTCTTCCGGTTCAAAGGGAGTTTTTCCTTCCCACTGTCGCCAAAGTGCTTGCTCATAGGGGGTCATATGATTGTTGGGTTTTTCTCTGTATTGTTTGTTGTCTCTAAGCTGAAAGCTTTACCTGCTTTAGCGTCCACCACTCTGCCCCTCAAACTCATGCTCTGCTTATGCTCATGCTCCACAGCATGAACAACATGAACATGATACCAAGAAGTTTTAATTCCCTTGCTTAAGAAAGCAACTCTTAAGAGTGAGGCCTTCAGTGTCATCACCTTTGAGTCAGAATCATCTCTAATTTGAACCACTGGTGGGGGATGAAACCACTGGACATGAGGTGTGGACCACCAAGGGAAAAATATGGAGTGAAGGTGAGTTAGCTTAACGCTGAATGTCCTACACTGCTGATTATCATTACTGCTAATAAATAGCACAAACAGTGGTGTAATGTGCACGTGACTGTCAGCTAGGCAGATTTTAAGGTCAATAAATACTAATACAAAGGTTCCTATGCACACGATTCTGCACATTTAGGTTTCTTGGATGTAGAGGAGAGTAAGAACGACTCTCAGGGGAACTCCATGTTATTCTACTCAGATCACTATTAGCTTATCATGTATTTGCATGCCAGGGTTTATGATGCTGACTTTATGGAGTGATGTGACGCTTGTGATCACATAAACACACTGACCGTGCACCCTCAGATAAAACTCCATTAACAGTAACTCTGTGACAGTTAAACCCTGCAAACATTCACACGTCCAGCGTTAAAAGGAAATAATAAATAACTGGAATAAATATTCTGTGTTGGACTGCAGCAGGAAGCCTGAGTTCCTGTCCGCTACAGTGACGATGCAGCTTCCAGCCTCGAGCAGTGGAGCTGCTGTGGTGTCCTTGACTGCTGCCCAGAGAGGATAAGTGAGCCTGTTTTTTTTATTGACTTTGTTTTCTCTTCTAAGTTTCAGATTTCCCACGAGACAGTACACACACACACACACACACACACACACACACACACACACACACACACACACACACACACACACACACATATACTGTACACATGCCTTCATTATGTTTTAGAGGTAACGCTTGATCACATTATGTTATCTGGTAAATGCCACGATAGTTTCAATGAACTGCACTAATTAGGGCCTCACAGTCACATCCTGGCAGTTGCATGCAAAGAGCCGTACAGGAGGAAGAAGACTAACAAACCAGAAACATGTGATGTTCACTGAGTTTCAAGAATCAGTTTCACTCTGTTGGTGACCCTTTAGGCCTCCATCTCACTCCAAGCCTGCATCCTCTCTGTCACACCAACCCTCTGCATGTTCTCCTTCACTACATCCATGACTCTCACCCTCTCCTCTTTACACAGTGTCTGCCAGCACAGAGTCAGTGGTTGTTAACCCTGGCCCTTGACTGATCTGGCATGTTAATCTCATCTTTAAGTTTGCTTTGGTAAAGATTTGCCAGACACCCTTCCTGACCTCGCAGTCCCCATTTATCTGGGATTAGGTGTGCACTGGCTCGTGGCCCGCCCAGTGGCTGGTTTCTGAAAATATTCATTTTATCAAGGTAAAATTTTCATTGCTTCATTTAATGCACAAAAGTTATCATAGAAAAACAAATCAGTTGACTCTGTGGGGGGGTCAGGTGGGAACGTCTCTCAGAGTGGATGTGGAATGATCCAACAGTCTGTCCTGCTCAGTGGAAGATGTTTAGAAGCACAGAGGCTTCACATGATTACACATACACACACACACACACACACACACACACACACACACACACACACACACACACACACACACACACACACACACACACACACGTCCAGCAGCATCAGACCTTCACAAACTGACTTTTTGTATGTTCGCTTGTGTTCGTTGAGGTCTTTTCTCCCAGCCACCTGGTTTCAGGTGTGTCATCATTCATCATATGGAGAAGCTCGGCGGCGGGACGCTGTAGTCTGGGAGGATCTATCAGGGATGCATCTAAAATCCTTTACCTCTTTATTTCCTTTCTGTTCTTTTCCTCTCTTGCTTCAAAATCTCACCTTTCTCATTTCCTCCTCCTCCTCTCTTTTTCGTCTTCCTCTTTTATTTCTCTTGATTCTGTTTGAGTCCAGCAATATTTAATCTTTTCTCTATTCTCTCCTGCTGTTATCATCTTTGTCCCCCCTCATCCTTCCTTTTCTCCCACCATCTGTTCTTTACTCTCTATCATCCCTTTGGCTCCTCTTCTCCTCTCAGTCCTCACCTCCTCTGCTCCTCCACCCCCCTCCTGCTTTCGTTTTACCGTCACGCTCCTCTTCCCTTTCATTCCCGGCCTTCTCCTCCCACCCATCTGTCTCCTTTCTCTCTCCGTGTCTCTTCTCCTTCACCACTTCTTTTCTATCGTACACTTCAAATCACCCTTCTTCCTTTCATCTCCTCCTCTTCATCAGTGAACAGCTCGTTTTCCTCCTCCTCCTTTCCACACACACTTTTATTTTCTTTTACTTCCAGCTGAAATGTCTCTGTGATGTTCAGACATGTCTGTTTGTTTGGCATTCCAGCAGGATTCACATACCGACGGTTTTGGAAGTTGGGCCGCAGATTAGAGGAACAAGCTGTTGCAAAAACATCCAGGAGATGCTTCCTGTGTGTGTGTGTGTGTGTGTGTGTGTGTGTGTGTGTGTGTGTGTGTGTGTGTGTGTGTGTGTGTGTGTGTGTGTGTGTGTGTGTGTGTGTGTGTGTTTAATGTGGCTGTGCACAAAGAGAGGAAGACAAAGACGTATGGGTCACAAAGTGACTCATCTCTGGCCCCTCACTTTACCTTCCTGCATCCTTTTGTGAGCTTTAGGTAATCAGCCAATGACTAATCTATCGTGTGTGTGTGTGTGTGTGTGTGTTAGGATTACAGGCTCTGTGCATAAAGCTAAAGGAAAAAGCAAGTTGTCAATAGAAGTTCTATTCAAGGACACAAGACAAAAGTCTCAAAAAACTCACACACACACCTCCTCAAATGGCTTCAGTGAGTAAAAACTGAAGGTGTAAAATCACGTCTCACAGGTCGCTATCAGGTCTGAGTGACTCTAAACTGAGACAGCGTTCTTCAGCCTGCACTTATTTAACACTTCCTGCTGTTACAGGAAGAGGGCACAATACTTTTCCATGGAGATTGTATGAAGGTACTGTTGTAGAGGAATCAAAGAGTTTTGTTACAATATTTTTCTTCTTTTATCATGTAAATCAGAGGTCTCCATTTCCCGAGCCACAGACCGGTGCCAGTCCATGAGTCGTTTGGCAACGGGCCGCAAGAGTTGAAGCTCGGGTGTGAAATCGTTGGTTTTCTGGGTTTTTATCGGTTTTTATCGTTAACTCAGTTTCCCTGGGTCTTTTCCCTGGGTGTTATGACTACATTTTCTTCTTTTCTTTTTTTGGTCCTGGTCTTATTTTGTTGTATTTATCCGCAACACCTTAAAAGCTGGTCTGTCGGACATAAACCGGTTCGTGGTGCAAAAAAGGTACAAGGGAACAAATAAAAGTCACATTTCCTTACAGCCCTCGTCCATGATGAAGCTGCAGCAGTGCACGCACACGCAACACATGAGCATGAATTTCTATTCTACTTTTTTCTATTTTTTTTTCTGTACATCGCCTCTTAATAACCAGTGAAAAACCAGTGCTACTTTCATTTTTCACAGTCTGTGTTCTTCACTGATCACGTATCAGTTTGTCCTGTTACTCAGTCACACAAATCTTAACTAAGGAAATTCTCATTCATCCTCAGATTATATTTAGATTTCAGTCACATTAGTTAGATGTCAACATTGACTCATAATCATTTTATTAATAAATTCAAATTCTAAGTTTTTTCACGTCTTTCTTCAGTATGATTATTAAAAACTATTGGAACAAGCTTTATGAGTTGCAGGCAGGGCAAGGTTGACCAAAAATATCCCACACATGCAGAAAAAAGAAGTTCAAAGATTTGTGACTGATTTTTTCCTTAAATATTAAGAAACCAAAAAAGAGCAACGAACAGAAATCAACAAAATTCCTCTGAAATGTTCCCCTGGAATGAAAAACTCCCTCGCTTAATTTCAGAGCTAATAACTTTTTATTGAAGTGTATGTCAAATATTAAAATGAAGTGAGTGAGATGTAAACAAATGTGCTTCATCGTTCCTGAAGGTTTGCTCGGAGGCCAGGCCGACTGCTTTAATAAAGCATCGACTCTGGGATATTCTTCCTGTGACTCCATTAGAAACAGTAGCTTCCACTAATGATCACCAGCAGCAAAGCAAATCCTCATAATTAGGAACTCTGTTGATGTGCTGTTTCCTGTTTGTTTGGTTAGTCCCCGGGGTTCGCCGGCTTCCTGTTTGTTGTAGCGCTCGGTTTGCAAGCCGGTGGATGAGGTGAAGGAGAGCAGGGCACAGCCGGAGGAGCGGGAGAAAATGTGGACATGATGTTTAATTAGTTTTACATGCGAGCATGTGAATGTGCTCTTCCTGCGTCACACAAAGATCACATTCACTCGTGATCCTGTTTCCTGTTTCCGATCCTGACTCATCTGTGCCGTGTGGTTCCCTCTGACTGAGAGTCTTAGTAATTAGAGAAGTCACCTGTGCAGGTATAAAAGACATCCATGCACTCTGATAAGTGGAACTATCCTGACAGCAGCTGTGTGTCACATGTTCTAACTATTAAAGGTGACTCGGGAGCTGTTCTTGCACTAAACTCATTTTTCATCCTGCCTGTTTGGTTATTTCTGCACTGTTTTTTAGACATTGTACACATGTTGTGTGGATGATATCACATTGTTTCCATGAGTGTTTGCTGTTTAAACGTTGTGTAAATGCTGCTGTCTGATTTGTTGGCACCTGAACCACGAATGAACAGGCTGCTGCTGGAGAGCATCCACTGATCCCCCTGAAACACAATCAGGATCCCTTTAACTTCTGTTTTTTTTCTCTTTTTTCTTTCTGATTGATTTTTTCTGAAGTAACTGGAATAATTCCTTCCTCCAAACCATCAATGTGTCATTCCTACATAAATATGATCAACCTATCTACTCATCACTGATTGAAGAAAATAAGAACAACCCCAGGTTTCTCTTCAGCTCTGTAGCCAGGCTGACAAAAAGTCAGAGCTCTTTTGAGCCAACCATCCCTTTAACGTTAACTAGTAATGACTTCATGAACTTCTTCACAAATAACATTTTTATCATTAGAGAAAAAATTACCAGTAATCATCCCACAGATGTAATATTATCTACAGCTACTCTTAGTACCATTGATGTTAAGTTAGACTCTTTTTCTCCAATTGATCTTTCTGAGTTAACTTCAATAATTACTTCCTCCAAACCTTCAACGTGTCTTTTAGACCCCATTCCTACAAAACTGCTCAAAGAAGTCCTGCCATTAATTAATGCTTCAGTCTTAAATATGATCAACCTATCTCTAATAATCGGCTATGTACCACAGGCCTTCAAGCTGGCTGTAGTTAAACCTTTACTCAAAAAGCATCTCTAGACCCAGCAGTCTTAGCTAATTATAGGCCAATCTCCAACCTTCCTTTATATCAAACATCCTTGAAAGAGTAGTTGTCAAACAGCTAACAGATCATCTGCAGAGGTTTATTTGAAGAGTTTCAGTCAGGTTTCAGAGCTCATCACAGCACAGAAACAGCTTTAGTGAAGGTTACAAATGATCTTCTTATGGCCTCTGACAGTGGACTCATCTCTGTGCTTGTCCTGCTAGACCTCAGTGCAGCGTTCGATACTGTCGACCATAATATCCTATTAGAGCGATTAGAACATGCTGTAGGTCATAGGTGTCAAACTCTGGCCTGCGGGCCAATCTTGGCAGCCTAATTACATTTGGTCCGCAAAGCCATACCAAAAATACTATCAGAGCTGGCCTACTGGTATTATACAGCTAATATATGTATTGTTTAGTATTAAGCTTTGCTTGTTCCATATTCAGTTTTTCAGCAAAACGTGTTTGAGTCCATAAGAAGAGATTCATTCTTATATCTGGAGGAATAAATATATTTCAATAAATATTAACGTTAGCCCACGACTTTGTTCTAGTTTTGAATTTTGGCCCACTGTGTATTTGAGTTTGACACCCCTGCTGTAGGTATTACAGGTACTGTGCTGCAGTGGTTTGTATCATATCTATCTAATAGACTCCAGTTTGTGCATGTAAATGGAGAGTCCTCTTCACACACTGAGGTTAATTATGGAGTTCCACAGGGTTCAGTGCTAGGACCAATTCTATTTACATTATACATGCTTCCCTTAGGCAGCATCATTAGAAGACATAGCATATTCGGAGTCTTCTCTCACCCCCGTTCTCTGCGACCTGCTGGAGCAGGGGGGCTAGGACTAGGAGGAGGAGTTGGCCGTCCGACTGCGGTCTGGAGTGTGGAGCCTTCCTGCTGCTGCGGAGTCGGGGCGGTCTGCCTCCCCCCACCGCAGGGAAAAGGGAAACACCACCTGGGTCTGGGTGCAGTTCCCCCCTCCAGGGGCGGGGGCACCTAGACCCGGTTTGTAGAGTACGCTTGGGGAGTGTGATCGTGTGTACAACGTCTCTTTATGTATGTCTCCACGTTGGTTGAGTGTGGAGTAAGTGCATATGAGAGCATGAGGGTGGGAATGGATGTTTGTATCTGTGTGTGCCTGTATTTCTGTGTCTATATGTCAGGTTGGGTGTCAGGCGCCACCTCTCTGGGGACATCTCAGGCCCTCCAAGGTTTGGAGGCCTATCTCCCCCTACCACCACTTCCCCTGCCAGTGGCGGACCCCCTCAGACATCGGTGCGTTGGTGGTTCTTTGTGTCCGGGGGTGGGCGTCCAGGTACACACCGGCTCACTCCTTGGCGGCCGCTTATCGGGGCCTGGAGCCTGGGGCTCGCTCGGGCCACTTCGGAGGTGGGGTGCCCCCGGCCTCTCGGCCTGGGGCTAGGTCACTCAGGCGCAGCTGGCTGCCGGCGGAGCTCACGGGCACGTCACTGCAACTCCCCCTGGCTTCTGCTCCGCGGCTGCTGAGTGAGCCCTCATCTGGGACTCTCCTCAGCTCTTTCCGGGACAGTGGCGCGGCTGCCCCTCTGTTGGTCTTCCTTGGTCTCTTGTGTTCTGGGGGCCTCTGGATGTCTGGAGTTTTGATCTCCTCCACACCTGCTTCATGCCCTGGAGGACGGGGCTGTGGCCCCCCCACACCCTCTAGCAGATCATTACATGAAGGAACCTTTTAAAAAAACAAGCGCGTCCATGCTCACAGGTGTACACACTGGTGATCACACCCACAAACTACACCCTTTTTGGCTCCTACCTCAAAGCACACTGTGTTCTGTTGATCTTATGTGCTGCACAATAATGTTTAACATTTAGTATTTACTGTCATATTCCCATATATCATTGTGATGTTGTTTATTCTATTACTCTTGTTCTCTTCTGCTTGCTTTCTTTTTTCTTTCTCAGCAGGTGATCCAGGTGATTGATATATGCATTTTTTTTTCTCTGCCCGTTCTGTTGGTTTTTGTCTTTTGCCCTTCTCCCCCGTCCCTCTTCTCAGCTGTTTCTCTTTCCCTCTTTCTTTCTCCCCTTCTTTCCCCCAGTCAAGTCTGTCCCGTATTCAGCAAGTGAAAATAAAATAAACAATAAAAGGTGAATCAAATGGACCATTACAGCAAGGCTGGGATGGTCAGTTTGGTAAAGTAAATCCGTTGGGCATCTTTCTTTGCCTTTAGACAACAATTCTGATGGCAAAAGAGCCAAACGGGACAGGCCAAAAAAAAAAAAAAAAAAAAGAAGACATAGCATACATTTACACTGCTATGCAGATGACACCCAGCTCTATCTGTCCATGAAGCCAGATAACACACACCAATGAGTTAAACTGCATGTCTTCGTACAGTGGGAGGAAGCTGGATTAGTTTTTAGTGAGGCTGTAACACAATTAATGAGAGATTTTAAATAGCTGGTCTTCATTGTGTTGGCACCTGGCAGTGAAAGAATAATACCCTTATACTTAGTTACAACCCTTTAATGAAACCTATCCCCCTGCTGTGTAATTCAACACTGTAAATTTAATGTTATTAGGAAAAGGTCAGACAAAAAAGGATTCTGACTGAACTCGAATTCAGTCATTTTCCATTACAATCGAGGACCACCTGGGGTTGCTATAACAACTGCAGGTTATAGCAGGGGCGCTCAAACTTTTGGGCGTGAGGGACCCCTTACAGGGGGTAACATTTTTCCATGGACCCCCTTATAATCCTCATGCTGATAATATTTTTTTAAAACTGCCTTGTGTACTCCCAGATACTGTAGGAAATATTTATTATTTATTAATATTTAAATTGATTCCTGATACATTTTAACTCACAGCATTTGTGTTTTGCGAATAAAAAATCTGAAAGCTTCCAAAACAGTGAAAAGACTGGCACAATTCCAGTGAACCCACTTTGTTTGAATAGCAGTTTAAATACTATTTTATTGGTGCAATTTCTATACAATAAACACATTGTCTTTATTCAAACTATTGGCAGAAAACTGAGCAAATAGCAATTTAGCCTTATTATAAACATTTGCTTTGGGCTTTATTACACACAGTCAATCCAGTCATCACCAAGAGTAACAACGCCCTGTATCAGCGAGAAGGATCAGCCTGTCTCTCCTAACACAGCTTCTCTGTTCTTGGAGAGATGATGACAAACAGACTCTGAGATCATCTTCCACTTATAAATGTTCATTTCAACAGTCAGAGTTGAAATGATGATTGACAGAGGTAAGTGGTAGGAAAGGGGAGCAATATTTGCATAGCCTCAGCAGCTAGTTTGGGACACTCGTGTGAGCGTTTGCATGAATCTGCCCTTCAAGGTTCTATCACAGGATCATTCTAAGAGCCGTTCTTCGGCCCTTCCTGTTGGGCAGCGTTCTGTTGCAGCTCTTGCAGATCACATCAGAGAAGCATCAGCTGAAGTGCTCACACAGAAGTGCTCACACAAATGGATCTCACCCGTTCGCTCTGTGCAGTGTTGCCAACTCCTAGTAAGGAAAATCGCTAAAAGTTGCTAAATAACGTCATTGCCTAATTTGTATAATTGGTCATGCTTATGTAATTATAACCTATGTTGTAGGAGAGATAAATAACCTCATGGAAGTGAGTAAAAAACATCCTACATGCATTTAGAATATATTTAGAACTACAAATTACATTCTTTTAGCAATTACTGGTTTTTAATGTTACAATTCCAACCCCGCTCCTTTATCTGGTCTTGGTGCCAGCAAAAGTGTCCCGAAATAGGCACTCTGGTGGAGTTTGTGTGTGTGTGTTTAAGTAGTTTTAAACCTTGTGATGCACAAAAAGTAAGAGTAAAAGAAGAACTGACTGTGTTACAGTCAGGGCGGGATCAGCGGCTTCGTTCATGCGCGATTCATTTGCAGTTTGGACGCATCTCCTGCTCTGACAGAAGCTGGGGGCGACTGCTGCATGAGGATGACTCGCCCTCTGTGAGCGCTTTGGCACGGGCGAGGTGCCCACGGCAGCACCTGCTGCTTTTTGAGACTAAGTGCGATATATGTTTTCACATCAAAAAGTAGTCATAAGTCTTCCCAATAACACCAGCATAAGTCCCCAGATTTGAAGTGGCTAAGGGGGTCTGAAAACTCGCTAAATATAGCGACTATGTCGCTAAGTTGGCAACACTTACTCTGTGTGAGAATTCCACATGCAAGCCACTCCAAACTGACCACATCCAGGTTTAAGTTTTCATGGTTCGGGAAGTCTTAGCACAAAGAGACTAAAGTCACAAGTTTATTCACAAGAATTTACCAAGCTGGATTTACACTGACGTATCAAACTTTATAGTCCAGTGACGAGGGGCTCAGAGCCATTTTTTTGCAAAAAAACAATGAAAGTTGCTTGAAGAACAAATGCTTCTTGACACATTTGTTTTTCAAGCAACTTTTTAAAGTTTTGCTGGTTTTTTTTACTGGTTTTTACTGTTTCTTCTTCTAGTGCTTTATTTTTTATTTTTTATTTTTTTTGCCTGTCCCATTTGGTTCTTTATCCGTCAGAATTGTTGTCTGAAGACCAACAAGGAGACCCAATGGATTTACTTTGCCAAATGGATCATCACAGCCTCGCCGTATTGGTCCATTTGATCGACCTTTGTTTTTATTGTTTATTATATTTTATTTTCAGATGTTACAGACGGGACAAACATGAGTGAGAGATAGGAAAGGGAGAGAGAAAGAGGAAGGAAAGGAAAAACAGAAGGGGAGAGGGACAGTGAGAAAGGGGGGGAGAAAAAAAAATCTCCTGGATCACCTGTTGAGAGAAGAATAGAAAACAAGCAAAATAAAAAACCAAAGCAACATACTAAACACAACACCATCACATTAATCTAGCTAAGTGTAAACAGCAGTAAATACTAAATATTCAATGTTGTTGTGCAGCACGCAGGACAGACAGCGCACAATGTGCTTTGAAGTAGCAGCCAAGAAATGTGTAATTTAAGTCTACGAGCAGTGAACACCCGTGTGCACACCTGTGTGGATCAGCGCGCTTGTATTCAAATGGTTTCCACATGTAATGGTCTGCAAGAGGATGTAGAGAGCCATAGCCCCGTCCCCCAGGGCATGAAGCAGGCATGGAGGAGATCCAGGCCCCAGACATCCAGAGGCCCCAGAGCACGAGAGCCCAAAGAGGACCACCGGAGGGGCATCCGTGCCACCCTCATGGGAAGGGCTGAGGATCCCCAGACGAGGCGTCACCCAGTAGCCACCGAGCAGAAGCTAGAGGGGGCTGCACTGGTGTGCCCGCTGGCTCTGCCGGCAGCCAGCTGTGAACTGAGGCGCAGGCCCAGAGGCCGGAGGCCCGAGGGCCCCCCGCACCCCGGAGGAGGCCTGACCGAGCAACAGGCGCCAGGCCCCGCCAGGTAGCCACCGGGAGTGAGCTGGTGTCAATGGAAAATTGTATTTAGTAGTCAGTATAATCTTTTAGTGATATAAGTTTGCATATGGTAGAATACTGCATGTAGTTATTTGTATTAGAAAATATTCAACCATGTATACTTAGAGGCATATAATTAATTGTGTGTGATCTCTAACAGGCTGCAGGCTTGGGGTGCATCCCAGGAATGCACCCCCACGTCTGGGAGCATGAGAGCTCATACCTTGTTTTATTGTTTTACGGCAGGATTAACGTAGCTATGTCTGTTTTAGTTTAAGTGCTTCTTTACATATAGATGAACTGCTGGACTTCCTCACCATGTTATCTAGGGTGGGGGAGACTACCCCCTTTCCTGACCAAGGATGTACCTTTTGTGCTCTCATGACCCTTTGATCAGCAGGACACACACACACACACACACACACACACACACACACACACACACACACACACACACACACACACACACACTGAAGTATAAATAAAGATTGGGGCAGTTTCTTAGTGCGAGTCTCAGTCTGGAGGCTGCCCTTGCTAGCAAGAAGTTCTGTGTGTTTCTCTTCTCTGAGTCTTTACTGAAGAAGTGTTTTAGAATATTTTCCCTAACAGCTGGTATGGTACATACCTGAGTAAAAATGTATTCTTCAACTTCCCCCATATGTGACAGATGTAAAATATCAGAGAGCACAACGCTTTCTGGCATTGCCCCTCATTGACCAACTTCTGGTCCAAAATATTTGATTGGTACTCTAAAGCTTATGGGATCTCCATTTCACCCAATCCAGAAATTGCAGTTTTTGGCTGCGTACGTTCCAGAACTATCCCTGCAACTGTGCAGGTGCCAATTGATCTCAGAATGATGATCCTAAAGGAAGTCCACTGTTCCTCCCTCCTTCAGTGTCTGGCTCAATGACATGTCATCAGTCACTCAAATGGAAAAAGTTCAATACCTACAAACATCTGCAGCAAATGTTGTCTCAAAGTCCTGGACTCCATTTTTTAATTACCTCGAGGAAGCTCACATTATATGAACACGTACCACGGCACTGCAATTTCTGTTTATTACGTATTCATGACATTTAATTCATTATGGATTCTGGTAGTTTCTAATTTTAATTTTTTTGGGGGGTTTTTGTCTTTCTCTATTGATTATTATTATTATTATTATTGTGCTATTTCTTATCCTATTATCTCAGCACTTGAGCTGTATTTGTTTGTTGTTTCTATGCTGGAAAAATTTAAATAATATATTGAAAAAAAATGCAGAGTGACGGCTGAAATGCCAAGCCTGCAGGTGAGTGAAAGGTGTGCAAATATCCAAAACTCTTCTGTTTCTTTAAAATAATCTAGAAAGAGACTCAGCTTTGTCTGACAGTCACTATAATTCTGTTGATTTATGGAAACTTCAGGAACAACAAGTGAAGACACAGGGAATCTTGGCTGGTCCAAAACGCTGCAGGACGGTTGCTAACTGGCACACGCAAGCGAGAACCAATATGTCCCATACTGGCATCCTTACAATGGCTGCCAGTTAGTTTTCAAATTAATTTTAAGATTTTATTATTTGTTTTTAAGGCGTTGCATGGGTTAGCACCCTCATACCTCATTCATATTCTCCTCCTCCTGCAAGATCCCTGAGGTCTGTGGATCAGAGGTCCAGATTAAAGAGGAGATCAGGCCTTTGCTGTGACTGCTCCTTCACATCAGGACCCCCCCAACATTGGACACTTTCAAAACCCGTTTGAAAACCCATTTTTATTCCTTGGCTTTTAAATCAGAATGAGTTTCTACTACTTTTATTTATCTTATTTCTTATGATTCTTATCATGTCTCCCTATGTTATAATTTCTTTTAATTATCTTAAACATACAACACCTTGGTCAACAGTTGTTGTTTGAAATGTGCTATATACGTAGCGACTTACAGACAGGCTAACCTGCGCTTGACTAAAATAAGACAGTTGATGCTTTCTTCAGATGCACAGGCAGACTTTAGAAACGTGCCACATCCTGCAGAGCCGATAAAAATGTGAGGCATTTTATCAGTATGATGATATGGGACAGGAGGAGAGGGGATAAAAAGAGTATTGGTTTTCCAATTCCAATACTCCAATATATAAAAATACTCAATTGTAGGTATATAGGTGTATATATAGTCTATACAGATATATATGTCATCTACAAAATCCACAAAATTTTCAAACAGCAGCTCGAATGTTTTGACAGTGGATGTGTTGCTAATAGATGAATTAGCATGAAAACGAACAGGATGCTGATCTGACATCATGAGTAGTGCACAGGTGTACCTCAGACTGCCCACAACAAAAGGCTCAGGCTGACATATTGTTTAAAGTGACTCAGAGTGCAGAAAAGTCAATGCAAACACGCTTACAGACACAAATAACAGTAGATGCAATTCTAGGTCAGAGGTAAGAGATACATTTTGCTTGTAACTGCATTTGTTCCTGCACAGCAACAGTTGGTAAAGGATGTGCTAAAGACAAGCATGAAGAGAACAAATCAACAGGAATCATCGGGAGGGTAAGACGGTTGAAACAGCCATGTACGGCAAAATGTTGCTGATAAGGGAAACTTGTCTAACTGTCACTGTAACTGATGCATGTTATGTTATCTGCTGACGCAAGAAGGGGCGGAGCCCCGACATACCAAACCAATTTGAGCTGTGTTTTCTAGCAGAGATCTTTCCTGATGATGCCACATGTCCCCACGCGTGTGTTCAATAAAATCGTTGTTTTGACTAAACTCATCTGGACCATCGTTTGTTTGTTCTCGACCTCAAAATAAAAGAATGGGGACAAGTGACAAAGCAGAAACTGGAGATTACAGGTGGAAAGTCATCTAAATAGCTAACTGTATTATTCATATTTTAAGTGTAGCTTCATATTTGACAGTACAGATGATGTTGTTGCAGATTACAATAGTCCAGCAATAATAACCCAGCTGCAGCGCCGTACAGCTTGCCTGTCCTGTGCTACATGAGCAGTCTTCATCTTTGTGTGGCATGTACCTTGCGTGTGAGGCACTTGTAGAGAGGCAATAACTCACATTTGATCTTATTTGATTCTCCGTGTTGAAATGGGAAGCGTGCTGTTTAGCATGTGTGTGTGTGTCTCCTCATGCAAATAAAACACCTGCACAGAGAATATAAAATCAGAGGTAAACAGAGTTTGATTGAGTCTCATCTGTGCAGCGTCCTCCAGAATCACACCTCATTATGTACAAACTGCTTCCCCATAGTCCCAATTTGAAAGCATCAAAAACACATCAGTAACGTGCTGCTGAGTCCCTTTGTTCATTTCTTACTTTCTTTCTCTGGGTGTGTTCTCGCCTCTCTGCCTCTCTGCTGTTTGAAGTCTACCTGTGGTGGATTCCCAGCAGGGTTGGTCAGGTCTTTATGAATCATTAGTGCTGCATTGGGGTTGTTTCTTACGCTGCCTGCACCACACCCACGTACTCCACACACACACACAAACACACTCTTTTCTGTGGCCAATCACAGACTCGGGTTACTTTGAACAATTTCAACTTCAGCTGCATATTAATGAAGCTCTGATGTTTCAACATGAAAACCCAAATCCTGTAAAGCACCAGTGGAAACTGCGCTGTACAGAACAACAGCCTCTGACCTTTCACACGTCATTTATTATAAGCTGCTCCGGTTTAAGTGCAGCAAAACAACTCACAGCTGAAGCCTAAAATACGTGACAAACCCCCGTCACATTAAAGCTGTGAAGACTATCCTCTGTTTCTTGCCATCTCCTCCCACCACTCCTCCTCTCTCCAAACCCAGATGTCGCTTTAGGTGAGGAGGAATACTTGTGAACATCCGCTGTGAACCTGCAGAACATGCAGGTTCACAGCGGATGTCCACCCACTGCAAATGGAGCATAGAAAATATGTAACAGCTGGATGAGGAGATTCATAGCTCCCCGAAGACATAAACGAGCTTTCAAACATTCATCTTCTGTGTGTGTTTATCCCTCTGCCTGTCTGCACGCCTCTCACACTGTGTCCCTCCATAATTATCTGTCTGTCTTCTTGACTTTACTGCCTCTTTGCAGTTTCCCCCCCTCTCATGCGGCACATCTCTGGCCTTAGCACGTAAACGCCGACTGTTATTCAGCTGTGCTAAATTTCGTCTGTGCATGCTCAGCACGCCAGAGAAAATCCGACGTCCCGATAGGTTAGATCTTGCGGTAATCTTCGTCGCACAAATTAACCTGAGCTCACCCACATGGAGATCCTAACTGACATTACAGTCACAGGCTTGAGTCAATGTGGAATTAAAGCAAAGCACGATGTCAGGTCCCTGCACAGTGTGTACGATGCTATGGATGTATAAACGTGTGCAAAACTCAGTGACTCCATGCTGCAGCGCTGTGAGGCTCTGAGGCTGTACTGGGGTTACCAGAGTATTTTTATCCCCTCTCCTCCTGTCCCATATCATCATACTGATAAAATGCCTCACATTTTTATCGGCTCTGCAGGATGTAGCACGTTTCTAAAGTCTGGCTGTGCATCTGAAGAAAGCATCAACTGTCTTATTTTAGTCAAGCGCAGGTTAGCCTGTCTGTAAATCACAAGATCTCCCAGATCTCTGCAAATATGATGGAAAATGAAGCAGCAGCTTACACTGAGAAAGAGGTTTTGTCTTTTTTATAGTTATTTTCCAGCTTTGCATTGGGGGAGTATGGTATGATATGACATGTGTCATTAAAACTCTCTAAATTAAATTTCTCATCTCAATTCACTAATTGGATGTCTTTATCTCTCTGATAGGTCAATGTGTGTCAAAATAAAGAATTGTCTGGATTATTTGGATGTTATGTTCAAGTTCTTTAGGGTAGCTGAGTTAATTTGTTTATTAGGTTCCCTTTGTGTTTTCTACCCCTGTATTTAAGTTTCCTTCTCCCTTTATGTGTTTCATGCTGCGCGTCGTATGTTGTCAAGTTTATATATTCATGTCTGCGTCTCTTGTTTCCTGTTTTATTTTGAAGGTCTGTGTCCTATGTCAGTGTAGTCAGCTTTGCTTCCTTTGTCTCGTTATGTCAGACTAGTGTCAGCTGTTTCCCCATGTGTTTCCACTTCCCCTAATGGTAAATGGTCTGTATTTGTATAGCGCTTTACTTGGTCCTAAGGACCCCAAAGCGCGTTACACTATACGCAATCATCCACCCATCGGTGATGGCAGCTACATTGCGGCACATCTCTGGCCTTAGCACGTAAACGCCGACTGTTATTCAGCTGTGCAAATTAACTTAGCTACCCTAAAGAACTTGAACATAACATTCAAACAGCCACAGCCACCCTGGGGCGCACTGACAGAGGCGAGGCTGCCGGACACTGGCGCCACCGGGCCCTCTGACCACCACCAGTAGGCAACGGGTGAAGTGTTTCGCCCAAGGACACAACGACCGAGACTGTCGGAGCCGGGGCTCGAACCGGCAACCTTCCGATTACAAGGCGAACTCCCAACTCTTGAGCCACGATCGCCCCTAATCGCCCTTCTGTGTATTTAGTCTGTGTGCTTCTGTTCATTCTTTGTCAGGTCGTCTGTTGTTCACGTCACGTTTCCAAGTTACATGTCTCGTTTTTTCTTGTTGTTTGTTTAGTTCACCTAGTTTAGGTTAATATTAGTTTTACTTCAGTTTGCCTTGCCCTTATTTGTACCTTTTTTTTTTTTTTACCAGCCTCATTAAACGGCTCACTTTTTGTTAATTCAAGTGTTTCCACGTCCAATTCTGTCTGCATTTTGGGTCCTCTACGTCACTCCGTGCAGTCTGCCTCCACCAGACTGTGACAGAGAGAAGGAAGACAGGATAAAGACATGCTGTGGAAGAGAGACAGAGATTAATAACAGATATGATTCAGTGCAGAGAGGTCTGTTAACACATAGTGAGTGAAGAAGAAACACCCAGTGCATCATGGGAATCCCCCGGCAGCCTACGTCTATTGCAGCATAACTAAGGGAGGATTCAGGGTCACCTGGTCCAGCCCTAACTATATGCTTTAGCAAAAAGGAAAGTTTGAAGCCTAATCTTGAAAGTAGAGATAGTGTCTGTCTCCTGAATCCAAACTGGAAGCTGGTTCCACAGAAGAGGGGCCTGAAAACTGAAGGCTCTGCCTCCCATTCTACTTTTAAATACTCTAGGAACAACAAGTAGGCCTGCAGAGCGAGAGCCAAGTGCTCTTTGTTCCTGGGTAAATCGGTATGCCTGAGATTAAAGTTATAGTTTTCACACAGCTGAATAAACTTCCGTGTGTGACTTCCTGTCATTGTCATCACCTGTTTGCTGTCTCTTTTTCCCCAATGATCTCTGTTTTCCCCTCTGTCAAGTTCCCGTGATCTCCTGGCTTCTTGTTTACTTCCTGTTTCTGTTTTGTTTTCTGTGTGTGGAGCTCAAATCACCAGCATGACTTTAAAGAAGCAAGATGGTGAGTTTTTTTCATGTGTGACGTATGAGATATTAAAGTGCAACTAGATCAACAAAAAGATTTGACTATCCAAAGCAAACAGAGAAGCTGTGAAAGAACCCATGAAGGTGACTCGAAGAAGTCTAAAAGCAGCACTCAGACCATCGTTTTGATGGTAACAATCAGAAAACAAACAAATCTCTGAAGGAGTCAAATCATCAGACTAGCTCAGTGTCACCACTCTGTTTTACACTGTTAGAAACTGGATGATTTAGTTTGTCTTGTAAAGAAACCATTGTCCAAAAAGTGTGCAGTTGCAAGCGTGTTTGTGCTTGGAAATCACTAAACTAAGCCATCCATCAAAGTTTAATTTTCGTGCCCATGTCTGCCTGTCGTCTCCAAGAACAAAATCAAGTGCAAAGCACGGAGCGTTGCTGACATCCTGTGTGATGGCCTCTGTTTTTTAAACCAGTGCATCCTTATAACAGCGAGAGACTCGGAGGCCTGCAGAAAACACAAACATGAGTTTAAAAGACCAGAACGCACTACTGTGGTGGGAAAAGCTCGTTTTCAATGTGACGTGAAAGCACAGAGAGCCTGTAATGAGTCACTCAGATTGAAAAGTCTGTTTTTTTCTGTTGATGACTTTACTTTTTATGTGAGTTTAAAGGTCCGGTTTCAAATTACTGAGACGCTCACAGCATCTTCAAAACAAATCCCAACGCTGATAAAACGGCCCAAAGAAAATAAAACTCCAGATTTTCTCATAAAAGCGTTTTGTAAGAGTTTAAGGATCCGTGACTGCAAACACTGTCGGTTATCCTCTGCAACACAAACTACAGGCTCCAAAAACCCCCAACAACACAACAACACAACAACTAGCAGTGACCTGTAATCAGTCTTTTTGTTATTCAAACAAAAACACCGGGTGAGGTTTGGGAAAGGACCATGGTTTGGACAACCTGAGCGCGCCAGAAAACTGATAATAGTGGTTAATTTTAACGACCGTGTTGACCAGCGCACCACTCGTCATCCTACGAAGAAACGCCTTTAATCTTTGGCCGTCACCACGACGATAAAGGAGGTGAAGAAAGGGGCTGTTGCCACCATGTAATCTGAAGCTACTGCACACAACCACCGCATCATGCAAAGACGAGGAGGGATGGTAGTGATGGGACATGTTTAAGCACAACAGGAATTAGTCTGGTTCACTGAATCAGTCAGTGATGTTTGGGGAAGTTGGCAGTTCAGGTCCCATCGAGGACCTTTATGGTACAAACCTTTGACAAGTGGTTTATGAATACACGCACATTACCAACATTACCAACTCCGGAAGATGATCAAAGCAGCCAAACGTGAGTACAGGGACAGGGTGGAGCAACAGTTTGACAACCCTCGGAGTGTGTGGCAGGGACTAAACACGATCACAGACTTTAGAGGGAAAACCAGCACACCGCAGACCACGGCCTCTCTGTGTGAGGATCTAAACATATTCTACGCTAGATTCGACGCAGCGAACACCATGAGACCGGACAGTGTGCGCACCGCGGATGACGTCAGGGCGCACACTGTGTCTGAGGAGGATGTGCGGAAGTGCTTCAGGAAGTTGAACGCACGCAAAGCTACTGGTCCGGACGGGATTCCCGGCCGCGTCCTCAAGTCATGCGCGGCTCAGCTGGCTGGAGTGTTCACGCACATCTTCAACCTTTCCCTCTCTCTGTCTGTAGTCCCAGCCTGCTTCAAAATGGCCACCATCGTCCCTGTACCCAAATCCTCCACCATCTCCTCATTGAACGACTGGCGACCTGTAGCCCTGACCCCCATCGTAAGCAAATGCTTCGAGAAGCTGGTCAGGGACTTCATCTGCTCTGCACTACCCGACTCACTGGACCCTCTACAGTTTGCATACCGCCACAACAGGTCCACTGATGATGCCATAGCCCTGACACTACACACTGCCCTGTCACACCTGGAGAAGAGAGACACGTATGTGAGGATGCTGTTTGTAGATTACAGCTCAGCATTCAATACCATCGTTCCCTCGAAGCTGGACAGGAAACTGCAGGATCTAGGACTGAGCAGCTCCCTCTGCAGCTGGATCCTTAGCTTCCTGTCTGACAGACGCCAAGTGGTCAGACTGGGCAGCATCACCTCATCCCCCATCACACTGAACACTGGTGCTCCACAGGGGTGTGTACTGAGCCCTCTCCTATACTCACTCTACACCTACGACTGCACAGCCACTAACAGCTCCAACATCATTGTGAAGTTTGCGGACGACACTACAGTGGTGGGTCTTATCACCAACGGTGATGAGACGGCTTACAGGGAGGAGGTCAGCGCCCTGACCCACTGGTGTCAAGACAACCATCTCACCCTCAACGTCGCAAAGACAAAGGAGTTGATAGTGGACTTCCGGAGGTGCAGAGAAGTACACACCCCCATCACCATCAACGGCGCTGCTGTGGAGAGAGTGAGCAGCTTCCGGTTCCTTGGTGTACATCTGGCTGAGGATCTTACGTGGTCAGTACACACAAACAAAACAGTGAAGAAGGCGCAGCAGCGCCTCTTCTTTCTCAGGAGACTGAAAAGATTCGGCATGAGCCCCGCATCCTCAGGACCTTCTATCACTGTGCCATTGAGAGCATCCTCACTGGATGCATCACCACCTGGTATGGCAACAGCACCGCCTACAACTGCAAAGCTCTCCAGCGAGTAGTGCGGTGCTCTGAACGGATAATTGGAGGTGAGCTTCCCTCCCTCCAAGACATCTACAGGAAGCGGTGCCTGAGGAAAGCGGGGAGGATCATCAAGGACTCCAGTCACCCCAGCCATAAACTGTTCAGACTGCTTCCATCAGGAAGGAGGTTCTGCAGCATCCGGTCCCGTACCAGCAGACTGAGAGACAGCTTCTTCCATCAGGCCATCAGACTGCTGAACACGTCATAGACACCTCAGCTTCACTACTGGAACTTCAACATTATGCACTCCACACTGTATATAAATGCCACTGTTTTGCACATATTCAACTCTGTATATTTTATATATTTTATTATTTTTTTTTTTTTTTTACTATTTACTATTTAATTTGTAAAAATGTGTATACACACACACACACACACACACACACACACACACACACACACACACACACACACGTAGGAAAATATTTAGTATACACATCCAGAAATGCATACACTATTATATATTGTACATATATTTATTAGTTTCAGGTTGGCCATTCTTGTATTTTGCTCGTTTGTGTTGTTGTGTTTGCACATCTCTGTTGCTTGTGGGGCTCGCACACAAGAATTTCACTCGCATGTGCTGTGCCAGTGTGCCTGCACATGTGATGTGACAATAAAAGTGATTTGATTTGATTTGATTTGAATAACATGCCGAGTGATTTTGGCTTTCATCAAATCGTATTTCTTTCTTTTTATTGCCATGAAAGGGACCTTAACCTTTACTTTCTACAACAGTTAGAGCGCCGTTCTGTGATTGAGCTGCTTTGTGTCCACCTCACATGTAAAGAAAATAATTGCTGAGCAAGTCTGGAATGAAATTAAGACTTTGAGTTAAACATTTTCATTTCGCTGTAAGATTGATTGAATTTAGTGTGAGTGAGCTTGACAGCACTATTGAACAACAGGGAGCAAATAAAGGGAGTCGAGGGGAGAAATTCTTTCATTCTTAATGTGAAATAAATAACTGTCAATCGCTCTGTACACTGTCCCATTAAAGAAAAACCATTCAAACATCAGAGTCACACAACAGTAAATACAAAGGCTCCACTGTTGTGCTGCTAATCTCTCACAGGGGTAATTCGCCAAGTCAGTCTTTGAGGTTCTTCAAAGTGAAGGAAACCCCGAGACTCGGCATAAAAATACTCTTTGAATTATTGGAACAGTTTGGACGACTGGATGTTCTCAAGAAAATTAAAGTCTGGATTTGTTACCTTCACAAAAATGAAGGTACCTACAATATAACGATATATATCGGATAAAGATATAAAAACGTCTATCGTTTCATTTTACGCTGTGGTTTGTTTCGTGGTGTCACAATATAAACTGTTCACGGCAATATTTTTTCGTTTTGATGGTCGCTGTAGAATTCCTTAAAGTTCTCTCTTTCGCTTATTTAAAATAACCACACTACACTTCAACTGACACTCGACTGCAGCTACACGACGCCCAGCTGAAAACACTTCACGCAATTCGAGCTGCTGAGATTCACAGAATTTACAGAAAATGTCAAATGTTTGTGATTTATATCGCTGTCGGGGCGATAAGATTTTGGTCATTTGGGCAGCTGGAAGAACGATGAACTGGTTTCTGAACACGACCGGTTCTAGAAAAAAACCTTTTATTGAACTAAAATACAGAATGAATAGAAACATATGGGAGACTTCCCTATTAGTGAATTAGCTTTAAAACAGAACGATTTACGACCATCAAGCGATGACGCAAGAACAAGCACTTTCATATTCTATACATTTATTTCAAAGTGCTGAAACCTGCAAAGAAACATATAAAAAGACCATTGTCCTCTGATGTATAAGCACAGCCTTTCACGCTTCAAATCTCGAGCTGTTTGATGTCCCTGACACATTGAAGTACATAACCAACCAAAGCCGAACACTCGTCATGGCCAATTCTCACTGCCTCCTTCCCTGATGGTTAAAAGCACCGCACAGCGAGAGCAACACAAAGGCAGAGAGACATACAATAATCCGGTTTGAACCCATATGCGCTCGAAACACAGCAATCAACAGCTGAATATAGAGAGACATAAAGAGTGAAATATGACGGGACAGCTTTGAGCTGCCAGCAGCAGAGAGACAGACGGTTGCACGCTGGGGACAGGGAGAGTTCCTCGCCGCGTGATGGAGTGAGGCCAAAAAGGCGGCACTGAAAGGTTCGAGGTTATTATATGTAAGGTCTGCCCCCGCGGAGAGGAAAAAATGCTCTGAACATCCATCTTACACAGTGCCGCCTGCATGGGGAGAACACGCACACACAAACATGCAAACACAGGATGCACACACAAACCAGAAATAGACCTCAGCTCTTGCGCTGGGGAGGGGGGGAGATATTAAAACTGGCGTGTCCCTGCAGACTGGAAGGAGAGATGGAGCTCCTTAAAGTCTCTCATCCGAAGCTGTACATTAAACCGCAGTCTGGAACCTATATTACAAGATGGCGGCGCGCACGGGTGCAGCGGCTCTTAGCTCTCCAGTTTGGTGCTCGTTTTTACTTTTAATGTGGATATTTTTGAATGTTTGCAACGCCGCCATCTCTTACAGTCGCCAGAACCTAATTGACCTAGGTTTTAAATATAGTTTGTCTGTTTCTGGCGACTATCAGCGGACACACAACATCCTGGTGGAGATAGCGAGACCGCCAGGGTCACCGTGGATGGTCTGCCCGCCCAGCAAGCGTAGAAGGCGACGGAGGGAAAGAAAGCAGAAGAGGGGATGCCGGTCGGGCTCAGACGCTAGGCTACGCAAACATCCACACCGGCCAGCACTTCCGAGCCTTTTCCTATCGAACGCCAGATCCATCACCCACAAACTTGACGAATTGGAGCTACAGATAGCCAACACAAGCTTTGCACGTAACTGCAGCATTATTCTTATTACGGAGACGTGGCTTCACCCGCTGATTCCCGACGCTGCAGTCGAGTTAGCAGGCCGCACGCTACACCGGCATGACAGAAACAGCAACTCAGGTAAAAGCAGAGGAGGGGGGCTATGTGTTTACGTGCATAACGAGTGGTGTTGTAACAGCAGGATCATTCACACACACTGTTCTCCTGATTTGGAGGTTCTGGCAGTCTCGTGCAGACCTTTTTACATCCCGAGGGAGTTTACAGTAGTTATTGTGATAGCTGTTTATATACCGCCGGATGCTAACGTTAGCACGGCTCTCAGCCTCTTGCTCAACACCATAAACAAACAACAGCTTGCCCACCCCGATGGGGTTTTTATTGTCGCCGGCGACTTTAACAAAGCGTGCCTAAAGACTGTGCTTCCTAAATTTGTCCAGTTTGTGGACTTTGCTACGAGAGGAGAACACACTTTGGACCATGTCTATTCAAACATCAGGCATGCTTTCAGAGCGACACCCCTCCCCCACCTGGCTGGATCTGACCACCTCTGCATGTCCCTCACCCCCACCTACACCCCCCTGCTGAGAAAAACAAAGCCCCAGACAAAGACAATAAAAACCTGGCCTGAAGGAGCCCTTTCTCAACTGCAGGACTGCTTCTCAACAACTGTATGGGATTTATTCTCCAGCCACAACCTCCAGGAGTACACGGACACTGTACTCTCGTACATCAGGAACTGTGTTGACAATGTCACCGTCAACAAAAGGGTCAGGGTGTTTCCAAATCAAAAACCCTGGATGAATAGCGAAGTGCAATCCCTCCTAAAAAGCCGCAACACTGCCTTCAAGTCAGGGGACAGGGCTGCGTATAGGGCGGCCAGGGCAGACCTGAGTAGAGGCATCAGGAAAGCTAAGGCTGCCTATAGGAGGAGGATTGAAGATCACTTTGCTGACAACGACCCCAGAAAAATGTGGCAGGGGATCAATCACATTACCAACTACAGAAGCAATAACCAGGCAACATCTAGGACTGATGCCTCACTGGCTGAGGATCTAAACCGTTTCTTCGCCCGCTTTGAGACGACCAAGCCCTCAGCTGCCACACCACTTCCACCCGCCCCCAGCACTGGCACACTAACACTCAGGGAGCATCAAGTGAGGTGTGCTCTAAGGTCAGTGAATCCCAGGAAGGCGGCAGGTCCTGATGGAATACATGGAAAGGTTCTCAGAGCATGTGCTGACGAACTGACCGGAGTCTTCACTAAAATCTTCAACCTTTCCTTGTCATCAAACACCGTCCCGCCCTGCCTCAAAACCTCCACCATCATCCCCATCGCCAAGAAGACAGCTGTGGCCAGCCCAAATGACTACAGGCCTGTTGCACTTACGCCTGTAGTGATGAAGTGCTTTGAGAGACTGGTCTGTCAGCACATCAGGGCCGGTCTGCCTCCCACTCTGGACCCCCACCAATTTGCCTACAGGACAAATCGTTCCACCGAGGACGCTATCACCATAGCGCTCCACACTGCGCTGAGTCACCTGGAGCACCGAGGAAGCTATGTGAGAATGCTCTTTCTGGACTTCAGCTCAGCATTCAATCATATCATCCCGGAGATCCTGGTCCAGAAACTGTCTCACCTGGGACTCTCCACCCCCATCTGCCTCTGGATCAAGGACTTCCTGACAAATAGACCACAGTCTGTCAGACTCGGCCCCCACCGGTCCAGCACCATCACACTCAGCACCGGGTCTCCACAAGGATGTGTTTTGAGTCCCCTCCTGTTTACGCTCTACACATCCGACTGCTCCCCTACCCATCTCTCAAACACCATCATAAAGTTCGCGGATGACACCACAGTGGTTGGACTCATCTCAAGGGGGGATGAGTCGGACTACAGAGATGAGGTCAACAGACTGACTGAGTGGTGTTCAGTTAACAACCTCCAACTGAACACCACGAAAACTAAAGAACTTATCTTGGACTTCAGGAAGGGCAGAGCAGACCCGGTCCCACTTTACATCCACGGGAGCTGTGTGGAGAGGGTACACTCCATGAGGTTTCTGGGCGTGCAGATCTCTGATGACCTCTCCTGGACTGCAAATACTACAGCGGTGGTTAAAAAGGCCCAGCAGCGTCTCCACTTTCTGAGAGTGCTCAGGAGGAACAACCTGGAGGAGAGGCTGATGACATTTTACAGAGCCACCATAGAGAGCATCCTAACGTACGGCATAACAACATGGTATGCAGGGTGCTCAGCTGCAGACAGGAAAGTACTGCAGAGGGTCATCAACACAGCCCAGAAGATCACTGGCTGCTCTCTGCCCAGCCTGGAGGTCACTGCAAACTCTCGGTACCTCAGCAGAGCTGGCAATATCATCAAGGACCACTCTCACCCCAGCAACCAACTGTTTGAACTATTACCGTCAGGCCGACGGTACAGGTCACATAAAACCAGGACAAACAGATTCAGGGATAGCTTCTTTCCCAGAGCTATCACCGTAGTAAATAAGCACAAAAACAATTGAACCTATTCCATACCGTCACTGTCATTATATTATGCTGCTATTCATACTGTCATTATATTAATGCTGCTATCCTGTATATATTGTACATACTATTGTTTGAGTACTTACGATTGTTTTTTTTGTACTTTTTATATTTTACATTTATATTTATTATTGAAACTTGCACCAAGGGAGTGGCACTCCAATTTCGTTGTACTCTGTACAATGACAATAAAGGCTATTCTATTAATGAAAACTCAACAGCCCCCTGGACTCACAGTGACCGAAAATTAAACTTTTTCCTCAAGTTTTCACCTCCTATGCAAAATGAAAGCATCTGAGATTAGTTTTCTCTTCTTTATGGGGGTACGTGGCTGAAGGTCAGCCGGCCAGCCAAATGAGAAACTAATCTCCCTCCTGAGACGACACATGGGATCCACACGGAGACGCACGCAGCACTTTAAACGTGTGCTAGGCAACTTTTTATGCTAACAACATCCGATTGTTCTGGAGTCTCTCGGTTGCCTACAACAGCCTGCGGGCTGATTTCAGTGCAAAGAAAAAGTACAAAGTTACGGTCCAAGTACTGCAGAACCTCGCTGCTGCTTCCAGCATCAGCTGTTGCTAATGCTAAAGTACAGCATCAGCAGGACGTTCGAGTCATGGAGTTGTTTTGGGATCAGATTAAGCCCTGAGCTGTCTTTCTCTAACGTTTACTGACACTAGCTTACCTGCTTTCAGTTGTCTCATATACTGCTGGGGGGGCGGGTAGCTAAATCTATGATACTGTCCAAAAAGCCGGATGTGTGGCCGGCAGCCTGATCCAAAAAGTAGAGTACACTCAAAGCTCTATGACAGAGAGACAGAAGAGCATTCACGCTCTTATTCAAACCAACAGCTAAATTACAATTACTAACTAAGCTAACCCTGTGCAGTTTTCCTAACATGGATGTCTTTGGTCTGTGGAAGCTGGAGAGACTCCACACAAACACAAAGGCTCCAGCTGGACTCCAACCCTGCTGGGAGACCAGATATTCGTACTTCAGAGTCTATTCAGTCTTTGAAATCTTAAAACTGACTTTTTTACTTTGGCTTTTAACTCGAGTTCAGTTTGAGTACCATCTGTTTTATGTTTTTGATGTTAATTCATTGTCTTCTGATTTATCTGTATTTGTTTCTCTTTTGTTTTCTCTTGTTCTTAACTGGTTGTGAAGCACTTTGGTCAACTCTGTTGTTTTTAAATGTGCTATACAAATAAACTTTGAATTGAATTAATACCTGATATTTAATATTAAAACATTAAGCTTTTGTCTGTCTCCATTTTCATTCAGAGTTGTATTTTCCTCACCTTCATGTATGTAATACTCTCAGAAGTCTGATCGCCTCCTTCCCCATACGGAGGTGCACATGTGGGTGAGACGGCCGACACGCTGCAGACGACGCTCCGCAGGAAAGCAATGAACATCGTCAAAGCAGACGTTTCCCAGGTATTTAGTATTTATAGCAAAGTATAGTGGTGTATTTGTTTATTCTTTTTTAAAATGACAGCATTGAGTTGAAATCTGAGATTGTTTAATATTAAATAAAAAGAACTAAATGCCACAAAAAGCTACAATAGGTGGAAGGAGGATGTTGAACCACTTTTATCTTTATTTTTCACTGGATCACAACATGAGACTGAGGACGTCAGACTCAGTTTAATTTAAATGTAAACGCTGTGGTTACATGTTTAACCTCAGGACTAAACGTTATAATTACTCCGTAAACAAAACACTGAAAGCAGTGATACGTCTTCCAACAGGTTTCAGAGCACACAGGGAAACTCAATAATTATTTATTAAAATAATTATTAAACATATATGGCACAATTCTTTGTTTTCAGAAATCACACTGCACTTAAATACTGACAGTGTTGCTGAAATGGAGTCTGGTTAAAGGCCTGTTTTGTTCAGTTAATTTATAAAAGGATTTACAGATACAAACAGAGAGAGAGAGAAATCATTTTTAAAAAGACTGAAATGTAAAAAGTGAGCCAACAATTGAGCCGCTGCAAACAAATCTCCCTGTTAGTTTCATCCAACTGCTGCTGTTACCAAATCCAGCCGCTGTCAGTATGACACAGATTTTAACACACTCATGTTATGTAGCGTGACTTGTTGAGATATTGGAAGCAGAGGCTGCCAGCCGTTCTTATCTCCCAGAAAGGAGGGAAAAGCCAAACACAAACAGATGATAATGACGCCGGCATCAATGAAATCAAACATTAGCAAATGAGAGACTCCGAAATGAGGATATCAAACCGATGCCGCGATAATGTCACTTTAAATGGGTCCCAGTCGGTCATGTATGACGTGTAGAGCAAGGAGAACATGGGAGATCATCATCGTCACAAACATTTAAAGGTCATTTTGACCCCCAAATGAAAACTGTAACAGAATATTGCACCAACTCAATATGTTGTGTTATGTTCAAGAAAAATGTGCGTGCAGCAATATGTGGAATTTAAATGATTTTTATTATTTAATGATTTTATTTAAAAGTAGAATGGGAGGCAGAGCCTTCAGTTTTCAGGCCCCTCTTCTGTGGAACCAGCTTCCAGTTTGGATTCAGGAGAAAGACACTATCTCTACTTTCAAGATTAGGCCATAGAGAAGGCTTTTATTGTTCTGCCCCCCAAAAAACGTGTATTTAACTAGTAAGTGAAACACTTTTTCTTGGTAACTGACTGTAATTCTTGCGTGTCAGTCCTGTCCTTTTGTCAGAACACACATATAGGATGCTGACAGCACTCGTAGGTTAGATGAAGGAGTGGAGCATTTAATAAAAAACCTGTTTGTACCACAGTTTGTGCTTCACCTTGTTTCCAGCGGAAGCCTTTAAAATGTTACAAAAGTAGTTTCCCCAAAAAGACTTGAAGCACTGAAGTGGACAGATGGAGAATCTGTGAGAGCAGACTTTCATGTAACTCTCGTCTGACTTTCTGGCGTTGGTTCTTTTACATCCACAGATGTTAATAGTTTGCTCACGACATAAATCAGAATAGTTAATGTGAGTTCAAACATCACAACAGACGACAGCACAAATACGTTTCCACGCTGGCTGTGATCTGAAGCAACCACCCACAGCTCCAAATAATAGGCTCCACCTCTTTCACACAAAAGAACCAATCAGTTATCAACACTCAGGCAGCAGGAATGTTGATCCCGCTTTGTTATCCTCTGTGTCACCAGACTGACCCATAACAGATCTACCTGTCAGGGGGAGGGACACACCAAAGACCTGCTGACCCCCCAGGTAGGGGCGTATTTGTATAAGTGTGAGAGTTGAAGTTAGGTGTCCTGCTGGTGTTTGAGTGAAAGGTCAAGACGTAGGAAAAATACTAAAGCATTTAATAAAAATATTCCATATTTAGTTAAAGTTTACAAATAGACCACAAGAAACCCGAAACTTCACACCTGAATTCAAAGATTGAAAAGTGTGGCACCACAGATTAGTTTTTCTTTCAGCTGTTCTGTTCAGGTGTCAGCACAGTGGAGCATCTGCCTCCATCTCTCCCATAGACTGTTCAAACATGGACAGGACATCAGCTGTTGGGTGGTGTGGTGTCACTTTGAAGCCTCAAGGTGAAAGTTTCCTCCACTTTCTCATTGAGTCGTGATTGAAAAGTTGTTAAAAAGTTGTTAGCACTTCCTCCTTACCAGTGTTGGTCAAGTAAAAGTAATCCCGTTACTTTACTGATTACTTATTTTCAAAAGTAATTAGTTACTTTAAAAAAATTACAACCTGAAGAGGTGATAAAGTGATAGATCTTTCAGCCCAATTCTACTTTTTCTACATAATCCATCATACAAAATGTAATCAAATGGAAAAGTCTCTTTTTAAAACTTGTTTATTAGTTTTAATCTTTTAACTTTATGCATCAAGCAAACATTAAATTATCTGCAACATTCTCTGACTGGAAGAAATTAGTTTAACATTTAAACCTATTTTCTGCACATTCCAGCTCATAAAATAAAATATTTTTTGTGTTTACACTCAGTCTTTCAAATAGATGCAAGTAAAACACAGCAGAACATAAATAAAGTCAAAGACTCAGCGGTCCTGTTGCTCTATTTTCACCTGTAAAGCAGGAGTGGGGCAGGCGGAGGTTTACCCTGGTGCAGGTGTGCCGCAGCGGTCAGTGGAAGGATCTGGGAGTTTCACATTCTCGTGGCAGCGTACTGTCGGTGCTTGCTCGGACGTTTAGGGGTTTTTTCGCTGTAAAAAGAAGTTTTCTTCCCACGCACAGCGGACACTAATGTTTTTGTCACTTTTTATGGAATCAAACTCAAAGTAAGGTCAGTACTTCCACGCTTTAAACGCTGCACGCTCATACTCTCTCTGCACTCGATATATGATCCATTGTTGATCTGCACACAGCTGTTGTGAACGTCGCACTCGCTTACGTCACTGTCATGAGACATTCTCGCAAAAAATCACGGTTTTAGTAACACAGTAACGCAGCGTTCCTACGGGAAAGTAAAAGTAATCAAGTTACCTTTTTTGCAATAGTAATCCCTTACTTTACTCGTTACTTGAAAAAAGTAATCGGATTACAGTAACGTGTTACGTGTTACTGCCCATCTCTGCTCCTTACAAATCCTTTGCACTTCCTGTTTCACTAAATCTCATCTCTCATCTCCTAAATTCATCAGCTCCTCACAGTACTCCTGCCATTTCCATCTCTAACCCTAATCGCTCCAAGCTGCTGGACGCTGCTGGTTCCTCACATTCAACTTAATATAAACCTTTTCCTTTGCTTTTGCCCTCTATACCTGACCCGTCCATAACTCTGTCTCTTTTCTTCATCACTCTGAATTGTTTCTTGGCTAAACTCATAAATCCAGATTTACGAACACATTGCAAACTGAGTTTTCACTTAAAAAGGACTTTCATGTTTGCCAGGAGAGTGCAGTACAAGACTGTCTGTGGGGTTAAATAAAAGGAGGAGAATTTAAATCAAGCGTTGATGGATTTACTAATGTTTGTGACATTAAACTGCACCAATATTTAACTTGGATAAAATGCGTTTTGATGGGTTTGTGCTCGACCATGAACTGACTGCACCTGATTTTTGGACAGCACGTCCTGTACAGTCCTGGGTCGGTGACCCACTTTTTTGAGTCCGTGTCTCATGTCAGTGTTTCTAGTTTTGCTTCAGTTGTCTCGTTCAGTCTAATTTCTCTCAGCTGTGTTTCCCTCCTGTCTCCCATCCCCTGATTACTCCAGTGTGTATTTAAGCCCTGTGTTGTCCTCGCTCTGTGTCGTACCCTCTCCTTCTGCTGTGTTTAGGTTCCAGTCTAGTTTAGGTTTCACGTTTTAGCGTGTTTGTAAGTGTCCTCTGCATTTTGAGTTTAAGTCCGGTCTCAGAGTCCGGCGTTTGGGTCCCAACCACACAGCACTCCATCACACAACTTATAACTTTAGCAAATCACCTGCAAGCCTGACCACGCCTGTCAGCGCAGTATGGGGCTTTTATTTTGCTTCATTTAGACGCCCACAGTGTGATTCCTAAATTAAAGTTGCAGACACACGTTTCCTGTCAACTCGATGTAGTTCTCCTACTTCTCTACTTTCCATCCATCTGCGGTTCAGTTTTTACTGTCGCACAGCGACCTTTTGACCTGGAAGATATCGTCAGCATATAACTGTATTTGCTGGACCGAACAGTAGCAGTACTACTACTATTAATAATAATAATAATACTTATAATAGACAAGTTGTTGATGCTAGATTTGTGTGAAGTGGATGTTGCTCTAAAAGCCTATGGAGAAATGATTAGATCTGTTGAGCTGCATTTGAATCGCCAACATCATACGTTTTATGATGCGTGCTGTAGATGACACTAACAGATTTCAGAGCTAACAAACATTCAGTGGCAGCCATGCAAATTAACCCGAGCTTGTGTCGAGCCCTGGGCGCGCTGTGACAGCTGTGAAGTCCCTAATTCAGACTGTTTAGTTTGCCTCACATCTTCAGAGTTCTTGTAACTATATTGCAAAGATCTACAAAACACCCCAAGTCAAATCTGGCGTGGATCCCTCAAAGTGAAATTCCCTTTGTGCTTCATCAGAAGGAAAACAACACAAAGAGGAAAGTTTGCAGTAAGGAGCTTGTAATAGACCTGTTTGTCTGAGATTAGTGCTGAGCCCTGCCTAATAGCTGGATGCAGTGTTTGTACAGACTGGGGATTTCCTCCACTTTCCTTTACAATAAAATTGCTTTCAGAGAGGATTGAAGAGGTGGCGTGGTGCTGAGAAGCCACAGTGAGATGGTTTTTGTTTAAACCCGCCAGCTGGCTCTGCGGATTCCTCCCACAGTCCCGAGACGTGCGTGTTTAGATTAGCCGGTGACTAAAACGACCTGTGACCAGTCCACGGTTTAACCCACAGCAGCCTCTGTCACCTTCAGGCATGAGCACTTTAAAAACTGCAGTCTGACAGCTTGTTTAATGGCTGGATTTTAACGTGCAGTCGTGTCGTGTGTCATCTGTATCTCAGATATTCAATAAAAACAAATTGATTACTTATCAGGTTCATCAGGCCTGAACTTCTGGTCCCACAGAAACATTTAACAGCTTCAGTTTCACAGTAACTTTAATTTATTATTTGTATCATTTTTATTTGTCCTATTAATTACTAGCAGCTTTTCAACTTTCACTTTGCAGACAGAAAGAATCCAATAACGTCTCCATCAGATTACTGCAGTAACTCTATTTTAACATTAGACTTTTTTTCACCTGGTCTTCAGTTAAAAATGTTTATCAGAACATGATTATGACTAAAATATGAAAGAACTAATAAATAGCCCCAAAAAACAAACATGGATGAACTAAAGTCAAATAATTTATCATTAAAGTGAAGGCAGGTACTGAAATACAGGGAGTGCAGAATTATTAGGCAAATGAGTATTTTGTCCACATCATCCTCTTCATGCATGTTGTCTTACTCCAAGCTGTATAGGCTCGAAAGCCTACTACCAATTAAGCATATTAGGTGATGTGCATCTCTGTAATGAGAAGGGGTGTGGTCTAATGACATCAACACCCTATATCAGGTGTGCATAATTATTAGGCAACGTCCTTTCCTTTGGCAAAATGGGTCAAAAGAAGGACTTGACAGGCTCAGAAAAGTCAAAAATAGTGAGATATCTTGCAGAGGGATGCAGCAGTCTCAAAATTGCAAAGCTTCTGAAGCGTGATCATCGAACAATCAAGCGTTTCATTCAAAATAGTCAACAGGGTCGCAAGAAGCGTGTGGAAAAACCAAGGCGCAAAATAACTGCCCATGAACTGAGAAAAGTCAAGCGTGCAGCTGCCAAGATGCCACTTGCCACCAGTTTGGCCATATTTCAGAGCTGCAACGTCACTGGAGTGCCCAAAAGCACAAGGTGTGCAATACTCAGAGACATGGCCAAGGTAAGAAAGGCTGAAAGACGACCACCACTGAACAAGACACACAAGCTGAAACGTCAAGACTGGGCCAAGAAATATCTCAAGACTGATTTTTCTAAGGTTTTATGGACTGATGAAATGAGAGTGAGTCTTGATGGGCCAGATGGATGGGCCCGTGGCTGGATTGGTAAAGGGCAGAGAGCTCCAGTCCCACTCAGACGCCAGCAAGGTGGAGGTGGAGTACTGGTTTGGGCTGGTATCATCAAAGATGAGCTTGTGGGGCCTTTTCGGGTTGAGGATGGAGTCAAGCTCAACTCCCAGTCCTACTGCCAGTTTCTGGAAGACACCTTCTTCAAGCAGTGGTACAGGAAGAAGTCTGCATCCTTCAAGAAAAACATGATTTTCATGCAGGACAATGCTCCATCACACGCGTCCAAGTACTCCACAGCGTGGCTGCAAGAAAGGGTATAAAAGAAGAAAAACTAATGACATGGCCTCCTTGTTCACCTGATCTGAACCCCATTGAGAACCTGTGGTCCATCATCAAATGTGAGATTTACAAGGAGGGAAAACAGTACACCTCTCTGAACAGTGTCTGGGAGGCTGTGGTTGCTGCTGCACGCAATGTTGATGGTGAACAGATCAAAACACTGACAGAATCCATGGATGGCAGGCTTTTGAGTGTCCTTGCAAAGAAAGGTGGCTATATTGGTCGCTGATTTGTTTTTGTTTTGTTTTTGAATGTCAGAAATGTATATTTGTGAATGTGGAGATGTTATATTGGTGTCACTGGTAAAAATAAATCATTGAAATGGGTATATGTGCGATCCTCTATGCTGTTGCATGCTGGGGGAGCAGGCTGAGGGTCGCAGATGCCAACAGACTTAATAAACTGATCCGTAAGGCCAGCAATGTTGTGGGGATGGAGCTGGACTCCCTCAAGGTGGTGTCGGAGAGGCGGATGCTGTCCAAGATAAAGACAATGTTGGATAACACCTCCCACCCACTCCATGACATGCTGGTCAGTCACAGGAGCTCGTTCAGTGAGAGACTGAGATTACCGAAAAGCACCACTGAACGACACAGGAAATCATTCCTGCCTGTGGCTCCCTGTACAACGCATCCACTTAACACACTGTTTGCTGCTACAACTACACATGTTTCTTTTCCAAATATTTATTTATAAGTGACTTATGTATGTATGTATGTATGTATGTATGTATATATATGTATATATTGTACTATTCTTAGTTAGCGTATTGTCTGTCTTGTCTTAATGTTGGTTTAAAATGGAGCACTGTAACAAAAAATAATTTCCCCCAGGGATCAATAAAGTATTCTGATTCTGATTCTGATATATTTGTTTTTTGTTAAGTTGCCTAATAATTATGCACAGTAATAGTCACCTGCACACACAGATATCCCCCTAAAATAGCTAAAACTAAAAACAAACTAAAAACTACTTCCAAAAACATTCAGCTTTGATATTAATGAGTTTTTTGGGTTCATTGAGAACATGGTTGTTGTTGTTCAATAATAACATTATTCCTCAAAAATACAACTTGCCTAATAATTCTGCACTCCCTGTATAAAATAAACATGTAATCAATACGATCATAAGGAAACTAATCAGCTGTGGGACATAATCAGCAGCACTTTTGTTTTTGGTGTTTGAGTAGCAGAGCTGAAGGAAGGATGTTTCAGTCCAGTAACAAACTGGAAACAATAACCAGTCAGTCTGATGAACAGTCGGCTAATGCTAATGGGAGCCACAGTGCACTAAAGAAACTTACTGAGCTGAATGAAAGGAGGCAACATGCTGCTGAGCAATATTTCATGATGTCACACGAGAGCCCTGAATATAAACATCGATTAAGGGATGAAGTTTATAGAGCTAATAAACTATACAACATTTTAAAATGAAACCTCTTAATATGTTCACCTACCGTGTCCCAGTGTTCAAAGGATGAGATGACAAATGGATATGAAGTTAGTCTGTTATTCAAGGTAAAGTGTAAGGCCTTAATACAAAACACTCCATGTAATGATCAGGATCATCACCTTCAGGCTGCTCTGTCTCGATACATGTCTGCTTGGCCTGTTTTTCTGTACCTCCTTCCAGACCACTTTTCAATGCTCTAAAATCATACGAATCACCCTATTTTTCCTCATCTTTAACTGTCTGTGCGAGGACCTCAGGGAGAGGTGAGCTCCTGCTCGATCGGGATCTAATTCTTCCTCTCTGCTCATGCGACAGTCACCTCCCACTTCCTGTCTTCAAGTATGATCACAAATACAAAGCTCCAGTTCCCATCTGTCTCAAGTCACAAAGGTGACAACTTCCACTCCTGTGGTGTGTCCCAAACGTGAAAACTTTACAGCCTTTATTCTGAAAATACTAAATCTGTGCAGTGTGGATCGGTGTTTCCCGTCTTACAGTTTTTTTCTTTGTGACAGGGCGAGTCATCCTCAGAAATGTATGTATATCTACAAAGCAAAAAATCCTCATTACACCCAGCATGCACTTTAATAGGAACAGCATATCAGTAATGGTTTAGGCCTCCCTCTGCTGTCAGGTCTTGACGAGATGTTGGAAATCTTCCCGATTCTGCTCCATGTTGACACGATTCATCACATCAAAGGACGTTTTTTTTCTCCAACTGTCGCCAACTGCTTGCTCCAAGATCTTAAAGTGTAACGTGCCCTGAGATGACTCATTAACTCTTCTGTTTAAATAAAATTGAGTTTGTGCAGATTTTTCTGCTGTGCATTCATCCTGCTAATCTCTGCGTCCCAAAGGTGCTCTGCTGGATTCAGATCAAGCCCGCTAAACTCACTGGCCTATTCATGACCAGCACTCGCAGACACATTTTGCTTTGTGGTGCATTTTGTTTTCATATTGTAATTTACATTTAATTGTGTTGTGGTTTGCAGTGTTTTGTGTTGTTTCACTTTAAATTTGTTTAAAAGGAAAAAGCTGAAAATTTAAATAGTTAAAAACTGAAATGTGAATAGTTGGTTTTTGTATTATATGATTTATTTATTACATTTTATGTGGAGTGAATAAATAAAAGTATATTTACGGTGGCCCCTACAGACAAAGCACGTAAAAACTCCAAAACACGTAAAAACTCCAAAACACGTACATAAGACAACAGAAGTGCTCCAGGATGCTAGGGGGCAGTGTTGAGCTTTTGTTACCTGGTGGCTACACTAGCCAGGAAGTACCAACGAGGGTTGGTGTGTGGTAGTAACAGGTAAATGAATATATATGAGTGCTTGTGTATAAATACAAAAACAACACACACATGCTTTCAATTGTGTAATTTAAGTGATCTAGGTAGCTCTGTTTTGAAGTTCAGTTCATGCTAGAAATGTGTTTTGGAGTTTGTACGTGTTTTGTCTCTGGGGGCCACCATAAATAAAAGCACTTCTTTTTTTACATTAGTAATTCCTTTTGTGCATAATTTTATATTATTGTTAATAATAAATTAATTAAAGCAACAAAACAACCTGAAGAGCCGGTTCGGAGCCGAAAGAGCGGCACCTCATTCATGTCTTTGGTCCTGGTCCAGCAGATTCAGCAGCACTGCCCGAGACGTCCTGCTCAGCCAAATAACAGGCCTGTGCACACTGGGACACTCAGGTGAATCCTGGACTGTAATGATAAGTCTTAATCCTGTTGGGTTTTGTTGTTATTCCCTCAGTTCAGACAAGTTCTTAATCCAGTTACAAATAAATTGTTACATTGTACATAGTATGAGTTCAAATACAATGATTTTTATTTACAGGACTTTATACATTCTGTCAATGCTGTACGTCGTTTGTCCAACAATTCAAATAAAGTTTGACTCTGTACCACTACTTTTATTTACAGAACTTTAATCATTTCGTATTTGTTCTACATATTTTGCACAGACGTTCAAATAAAGTGTAACTCTGTACAGTGGGTTGTATTTACAATACTTTATAATCATTTTCTACAACTTCCTCCAGTAAGCATATCAGCCTGTCCACTCTCTCAGCTCGTCTTTCCTTCAGTCTCATGTCCTCTCTAATTAATTCCAAGGATTCATCCTCCCTGTCCCTCTTTCTCTTTTCCCGTCTTGGTTCCAGCTGGGCCTCATCCTCCTGCCGTTCCTCATCCTGAACTTGGTTGCCCACTGCTGAACTGAGCCCTGAAGTGTCGTCCTGGATGGAGGCAATTATGACTGGAGGCCTGGTAGAAGGCCTCTGTCCTAACACCTCATCCATGAGGGCAAACCAGGACCATGCAGCAGCAGTGGTCTTCCCACTCACCCCCTCACCTGACCTGGGATACTCCCTAAAGGCAGGTGAAATCAAAAGTGGCAGTTGACCAAAACAGTACAGGTTTACATGAAGAAGTTTGACTAATACATATTTCAGTACTACTGTACATGCTTTGTTTTTTGTTTTTTAGATTCTTCTCCAGAATTGCCCTAACAGACAGAACACATCAGAACATGTCAATCATGTTAATCCCTGAACAGGATCCACAGCAAAATATACCAACTTGGAACTAAAAGAAAGGAAAAGCACTCTCCATTATGCCCAACAGATTTATGCATGCATACTGTTGCTGCACCTCCAACCACAGAGGCTGAGTTTTTGGCAGGTGTTCATTGTCACGGAGGAGTTTGATGAAGCCAGCCGTCTGCTCCTTACTCCCTACAATACGACAGGACATTGGAGTATACTGTTTCATCATTTTTCTGTTCAGCTGTGTGAAGACTACAAAGTCTCAGCCAAACACTGACAAAAGCCAAACAATAACATTTTTAAGTTATCTAAGTGACTTATATATCATGTTTAACCTGAATGGCAAAAGACCGCGGGGGGGCTGAAAACGATGAGCAGTCATCGAGCTGGTGGGTAGCAAACATCTCCAAGAACATCACATATGTTGATAAATCGAACAGATATTTGGAGTTTACACAGCTACATTTTTGCCTTTTAATTTCTTAAAAGGTTTATTTTGTGACCTGACACAGTCATATTAAAACTAACCGTTCTGTTAAAAATCAGCAGCACTGTGCATTTACAGTCACCTACGTGTAATGACTGTGAATAAATTCACCTTGACATGTACAATTAAACTTCCATTAACTTTTTCATCTTGACATTTGTATTGCTACTTCCAAACAAACATACATTTATAAATGAAAGTGTCCTCCATGTCTGTAGCTGCTGCCATCGTTACAAACTGAACTGGCTGGTGCTGCTGACCAGCAGGGAGCTGCTGCACTTTAAATGTGGGGACTATCATTGGTAAAGGGAGAGACATGGGCAATATGATAAAGAGAAGGAAGGTAGACATAAGAAGGAAGGCAGAGTCCAGGAACATCAAAGCTGGATTCAAATTGTTCTACCATAACGTAGCTAGAAGTGTGAACAGTGTGGAGGTGAAGACAGCGTTGGACAGGATCATGAGTTTGAAACTGGAAATCAAAGAAGGTGATGAATGCTGTCAGCTGCACTGTCATGCCATTCAAACCTGTCGTTGATCCAAGTGATGCAGGAACTGGTTCCATCTTTCTCCACGATGGCTCTGACGGTGTTGTGCATACAGTGTGTAATCTTTCCAGAAAGTTCATCCAAAAGTGTACTCCACCGTTAGAAACAAGGCTCTCAGATTGATTTGGGGGCTTGATCCCTTTGAAGTTTACCTTAGCTCCACCCATCATCCAGTCACTGTGTGAAGCAACCACAACTGTTATGTGAGCTGAAACCAAAGTCGAGGGAAATGACATCTGTTATCCTTCTGTTGTCTGCCGTCGTTAACCTTCTCTCTCCTGCTTTTGAAGCCAGAGAAGGTGAAGCCTGGTGGTGGCATCTCTCCCTCTGAGTCTTCTGTTGCCTGCAGGTTTGTTCATTGATCCTGAGTTGAGTGCCGGGAGTCCAGTTTAGAGAAGAAGCTGGAATTTTGCTTTAAAGGTTGGATGAACTCCATTAATGCTGCATCTCATTTGTTAGCTTCCTTTGAGCGTCAGATTTAGGGACTGTTGTCATGGAACAAGCCAAACCCTGACCCTGTGCAAAGAGTGCAGCCGCTACCATCAGCTGCAGATTGATGAAGGAGGAGCTTCTGAGTCCTCTGTTCACCCGTTTTCCTCCATGCGTCGGTATCAACCACATTTCTGCACCCAGTCCAGCTTGGTCTTATTATATCACCACAAAGCGATCAACTTGTGATGCGTCTCCCGCAGCTGGTACGTTGAAGAATCATCTCAGAGGATGAAACTTACTTTAAGAGTAACTATCTCTTTTGTTGCCGTAGTTTTCACTTCACGGGGTTGTTTTCATTCTTATTTCATTTCACTCTTCCTCAGTCTGCCCCCTGCTGTGCAAAGAGTGCAGCCGCTACCATCAGCTGCAGATTGATGAAGGAGGAGCTTCTGAGTCCTCTGTTCACAGTGGGGGGGCCACAGCTGCTGGGAGGTGGGGCAAACCTGCAGTCGAACAGAAAGACTGTGGGGGGACGCAGTGGGGGGGCTTCGACTGTTCATGAGTATTAATGATAGTAAGAAAAAACGTAGAATGAATTCTGTCTTTTGAATAAATTTAACAGCAAACTTTAAATCACTGAAACCAAAATAACACAGTTTGTTTAAACCTGAGAAGCATCCCTCTCTGCTTGACCTTTGACCCTTTTGACCCTTGATGCATTTACATTTACTGGCTTACAGGTCACTTCCTGTTTTAGTTATCATTTTATTTAATTTCTGCTTGTTTATGGAGCTTAATTGTAGAGATTCAATCAATTATTATTTCCTTTTCTTTGACGTCTCATCGTCTTTCACTGCTGTTGGTTTTAATTATAACACCAGGCTTCAGTTTCTTTGACAGTTTTAACTTGTGTGTTGCTTCGTTCTTTGATTTCATTGTTGCTCACTGTCCCTGATGACTTCGTTAATTGACTTGCTTACATTTGTCTGTTAATTACCATTTTATTTGTTTTTTAATTGACTGGTGTTGGCTTGGGTTTGTTCTTATCTATATGTGTATATATGTGGAATGAAACATGCAGTGTAAATAAAGTTTATTTGTCTTTGTGATGCAGAAACGTTTCCCATGATGAGCAGGACCGAGCTGAGCTGTTAAATCAGTGCAGGTGCTGCAGCCACCAGCTGGCTTTATTCATTGTGGCTGATCAGAGCCAATAGCGGCCCTGCAGACTTGCTGAGGTCATCAGTGATAACAAACAGTTATTTCTGCCACCCAAAGGTGTGACCAAACCAAACCACCTCCACGCAGCCCTGTGAGGGCTCTAATCAGCCTCTCACAGCAGCACCTGTGTGGGTTTGAACGATGTAAGCTGAACGTTCACTGATGGAGTCGTTCCTTTCAAAGGCTTTGTTTGCTTTCATGTGATAATTTGAAGTGTTTCTGGCCTCATTTACGCCTGCTTTTAACATGTGGTCTGGAGCTGAACACCTGCTCTCACATGCAGGTTTTTCTTTCTAATGAGGGTCTCACAATGATTCCATTTAATCTGATCACGAGCTGAACATGTGATCCAGCTCGTCCAATCAGATCTCTGTGTGTTTACAGCTCACAGCAACAGAGTTTCCCCTGAATGCAGCGTCATTACCTGGGCTGAGGTAGCACACTCTGTGAGCTTTACCTCCTCACTGACTCCTCCTCTCCAGCAACACCTGGATCAGCTGACTGACTCTATCAGAGGTCAGAGTTCATATTTTTACAACTTTGAAATCCAGTTAGATGCTAGTTTGCTGTTTTTTGTATTTGACGTCATCACTTTTATAATCGATCAGTCGTGATGACATCACTGATTTGTTATCAGCTCAGAATAATCTCCGTCTTTCTAACTGTGAGACTGAAACATTTACTGTATTGAACAAACGGATCCATCACCAGTCAGGCTGTTCTCAGTCACGCTGAGGGAAAAAGTTTGATGTTGAAAAGTTATAACTAAAATAACTTCAAGACTCTAAAGAGGGAATACACATGCTGCAGGCATTCCAATTGTAATCTGATTACATTTCATGTGGGAAAGTGTTCACAGAGAGACCCAGAAGTAACTCTGTAATGGATCAAATGGATGCGAAGCGGTGTTTGTGCCAAAAGGTGATGTACGGTTTTTGAAACAGACTCAACAGGATTTATGAAGCTTATATATAAAATATAGAAGTTACTGGTTTTACAAGAATCTTTATGACTCTGCATTATTATTATTGGCCATTTAAAATGTCTTTGTAGAGCTATGATGATATATTTGTTGTAATTTCTGCTGCCCTCTTGGGTCGAACTGATTACATCTTCTGCACTGTGACAAGAATCTTCCTTCTGCCTCCACATGGCTCATGATAGATATCTTTGGATTTTAGTCCAACAGGTCATCAGCAATCGTTTCCTGGCAGATGGTCAGTGTTTGTGTCGGAGTCTACTTGCGCTGCAGAACGGACCCCAAATGGTGAAGGTTCACAGACTCAGACAGGATCAGGTCATTTCCCTGCTCATCCCATTTGCTGTGACCTGCATTCCTCATTTAGAGAGGCCCATCTTCCCAGGAATACATTGAAATAAGTGAAATGTAGCTGCCCGACACGCCATCAGCTCTGTGAGGTTATGAAATGTTCGAGTCGAGCCTGATGTCTGATTCTCAGTCATCAGTAATCGTAGCAGCGGATGCCCACAGCTAAGGCATCTATCGTATCAGAACTGGATAAAGTTGGATTGATGCCTCCCTGTTCCGACTCACTCTGTTCCCTATAATCCTGCATGTTATTCCCTCTGAGGTTCAAATGTGTGGTAAAAGAGCAGCGACAGTAAATCTGCGATGCCGTTAGGTCGGGTCGCCAGAGGACAGCGGCCTATCGGCAAAGGCTGTTGTATCTAAAGACACGTGCGGCCCGTTTTCTCCTCACATCAAAACACACAAACGTGGCTGAAAGAAATCCCGACTCCGTTTAGCGCTCCCTCCGTGTCCCCTGTTAAACTTGTCATCCGTGCCGACCGCAGGGAGAGAGATGATAAGAAGCTCTGGTTTTTCCTGAATGCAAATCAATTTCCAGATATTGCACGGCACGGCTGCTTTTACGGTTGACCCGGGGGTTGAAGTGAACTGCAGCAAAAAGGCTATTTTGGCGAATTCAATCTGCTCCTCGCCGTCGCTGTGGTCATTCAGCGTGTCAGCAGAAACCCCCGGGGACTCTCTCCCTATCTGTCTAACTTTTACAAGCACCTCAGCCTCTCTGCATGTTTTCTCCTTTCTCCTTCAGCCTCTGTGCTCATTTCTCTTTTATTATTTTAATGGCAAATTATGAAATCCATGTCTCTCTTTTTTATAAAGCTTTCTCTTTTTTCTCTGAGGCCGTGGTAGCAGTTGCATGAATGCTGCAGAGGAGCACAAACTTCAGGACAAAGCTGAGGTATCATTGCAGCCCTGTTTCAATGTCAAGAAAAAGTCTTCTGTGGGCATTCAAAGCAAGAGTCCTAACAAATGACCATCACACAAGTGTTTCCTTTGATCACCTTCTTCTTTGTCGACAGCTTTATTTTTCTAATTAAGTTCATTCTGACTAACGATGAAATTTTAGCGACGTTCAGGATCAACGATCAGGAAGTCATTGTTAACCTTTTAAAACTGAACCATAAAAAACTGCCAGAAATCTTTGTTGAAACTGTAGACAAAATATATAAAAGTATATCACATTTTAATCTGCATATGCGTTTTAACTTGTATCACATTTGCTATATTAGCCATATTTTTGCAATCTAGTCATTAAAAATGTGTCATGCAATTTACATCATTTTGAGGGTAAAACAAAGTCACGCTGATGATGTAGAAGTCTCAAAAACTCAAAAAACCACACGTATCAAATACGACTGGCTTTAAAGGGTTAATGCCACCGCTTTGTCTGGTTAGTGCAAAGAAAAAAGTTCAACAAAATTGTTGATTGTTTGACTGAGCCTGCTGCAGAGCGGTGATTAGCACTGCTGCCTCACAGCCTGAAGGTCCTGACTTTGGGCTGTGGGTCAGAACATGCAAACGCCACACAGAGGCCAGATGGTGGAAACAAAGACGTGCAGTTAGCGGGTTTAGGTTAACTGGTGATGCTAAATTGCCCAGAGGTGTGAATACGTGTGCTAGCCCCGTGAAAGACTGGTGATCTGTCCAGGGTGTGCCCCACTTAACCCAGTGATGCCCCCCTCCAGCATAAGTAGAAGTGAATGGATGCAGTCTGTGACGTTCATCTTACCCTAAAAGTTTTAAAATGTGATTTTCTTTTAAGATTAAGAAGTTTTAGTTAACTGTGACCAGTATAAACGATGGGTGTAGCCATCTTCTGATACGAGTACTTTCACTGCTGTAAATGTGTTGTTTAATAAAACCAGATGTGGCGATGTGGGAGTGGTCTGATTGAGGTAACACCCTCATTTTCTGCTGGCTTGCCGATCACATGTCCTCGGCCAGTAACCCTGCATAACTCCTTCTTTGTTACACTTTGACTGACCAGACTGCATAAAGCTGAGTTCATTTTTTATCCAGGGTGACGTTAAGTAAACAGCTGAGGCCAAAGACTCATCAGGAAGGTGTTCACTCTGCTTCCAGCAAAGCGCAGTTTTCCCATTCACTTCCATATGACCACAAGTCTTTTTCCAACCATGATTACTGCCCGTTTAGAGATCCGAGCATTAAAGGATCTAGTTTTCCAGTCTCGGGATGTGGACACTTTGTTGGACAGAGATGGTGGTTCATATGCACTTACTCCACACTCAACCAACGTGGAGACAGACATAAAGAGACGCTGTACACACGATCACACTCCCCAAGCGTACTCTACGAACCGGGTCTAGGTACCCTTGCCCCTGGAGGGGGGAACTGCACCCAGACCCAGGTGGTGTTACCCTTTTCCCTGCGGTGGGGAGAGGCAGACCGCCCCGACTCCGCAGCAGCAGGGAGGCCCCACACTCCAGACCGCAGTCGGACGGCCAACTCCTCCTCCTAGCCCCCCCGCTCCAGCAGGTCGCAGAGAACGGGGGTGAGATAAGACTCCAAACCTCCCTCCACCCGCTCATTGTAATGTTGATGCATGTGTGTTCTAAGGTGCATTTAAAACCCAGGAGGGCATGGAGCTACCTGCCAGAGAGCAGCAGGTAAGCGCATGGTCCCTCCTGCTAGCCCTCAATGTCTACGTGTATTTAACCTTGAGAGGTGGGCAACGACGCCAGGGGTGAGGTGTACACCCTGATGGTACTTTGGACTCCGTGTATTGTGCCCACCCCAAGATCCTATATGTATGTGTAATGAGAGTGTGAGTAATGTGAATGTCTAAGTTGTGGGATAAAATTGAGGCAGAGGCAGCCAGAAGGGGACGGGGGGGGTAGCCTCCTCTGCACCCTGGTGACACACCCCTACTCCAAGGCCCTGCATGTGTGGGTGGTTGTGGTGGAGCGGGAAGAGGGAGGCAGCTGGAGATGGGGAGGGAAGGAAGGGAGGAGCAAGTGACCCCTCCCTGGGGCCAGCTCCCCCGCTGACCCCAGTAGGCACCCCCATACTCCGCGACCCGCCAGGGAAAGGGGGCCCAGGCCCATCCAGACCGGGCCCAGTGCAGCAGCGCCGCCCGGCCCCACAGAGCCCGGGACAGTCCACCCAACCCCACCACAGAGAAAACTGCACCCACCCCACCATCCACTCATCTTCCAGACTACATAAGACAATAAACACCCAGGCTGAGATCTTCCTCCACCTCTCCTGTATCTCCCCCTCCTGCAGAGAGAGCTCCTGAGGAGAGGAAAGCTCCTGCAAGATGTGACAGTCTCCCCCACCAGTTGAAGAGCCCCCCAGGTGGCTCGACGCACCGGCGGCACCCTGCTCCAGGGCCGGGCCCCCATGCACCCACCCGCCCACAACCCCGGCAACACACCACCCAGGACCCAAGCCCCCGAGGCCCGGTCCGGGTCCCAGCCCAGAGACGGAGCGCTCCCAGAACCTCACGCCCATCCCGGACCCACCCAGGGGCAGCCAGGCTACCAGGTCAGTAACCCACGTCCGTCAGCACAGACCCTCCCCTAGCCCCGCTGCACGCAGCCGCGAGGAAACAATCACCTGAGAGCCAACAGAGCCCCCAACCGGACATGACCGCTACCCCGGGTTGAGCCCCCCAAGGAAGATGCCTCCGGGGAACCCCCCGACGCCCTAAGCCTGTCCCTACCCCCACACCAATCACAACAGTGAAGGTGGGACCAAACTATGACCCCCCACCCCCACTAGGTGATGGAGCTGATCAAAGGAGCCCAGAGCAATTGATCTGATGTGGTGGCAGAGGCTGTGTCAAGACTAATGTAATCTAATAGATAATTTCTATATTGGTTAGAATTAAGATTATTTTTATTTTTCCAGTTCATGAGGACTGTTTTCTTGGCTATGCATAGGGCAGTGAAAACCATATGGGCGATATTCTTATCTGTAGTGACATTATCTAAGCTGCCCAACAAACACACTAAGGGGGAAGTTGGAATGTTACATTTCAGACACTTTGATAAGTCTTCACATATCTCGCGCCAAAACTTCTGAACTGGTGGACAGAACCAAAGAGCGTGGATGTAATTGTCCGGTGAATTGGTTTGGCAGTGTGAGCAGTTGTTGGTAGACGTAAAGCCCATCTTGAACATCCGATGACCTGTATAGTGCACTCTATGTAATATTTTGTATTGAATTAATTGAAGACTGGGATTTCTAATTAGATGAAAGGTTTTTAAGCAAATCTGAGACCAGAAGTTTAGGTCTAAGTTAACTGATAAATCCGCTTCCCATTTTGCAATAGGAAGTGATATTGATTCATCTGTTTTAGAAAGCATTCTGTATATTTTGGATAGTAATTTGGGGGGTTTAAGAGTAAGAAATTGAACCACACTTGGTGGTGTTTGTAGTTCAACTTGACCCGGTTTAAATTTCTTTTTTACTATGGATTTAATTTGTTGATATTCTAAAAATCTTTTCTTGTTGATCCCATATTGTGCAACTAGTCCGTCAAATGAAATAAATTCTGTTCCTTCTAGTATATGTTCTAAATATTTGATTCCTTTACCACTCCAATCTGAAAAGTTTATCATATTATTGTTTTGTAATATGTCAGGGTTGTTCCAGATAGGTGTACGTTTGCATGGGACTAATGAAGACGCTGTCAATTTTAGAAACCAAAATGACTGACCAGGTCAATTATCACCGACTCACAAACGACAGACAGTATATGAGCACAGGTTTGAAGTCTGTCTCGGAGGCTTTGGTTTGTGTTGTTTACACTTTGACTGTCAGTCCCTTTTTGGAACGAGGTGATGTTGATGCTGCAGAAACACCGTGGTGTTTCATTGTGCAGGTGAAATGCAAATCTTTGTCAGTGATGAAGGTGTTTTGCCTTTCTCCCCATCTGCTGCACAGAAATAAATAATCCCAGACCAACAGAGAGAAGACGAAACAGACGAGGTGTGTGTGTGTGTGCGTTTGATTAAAAAACTGTTTACACACTGACAATTTCATTGCTCATATTAAACATGACCAAAGTTTCCAGTAATGAGCTTCCTGTGAGCCGAAAGCTGCAGACTGCTCTACTCTGGGATCTGTCTGATTCCACAGAGAGGGGAAATCCACAAATGGTCATCTGAGGGACAGAAGCCCCGCCCACATGCTGCTCAATTACATCTGCACCAATGCCCAGTATAATATATAAGAGGCTCCATTTAATGCAAAGCTGCTCTGCTGCATATAAATATAAATGTGGCAAAGAGCTAATAAAGTGCAGTTTCATGTAAAAGTACAAAGGTATGACCAGTAAAATGTAATTAAAGCATCACACTACCTGCAGAAATACTTGATTGTTAATAAATGAATGTAGAACCAGCGTTTCCTCTTTAGCTGCCCAGTTCATGTTGGGGTAAGCCACCCGGAGACTCACTGGGTAGGGGTCATAAAATGATTATTGGCTGATCAAAAACAAAGGTACATTTTTGTGCCCTTTTTGTAAAACCTTAAGATATAGGTGAGGTACATGGTCATGCAGTCCACTCTTAGCTGGAGGAAGCTCGGGATTGGCAGTGAACAGATGATGGCAGCCAGATTCAAACTCTGCATTCTGACACTGGCAGCTTCTTTACTTCCCGTTTCCACAAGTATAGAAATATAAGACGCTGCACATGCTCATCTCTGTTCTTGTTGCTCACTAATGGACAACATAGTCCAGCAGGGCCACGGCGGTGATCAAACATGTGGAGCATGCAGCGTAACCTGTGCTGTTAACGCCACCTGTCCGCCTTTAAATAGATTTGGGTTGTTACAGAGGGTGCAGTCAGAAATGCACCTCAAAAACACACAAATCAGTTAAAGGATCCAAAGATGTGAGCTGCTGTTGTTAAGCAGTATTTTAAAATATGTAAGAACTTGTGCTCACACAGGATTATGACTCCCGGTGCCAGTGAAGGCAACGACGAGGGAAAAGCTGTGCCCTGAAACACATCTGTCACATCTGTGTTGTGTAGTGACAGGTTTCCACAAAGATGGTGAAACAGGGATGTGTGTGTGTGTGTGTGTGTGTGTGTGTGTGTGTGTGTGCTTCCCTCTAATTGTGTGCGTTTCTGTAAAGCAGAACAATGACACAGTGATGTGATTACTGTAATACAGTGTTTCTGATGGACACACGCACATTAGCTCTGCTGCTTCAACTTAAAATATTCAGGATTTTACTTTCTACTTAAGAGAACACAAACCACACTGATGGTGTTTCAGGTAACAGAAGGTGGAGTTTAGAGAACCTGAGAGGAAACCGACCTGTGCAGAAAAAAAGGAGAAGAGGAATCGGTGAAACTTAAAAGAGAACGGGATGCCTTGTCGATGAGCTCAGTCGATAGGAAAACAAACGAAGCACCAATCTGTTGGATCTTTAGGAAAGATGGTCCCTTATCTGCACTGCAGGAGGATTAGTCTACATGACAACAAGCCGCACTGACAGCAGGTTAATAAAGACGGCCACTTCGCGGTTTGGAAAGAAAAGCAGAACAAATCGAGGCAAGGAGCAAAGCGGGAGAGGCTGACGTGATGGAGGTGCATCATGTTGATTAACCTAATCCAACGTGGACACTGACGGAGCCAGGAGAGGATTAGTCCACACAGAGAGTGTGAGGGAGTTTTGGGCATGTTGAAGAGTTTACACTTCAAACTTTGAGACTGCAGCGTGCGGCAGGGCATGAACAGGATTACAAATGCATTTCAATAAACTGTTTAATAAACTCGAGGATTAGCTTTAAGAACAGTTCTCATGAACAGAGACTGAAGTCCATCTGGACCTTTTATTGGGGGAATTCTGAGAGAGAGGGAACCTGAGTCGATTGGTTTAGTTACGTTGAACATCGGGTTGAGATTAACCCCCCAGTTCCTTCCAGAAAACCTTCAGAGACCCTCTTCGCTACTTTATCTGTCTTCTCTTTGATGTGGTCTGGAGGAGATTAGTCCAAATGCTGATGCCCATTCTTCACAGCAGAGTGCATCTGCAGCAGTGCCTGAAAAATATATTCAGGTTATTGGGGAAAAAATGCTTTCATAAGATGCCAAAAGTCATGTCTGTGAAGCCAGCGGTGCTGGGCAGGACCTCTGGGTGTCAGTCACTGCATGGATGGTGGTGGAAAATATCTAAAATCTTGTAGACGCTGTTGTAAGTTCAGCGTGGATCTTTTTTCTTTTATAAATGATTGCAGTGTTTGTACAGAATCAGTTTGGGGCATGCATGTGCAGGAGACTAAAGCAGGTACACCCACACTTTCTTTAATACTGTGTCATCCTGTGGGCTAAAACTCAGGCTTCATCCACACGTACACGGGTATTTTTGAAAATGGAGATTAGTAAACGCAAAAACAAAGGAAAACGCTGCTAGGAACATGCCAAAGCAACAGGTGGCGATATATTCCTAACCGTGTAGAAATGTTGACCAATCAGAAGTCTAGAAGCCTGGGTGGGAAAGAGTAAACAAAGATGGCGCATAGAAGCAGAACCGAGTCCTCTGTGTGGAGGGACAGTAACTGTGTGTGTATACGTAAGCATGTAAACACTGCAGAGAGTAAAATTAACAGTAACAGTATTTTGTCTAAGTCCACCATTGTAGAAATCCATTTCACCGAAGCAATAACGTGGCGCACAGTGTGACGTAGCCTCAGTTCCACCATTGTGAGCTTTTGGTAGCGATTCCAGTTATTCTCCTTTGCATCCTCGGTGAACTTGATGTAGCAGCGCTTGAACGGGTTCTTCAGCTGTTGTGGGTTCTGCTTAAAGTTCTGGTCCTTCTCGCATTGCAGCTTCAGAGCAGGATGAGCGCTGACATCACCAGGTGCAGCTCATGACGGTGAAGGTGAATGCTGTTTGAACCGCCACAGCAGCTATGTGCTAAATATAAATATATTAAACAAATATGTAAGACTGCGTTCTTCCATTTGTGCAACATCTCTAAAGTTAGAAATATCCTGTCTCAGAGTGACGCTGAAAAACTAGTTCATGCATTTATTACTTCCAGGCTGGACGACTGTAATTCATTATTATCAGGATGTCCTAAAAACTCCCTGAAAAGCCTTCAGCTGATCCAAAATGCTGCAGCAAGAGTCCTGACAGGGACTAGAAAGAGAGAGCAGATTTCTCCTGTTTTGGCTTCCTGTTAAATCCAGAATTCAAAATCCTGCTCCTCACATACAAGGTCTTAAATAATCAGGCCCCATCTTATCTTAATGACCTTGTAGTACCATATCACCCTATTAGAGCACTTGGCTCTCGCTCTGCAGGCCTACTTGTTGTTCCTAGAGTATTTAAAAGTAGAATGGGAGGCAGAGCCTTCAGTTTTCAGGCCCCTCTTCTGTGGAACCAGCTTCCAGTTTGGATTCAGGAGACAGACACTATCTCTACTTTCAAGATTAGGCTTCAAACTTTCCTTTTTGCTAAAGCATATAGTTAGGGCTGGACCAGGTGACCCTGAATCCTCCCTCAGTTATGCTGCAATAGGCTGCCGGGGGATTCCCATGATGCACTGGGTGTTTCTTCTTCACTCACTATGTGTTAATAGACCTCTCTGCACTGAATCATACCTGTTATTAACCTCTGTCTCTCTTCCACAGCATGTCTTTATCCTGTCTTTATACGCTCACCCTCAACTGGTCGTGGCAGATGACTACCCCACCAGAACTAGTTTCCTCTTAAAAGTGACTTTTTTCTTCCCCCTGTTGCCAAAGTACTTGTTGATAGGGGGACATCTGGTTGTTGGGGTTTTCTCTGTGTTAGTGTAGGGTCCTTGAGGTCCTTGAGGTCCTTGAGGTCTTTGAGGCAACTGTTTTTGTGATTTGGCGCTGTATAAATAAAATTGAATTCAACTGATGTTTCCACCTCAGTAGTCTAAGGAGCTTGGAAAGAAAAGCGTCTGGACATAAAGAAGTCCAGACGCTTTTCTTTCCAAGCTCCTTAGACTACGATGACCTGGATTACTGAGAACCTTCACAGACATTTTTCACCGTGTACACTGCTGGACAGTTTCAGTTATAATTTTCCACTGTGTACAAGTACAGCAATAACTAAAAGCGAGATGATTTGCATCACCGAAACTTTTCTTCAAAGGGGTTTTCAGGTCTGGAAGCTCTAAAGGGAGTTTCAGATTGTCTTCATTCAGGTTATTTTAACTCTTTAATTAGTTTTTAGCTCATGCAATCAAGTCCGAGCTTCTGAACCACGCTCCTAAGTGTTCCTGCTTTTCTTTTCTACCACAATTATTATACTTTTCAACGAGATTTCTTTAACAATGGAAGATAACCTTTACTTTGTCCTCTAAATTGGTTATGTTTGATCGTTTGACAAGAAAAGCACCTCGACAGGCTCTTTCCAGATGACAGACTTTAACTTGGTTAATAAACGATATTACAAATGTCACTGATGGTCAAAATGATAAAAATGAGTTCGAGCTTGTATAAGACTATTTTTCTTTAACATCTGTCAGGTTTCTCATCACATCATGGCCCTAGATGATAACAGCTCTCATGATTAGACTTTGTCCATCCATTCTAGGGCTGCAGCTATCGACTATTTTAGTAATTGAGTAATCTATCAATTATCCCATCGATTAATCGAGTAATCAGATAAGAAATACTTTTGTCTTATTAATCGGCAATAATAAATATTTAAAATGATTTGCTCACTGGTTTCTACTTTAGAAACTGTAATATTTTAATGCAATTATTTGTACCCAAAAACAATTCACATGCAACAATTAAATTACGTTTAAAGAAAACCTTTTTTAAATGAAAAAACTAAAAATAATCTCAAGTACAGTCAAAGGTCAAAGTCAATAAAATAAGATGCATGTGAAATCTGAACTAAGGCATAAAAAACTAATTTTACTCTGAGTTTTAATGAACATGCACATTTCCACTGGCTTGAGAAAAAAGTTTGTATTTTTTATGTTTAATTATCAGCAAAGTTTAATTAATACAATATTTTATATTATTTCACTTTCAATCTTTAAAATGATATGAAAGCATTAAAATGAATCTGGTCTAGTGCACCACACCCCCCCTTTATACTCAACCCTGTTAGCCGCAGGGATCGCCTCCATGTAAACAGCACGGCTACAGTTAGTTTACAGCATGTCTCATGTAGCCATGTACAGACTTAGCTACCTGCAGACTGCTCTCCGTGTAAAACAAACGGCGCTGGATGGAAGTTTGCGTTTCTTCACGTCCGAGTTTGTTGATCCGGTGCTTCGATGAAGGACTGCTGCTCACTTTTTCCCAGTAAAGGTGATAATGGGAACAGAGCTGCTGTTTTGGACGCTAGAAACACGTTTTCTTTAAAGCTCACTGACTCAGTAACGGCCCCGCCTCTTTGCTCTTCGCAGTGTGTAACCAGACTCCGCCTCCATGTGAAACTGTGCCAGCATCATCATCACGGCTGTGTGCGCTTAATGTTGTCAAACTTTTGATTCACTCGCTGCTCCTGAAAACAGACCTCCGAGAGGTGGCCTGCGTTTCCATGGCAACGGTGACGTACTAGAGAGCAATGTGTTAAAGGAGTCGTCACCTACCTCTCCCCATTCATGCCTTTTTATAGTCGGACATGCCCAAAACACCTAATCTAGGAGGCGAGTCAGATGCCCAATGCACCTGGTACCTCTGCTGCAGGTGATGTTTCTGGGACTTTTCTTTTCGGGGGGTTTCTGAATTGCAGTTGGTCTGGCCTGTGATCCAGGACAAACTTGCCTCATGAAACCATACAGGAAGCAAGAGGAACAACGAGTTCCTGGGATGAGCCAGGCATGCAGAGGCCTCATCACAACAAGCTGTTCCTTCGTGGAGGGGAAACGTGTCATTACAAAAATGTAATTAAAGTTTGTACTCACATTTGGCAGCTTGTCTGAATCCATTCTGCTCAAAATGGTCCAGATTTACTCCTTTGAACTAAAGACAAAGCAGGAATGCAATAAAAAAATCGAATAAATTGAAGAATAAAACCAGTCTAAATATTCAGACGTGTGCAGGTGTAATAGAAACCCTTCATTCCAGCTAAGATGTTGGCAAATCCTTTGAATTGCCTCAGGTGTGGCTGTTGTCTAGACTTCCCATCAGTTGGAGTGACTCTGTTAATCGTGGGATTATTTATTGACCCCTGCAGGGAAACGCTCTCTTTGCCAGATCCCTTCAGGTGGCTTCAAAACATCTCTCATACCTCCCGATTCATCTGCCCAGCAGTCCCAATCTAACTACTGCCTACAGTCTGAATAATGTGATCGTGAAATAAGTGTCAAAAGCCACAGCTGAGCTCGCTTCGAATAAAATAAAGTCAGAACAAGCATGACTACAGATGTAATGAGCACCAGCGTGGATTAGCGGTTATAGAGACCGGTGTTAAGTGGAATGTCACAGGCAGTGTGTTTAAAGCTGTCCTTGAGCAGAAAGCTGGATGTGTGCGTTTAAAATATAATTACTGACTCCGAGCTGTACATCAAAGTAGATTCTCGGAATAAAAGGCAGCGGTTTGGACCTGGGCAGCTCAGGGAAATCATCTGAAAATGCTATTTTTACCGCAGTCACTGAAGCGGGACAAATTATTTCCAAAAGAACGTGACCGAAGGAGAAGTTAAAACTGAATTCCCTCTGCTGTGCGAACGATGCTTTAAGAAAAGCACATTTATCCTTGAACTTACACGACTGTCAGAATCAGCAGAGTAAAGCTCCAATCACAGACATGCTTTTTGATTGCACGGATGGATGCGCAACCCCGATCCAAAAAAGTTTAAAACACTACGAAGAGGTTAGTCAATCATTTAAACCCAGTTTTTACCTGAAAATAGCACCAAAACAACATCATTGTTGAAATGTGTTTTTGAAAATCGCATATATCCTGCTCTTAACCTTGATAAGGACTTATTTAACCCTTTATTTACCAGGCGTCACACAGGCTGCCCTTACTTATCTGGTAATTCTGGCTGTAAAGGGTCAGAAACCATAGTTAGGGGACGCTTCTTCCCTTTTTTCTGAAGGGAAATGTTGCATTACTGTGTTGTTATGATGGTGCAACAACAGGTTAAGGAAAGTTGGGAAAGAGGCACAATTCAAAGTGTTGCATCACTTCTGTTGGAGTTATGAAAGGTAAATAGAAAATTAAAAATCAATCAGTACTGCCACCTCACCCACTTAATCAGGTTGTGTATTAACAGTGTCGTGTTTAATGGCGCCGTGCAGCATCCTCAGAGCTACAGGCTCTCGAACAACACCGAGGCGGGTTCCCATTAAGTGCTTTTTAATTTAGGGGATTTTTTTGATTCCTCAAACTTAAGTAGGAAAACACATTTATGTTAAACACTGCAACCAACTTAATTTTACACCCACTGTTTCTTATAACACTGGGCTTCAGCATCAGGGTCCTTCATAGTGTAATGTCTGTGATGCAGAGGAACAACAAAAGGAATCAGGGCTAGAACCTGATCCTGGTATCAAACGAGGGCCTTTCGCTCTAACTTGCTCTGAGCAGCCACCTGCATGCTGCAGTGAGCCTTCAAAGTTTGCCCTGAATGCACTTTTTGAAGTTTTCTCCAGTGAATCGTCAGAAACAGATGAAGCGTTCAGGATACCAGCGCTGGTTTCTGTCCCTCTGCATCACATTAAACTCTGCTATTCAGACTATGATACCCCTCGTTTTGGGCTGTTTCTCCCATCCTCCTTTGCAGAACCTTCCAGACTTTCTCCATGTGTGGGTGACGGAGGCCACTGTGCTCGTTGGGACCTCCAGGTGCAGAAACCCTTCCCCAGATCTGTGCTTGGAGGTCTACAGACAGTTCCTCTGACTTCTTGGCTTGTGGTCTGACCTGCACTGTCAGATAGAGACAGGTGTGAGCCTTTCCACATCATGTCCAATCAACTGAATTTAGCGCCGGTGGACTCCAATCGAATCGTAGAAACATGTGACAGGTGATCATTGGAAACAGGACGCAGCTGATGTCAGGATCAGCAGGTCACTAATCAGCTGTCTCCCTCTCTATCTCTCTCGCCGCGGCGGAACTCATTACGGGTTCACGCCCTCGGCCCACGCCCTTGGAGGAAGAAACACCTCATTAGTGTGGCCGGCATTTAAACCAGGGAACAGCGGCTGCTCTTCGCTGGATCGCTGTGTGACTCGCGTCAGTGCAAGTCCAGCTTCTACAAGTATCTTCCTGTGTTATTGTGTTCCTGCTTTAACGAGTGTCTCTTTGTGCGCAGACCCTCTGGACCCTTTTCCCTTGTGTTTCCTGAGTGGCTCATGTTGAGGAGAGAGCCTGGAGTTGTGTGTGGATTGTTTGGAGAGAGACGAGAGTGTTTTCCTGGATTCCCCTGAAGCCCCTCACCCTTTTGTATATAGCGTTGCCTCACACCTTTTTCTCCATACACTTGTTGGACGTTGTATATAATAAATTATCTTGTGTGCGTCTGTCCCTGGAGTCCAGTGTGTGAGTCCACCCCGTTCACCATAACAGCTGAGCTCAGTTTGCAGTGTCATGGCACAGGCTGTGAGCACTTATGTACATGTTAGATTTACTTTATCAAAAATGGAAAAACTATATGAAAATAAAGAATTTCCAGCAAACCTGTTTCACTTTGTCGTTGTGGGAAATCGTGTGTAGATTTTTCTGGTGAAAATGATTTTAATCCTCGTTGTAATAAGGCTGTAACATGACAAAATGTAGAACGACTGAAGCGCTGTCAGGACTTTCCGGACCGCATGCATGTGTTTGAGTCTGCAGGTATACTTGTGATTTGGAGAAAATCTCAAATGAAATCAGATTCGTGCACTCAGTTCTTGTTTTTCCAACCTAAAGCTGTACCCGAGCAGCCTGCTCTGCTGATGAGCTGAACTAAGAACCCTGAAAACATTTCAAAGAAATGATTAAAAGCCTCAAATACCCCGACATCCATGCCCATGATGACTGGATCTAAACTTCTTACTTCTGAGTTATGTTGATAGAAATATGGGAATATATAGTGTTATGAGGACTGTGGTGGATGAGCAGCAGCAGGCCACCTTAAATAAATTGTATTATGGGAGTTCCTCCATCACGGGAATAAACAGGAAAGACTGTAAAAGACGTCACAGGTAGCAGTTGAGGTGTTTTGCCTCATGTGGTCATCGTGCACCTGCTTTTTTCATTTTTTAAGCTTCTCTCTCCATCTGCCACCTTCTGCTCTCCCCATCACAAAGTTTCCTCTTTCATTCTTGGAACATGGAACGGCTCTTGTTGCCAAAACCATTTGATTTATGTCCTCAAAGCTTCACGACCTGAGGAAAAACAGGAGAGAAGGAAGGCATCCTTCTCAGTTAGAAGAGACAGATTTACAGTAAGAGAGGATCCCCGCTTCTTAAATGACTCCCATTCCTCTCACGTGCACACTCTCACGTGCACACATACAACTGGGCCTATGCTAATGCAATTAAACACTCAGAGAAGGAGGGGCGGAGAACCAGGGAGGGCGCTGCTCTGCTGATGAGCTGAATGAGGAACACTGCATTACCATTACAGATGGGATGGGAGGGGGAGGAGGGGGTTGGGGTCTAACAGAGGGGAGGAAGTATGGAGGGTGAGGAGGATGCAGGAAGGAGGAGAGGCGGAAAACAGAAGGAAAAGACTGCATTGAACACGGAGGGCGAGGAACAGGAAGAAAAGTTTCAGTTTTATTTCTATAGGACATTTAAAAGTCTCAGGTACATCAAAGTGCTTCACAGGGTTACAGCAGTAAAGGAGCAGGAAATACAAATATCAGCAAACGAAAATACAGTTATAAGATGGTGACGCGGCAACAAGCATGAACCGGGGAAAAGTTAAAAACTAAGTTGTTTGGAAGGCTTAAACAGGTGGGTTTTTATACGTGATTTAAAGGATTGGATGGATTCCGACACACGGACATCAATCGGCAAGCTGTTCCAGAGTTTCGGTGCAGCAAAAGCACGATCCCCCCTACTCTCCCGTCGAGACACTGGTCGCATTAAGAGCCCCTGGTTAGAGGATCTGAGAGCTCTCCTGGGGATGTATAGGTCAAGGAGGTCGATTAAGTAGCTGGGTGCCAGGTTATTTAAAATTTTAAACGTGTATAAAAGGATTTTAAAAACGATACGGTATTTGACGGGGAGCCAATGAAGGTTGGCGAGGGTGGGTGTGATATGGTCATGTCTTCTGGTGCCGCTTAAAAGGCGTGCTGCGGCATTCTGGACTACTTGCAGGCGTTGGATGAGGGAAAGTTGGAGGCAGTAGTCCAATCTCGAAGTAACAAGAGCACGAATGAGCTTTTCAAGGTCATTATGTCGCAAGTAGGGCATGGCCTTAGAGATTTGGCGTAGTTGGCAGTGTTGGGGAGTAACGGAATACATGCACCGCCGTTACGTATTTAGAATACAAAATATGAGTAACTGTATTCCGTTACAGTTACTGTTTAAAAAGGTGGTATTCAGAATACAGTTACTTTGTTGAAATAAATGGATTACACTGCGGTACTTTCCTGTTTCATATTGTCGCGGGTCAGGACTGTTTGGGTTTTGTTTGACAGCTACGTTCTGTTGTTCCAGGCGGCAGCGCTACGGTTGCCATGGTTACAGGGCGACGCTCTCTCTCTCTTTCTGCGACTGTGTGTTTCCTGGGTGAGAGAGCGCCTTTTCGTTGTTGTTGTTGTTGTGCTAAGCTAACAGGCAGAATGCTACAAGCATAGCTCTAAAGAATGTAGCATCATGGGCAGTGTAGTCCGTGTTGCAGGGAGAATGGACTGCCATACACGTTATGTGTCTGTGAGCGCGAGGAGGGAGAAAAAGGGGAGTGGAAAGGTACGAGTTGTCATCGAGGAAAAACGGGAGCTGGAAGCATGTAAATATAATAATAACCACTGCAGCCAAGAAGAGAGCCTGACGAGCCCAGTTGTAAGTAAGCTATTAAGACTCGACTGTACACCGTGTTCCTGTTTTCCTCCGAAAACAATAAGTTCCGTTGGAGCAGCCTTTCAACGCCTCTCTCTGTGTCTCGCCAGAAAAGTTGACCCACACAACAAAGTAAAGCTATTTTTCGGCTACGAGCCGACAGGGACCCCGCCGTATTAGTCAGAGGTCCCTTTACTACAGTTCGGAGTCGCGGACCTTCAGTAATAGTAATAAATCACACAGCAATAGTACATTCATGTTGTTGTAAAAAGCATGATAATATATTAAGTAATCCAAAGTATTCAGAATACGTTACTGTCATTGAGTAACGTAACGGAATACGCTACAGAATACATTTTGGGGCATGTAATCTGTATTCTGTAATGGAATACATTTTAAAAGTAACCTTCCCAACACTGGTAGTTGGTAGAAGCTGGTTTTCACCACTGCAGCCACTTGCTTGTCTAATTTGAGAGAACGATCCAGCACTACTCCAAGGTTTCTGACAGTAAACAAAAGGTGACTTGGCATAAGATCCCAAGGTGTCCGATAGCTGTTTCAAGGGCATGTGACTGTCGAATATGATCATTCCTGCTTTGTTTTCATTAAGGGTGAGAGAGTTGTGCAGTAGCCAGTCTCTAACATCAGCAGGCAGTTGAACAGCGGCAATAGCGGGGACTGGAGATCCAAATCCAGAGGAAAATAGATTTGGACATCATCCGCATAACAATGGAAAGAAATATTATGATTTCTGAAAATTTGTCCCAGGTAGTCTTGATAGTTGGTTACTCCATGGAATTTTAAGTAGGCTTTGATGCGAGTCCGGACACCGCTCCGTTTTCCCCATCGTCTAGGGCGTTTCTTAGCGGGGAGGAAAAAAGGCAAGCGGCGCACGCACGCAGTCGTGTCTGTGGGAAACGGAGTGTAGTTTCCCGGTTTCCAGTACGGGTTTGCCGATTGATGTTTCAGAGGTCGGAGATTGAACAGCGTTTGACGATCATAAACGATTAGTGTGGTAACATCCAGCAAACGTATAGAAAATAAAATAGCCAACAACAGATAGAACTCGGGGAAGTGGAGACGGCTTGGAAAAGGCAGCTAATGTGTAAACGTGCAGCCGAGCGATGTTATGTTAGAGTCACGAAAAGTCCGTTTTACTAGCTTATTTAAGAAAGCTCACAGGCCTCTGCTGTGAAATCTAGTTTCTGTTTCACAATCGACTGTGGAAGGAGCAACTGCGTTCCTGGTCAGTGTGTATGATTTCACTTCCTGTTAGCCTCTCATGCTGCTGTGTTATTAACTGAACCAACAGACAAACTTTCAAAATAAAACTCTTTTTTAAATGAAGCCAAAAGACGTTAAAGACATTATCACAATGACATCACATCCAACTTTTCTGTTTATCGTGGTTACTACAGACTACTATAAAAAAGCATAAAAGACCTTCCTGAACACATGTGCTGTCAGCTGGCAGCAGAGGTTCCTCCAAAGCCCGTAAATCCGGTCCAGCGTTAATAAGGCCTTCCCTCTCATCTTTACGCCTGGAGGGCGCAGCATCCTGGATCCAAAGAGAAGCTCAAGCTCTGATTTCCAGTGAGCTCAGAGGTGGTGGTTGTGTGTCTGGATTTTGTCCCTCTGTTCTTCTTTGCATGGTGGAGTGTGAGCTTCATGCCGGGTCCCTGAGCCCGTGCAGTGCTTTTAGCTCCGAATCAGCTGTGTTTGTAATGCAGGGCTGCAGAGGTGTGCAGCCTTGTCTCACATGTGCACAGAACTTTGTGGCTTCTCTGAATCTTTAATTGTAGATGATGAAATGACCAAAATCTTTGCAACTTGACATTGTTCTTAAATTATTGAACCATTTACCTGAAGCACAGAAGCCGCCTCGATCTTTCCTTCTGCTCTCAGCCTGTGTGCTCGGCTGTTTTTACCTAGTCCTGTCACTTGTTAACCTTGTTAACTGGCAGATGTTCCAGCAGCTGTTTTCTTAGCTTTGAACAACCGATTCAGTCTTTTGTTGTCCTTGAATTTTTTGAAACATGCTGGTATTATTTTTGCCTTTGTGCAAGTTTTGTGATTTCGTCGTTGTTTTTGTGACATTTTTGCATGACAAACCAACTTGTTTGGAAATGAGTTTGTTTGTTATCATCAGTAATTATAACTTTATTCCCTGCAGCATATCTGATAATTACAGATATGATTATAATCTGCTGCACTTTCAGAGGCAAAAACAAAAAGACATGCTGGCACTCATGCATTCGAAATCAGATTCATGCATCCACAAGTATCATGTTACCCTGACACACACACACACACACACACACACACACACACACACACACACACACACACACACACACACAGAGTGGACGTTAACAGACATCATCCTAGCTGTATTTGTGGTTGGAGGGCTCTGCTCAGCAGTAATCGTGGATCTTTTCATTCTCGTCTCCACTGATGAATCTCCACGGGCGAATTACATGATCCATCGGTGTCATTTACACAGAAACTATTACATCTGCAATCTTTCAAAGATATTACCTCTCACCGGCGGCTGCAAGAAAGCTGAGCAGAAAAACTGAGAGGAGGAAAATGTCTGATGTGCCTGTTTTGTTGTCAGCAGCTCCTCGTTGTCCTTCCTGTTAACGTGTGAAATTTGTGCCAGAAGAAAACAAGTCAGAGATTTTAATAGATCCTGTATCAGTGTGAAAAATTACTTTAAATCACCTTCTGGAACAAGTCAGCCTTCCTTCCTTTACTTTGAAATCACACATGAGTCGCTGTTCAAAGCTGCACAAGCTCATGGGTGAAAATTAAAATCCATGTGTGGTTTGAATTTATCCAATCTTCCCCTCAGGGTCGTCTCCTCGTGCACCCCTGGACTCCGTCCATTGTCACTCTTGTCTTTAGATCGTGGCCTGGAGGTCCAGCTCTGTGTGAAACTGAGCTCATATCAGGGATTAGTGTCGCTGCGGTAAGTCTTGATGTTGTTTGGGATTTCCTGTTTTGCCTGTCCCTTCATATTCCTCTGGTTTTATCTGTCTTCTCTCCTAATCTACGTCTTTATTCTGAAGAGATCCTTACTGTGTGCATTACATCTTGACTTTGACTTTGTGTGCTGCCCTGATTGGTTAACCTGTGTTCAGGTTATTCAGCTCCCTTCCTGCATCATTACTGTAAAGAATAATCAAGTACTGAAGAAGTCACTGACGATTTGCATGAGATGAAACTGATGTTCAGGCAGTGGACAGAAAGCATCTTTTTCCCACAAGCCATCAGACTCCTGAACTCACTACCGGCTCCCCCACTCCCCCCCAAAACACACACCCACACAAACAAAGAAACCGTTAACTGACTCTGTTGCACTCCACATACCTCTGCCTTTGTAAACACAGATGCTGCTCTATGGACAGTCCTGCTCTCAGGAATCCTGCTCATGTTGGTCACTTTAAATCAGTCATACTGTAAACTAGAAGGCTGCTACACTGGTCATCTTAAACCACTTCAAGGTCACTTTAAATCGTCAACTGCAAATTGTAAATTTAGACTGTTATTGATCCTTTTTACCTTAAAGTGTATATTTATTCGCTGTAGCTTTACCTTAGTCTCAAAGTGCATATTTATTTCTTACTCTTCCTCTATTTAGTTTTGTTTTTTTTCACTGAATGGAACTGCAGCCTCGTCATCTCGTCTCTCTATGTACTGTACTGTACTTCACAGACATATGTACTGTATATAGCAGAGATGACAATAACGTTTACTTTGCCTTTGATCTCCCAGCCAAGTTTGTCCCGCCGGACATATCGCTGCAGCACCATCGTACACTTGGCTTCACGTCTCAGTGAGATTCAAACCTTCGATTTTTCTGGAGCCGTTCTGCATAAACCAGAACGGCTTTTGTTCTGTGACAGTTTTGTTAAACCGGGTAAAAGTGTCAGGTTGGTAGCACCTGTGGAGGTAAATAATAAAAGGTGTGTAGCCATTGTGGATCTGATAGTTGTTTTTGAGTGGCTAGGCTGGGCTGTGATTCTGAGTCAGGGACAAAGGCCTACATGCAGCGTTTATACACAGGTGAAGGGAAAGTTTTGTGGTATTTCTATCATTAGTGTAACTTCGATGCTTGAGCGTTACACACAGTTAGTCTGGAGTTTGGCATTGTGTTGATGGCTGTCAGATTACCAAACCCTAACGTGGCTTGTTTTAAGAAGTTTTAACCTTCCTTTTGTCAGACAGACTTTACCTTTCTGGGTGGGCTTGGACACTGCTAGCCCATACTGCTGACGTTGAATACGCTGAATTTCACTATATCCCAAGTTATCCTTGTATTAAACTTCAGGGACAGATCTTTTGTCTTCACTGGCAGAACGTTTGGTTTATATTCTCTGAATCAGTTTGAATCAGTTTGAATCTTTTAAAGCTCTCGTATTGAGCCGAGTCTTTTCCAGCCATTTCCCATGAATGATGCTGAGCTCTTGATTACTGTGTACAGTTTTGTTGGATGGCTGTGAATGAGACGTTACTATCGAATGGGAAAATTAAATTCCGATTAACCACACCTGACTAGGGATGGGTATCGTTTAGGTTTTATCCGATACCGGTGCCAAACCGGTACTTTTGAAACGGTGCCGGTGCTTAAACGGTGCTCAAACCGGTGCTTAAAGAATGGAGAACACCAACTTTGTCCAAAAACCTCTCATGTTCAGCTGTTTTTTTGTAAAAAGATAACAATGTTAGCCTTTTCTGCAGCTATGGGGCATATATGGCATCACTCTTAGCTGGAAGCAGTGCTTAAACAATGGAAAAAACACAAACTTTGTCCAAAAACCTCTCATGTTTAACTGTTTTCCACTTTTTCTTTGGTCATTTTAGCCTTTTTGGCCAGGGTGAAGGGAGTATCTGCCATCAAACAAGAAGACAGCCGCATGTAGCTATGATGGTGTTTGCTAGTTCACCTTACATGCATTAATGTAATAACGTGGTTAGCCTACTCAACGTAAATTACACACGAACAACATTAAGCTACTCACGCAGAGAAGAACGGCTGCTGCTGCATCATCATCCTCATCATTTCTGCTACACTGGCAGGGCTAGGGGCCAGGACTCTCCTCTTCGGGTTTTTGGGGGATGTTGCTAACTCCGGGTCCGATAACAGGCACAGTAGATGTGCACGGTGTGAGGTCTCGCAGCAAGCTCTCAAATACGGCGCATTTCTCGGCTTTTAAAAAAAACGCTATGCGTCGCCAGGTGTTTCATCGGATTTGAGGAGTTACCTCCTTTGGCAGTATCACAGTATCACCTTAAAGCACTTGTTGCTGTTGAGTTTGCATCTTTTGCTGTGAAGTACAGCCAGACTTTGACCGCTTCGCCTTGGATATTTTTAATCTGTAGCTCTGCTCTAAAAGAACGTACGTACCTGGACCCGCCTACTATCCTCGGAAACGTAAAATGATTGGCTAGAATTGAATGAAATAAATGAAATGAAATAAAGCACCGAAATGTGCGCTGCTTTTCGGTCTGGTTACTACTGTTTATGTCAGAACCGGTGCCATCATGGCACCTGATACCGGTACCCATCCCTACACCTGACCTTCAGCTGCTCTCTGGCCCAACTGTATTGACCTCAGCCGTCTTCATCTTCTGTCGTGAGTTCTCTAATGAAGACGGGATTCAGAATATGAGAGACAATCAGGGTGTTTCTAGCATTTGCGATGAGTCACATTTATATAAAAATCCTGAAAACATTTCCTCCTCCAGTTTTCTCTTAGACGTGTGTCCTTAAAGCCACAAATGTTTGACTAAGAGTGTTTGCCAAAAGCATTTGTTTGTATAGAAGCTGAAATTTGATGGACGGTTAATTCGGAGCAGGCAAATTGTTCTTTTTCGGTGATTTCTGTCACATTATTCTAGGCGAACATTATTCTGTCTGCAGAGGTGTTAAGTGTCTGTCAGTCAGCCTCAGTCCCGATGCTTCATTTTTCATATACCAACATCTGTTAGTGAGGTTGGAAAACATGAAACCTGCAGACAGATTCACTGAAATGTTGGAAATCATATTAGTCATAATTAACACCAGGAAAATGCATGCATGCTTACACAGAAAGTTAACCGCCTTATCTGCTGCTAACTTTGTTTGTGAATGCTCTAATCAAACCCTGATTGGCAGCACTCTGCCGAGTATTTACTCTTATTGTGATTACAGTCTTAAAGCACTTGATTGAGGTGGATGACGTGCAGAAAATTATCTCTCTCAGCCCAACTCTGATATTATTCCTCACCCAGAGGGGTTTGGGGTTTGCACAGTAGCTGCAGTCTTCCAAACAATCAGTGTCAGCTTTAGTCCAAATGAACTCCAATGAGAATTGTGGGATTACTTAAAAAAATATTGGCTTTAGAATGAATACTAAACTAATGAATAGTGTATAATGATGTGGTATTGTGCATTGTCGTGACATGAGAAAAGCAAAGCAGGAAAGTTACAGTAATCACAGAAACAACAGTGTCTTGTGCACAGTATAATTTAAAACAATGCATCTGATGTATGCACCAGATAAAATCATGTAGACTCATCAGAATTTTCTGTTGTGCACACAAATGAGCAGAAACATTGTCGGCTTTTAAAAGCAGATCAGTGGAAACACTATCGTTCTCTGGGCTGCTGTGGTTTTGCTGCATGGCCCTCTTTCTCTAGATTCAGCTCAGAAACAGAAGTTCTTCAGTGTTCTTCCTGTGGAGTCATGAGCATTAGCCAGAGTGTGACAGGTCTTTAACTTCCCGCACGTCACCCTGAGGTCCTCTGGGACCTCGCACACTCTTACATACTCGAGTATTCCCAGCAGGTAACAGCTGATTAGTGGCTGTGAGGAGACGGGAAGTTCCTCAGGCTTTCCAGCACTGAAGCACCAGAGCCTGCAGTTCCTCCAACGTCCAGCAGTGACTCAGGCCCCATAGACTCCCATGTTAAAATGAACACGTTTACAGCATGAGACAAAAAAGGTTTGGGTCTCAGTTCTGGAGATGCTGTTCATAAGTAAACTGTTTAAATGGTTTAATTAGAGGTGTGGCCGCTGACAGCTGGCATGCTGTAGTTAAAAGGCCGTCCGAGAAGTCTGAGCTCCAGTTTTGGTGAGTGAAATTCTACGATTTGGATGTTACAGATTAATTAAGCTGAGAACTTAACGCTCGCCTCTCTTGTGAAAAGTCATTCCTGGCAGCAGCTAAATGCTGTTAAGACTTGAAGTTAAGACTTCAAAATGTCGTTTTTCAAATGAGTGAATGTGTATGTGACAGTCCCAGACATTTTTATTTGTCCTTTTTTATGTTTACAGCACTTCTTCTTTGTTGGTTCTCTGATCGGACTCTTTAGTGATGCTCCGGTGTCCTTTTACACCCACTGAATCAAAAGACGTTTTACATGCATGTTTATTCTCTACTGTATATATTTTAGCAAATCACAGCAGAACACAGACTCTTCTTTAATAAGCTGATCACTGTGAGATGATACGAAGAAAATTCTGCGATTGCATGTATTGATTAGAGAAAATGAAATGAGTATTTTTTCATATCTGTTGAAGCCGACAGTAGTCAAGAGCAATAGCTGGGTTTCCTGCCTGGTTTATAATCCCTGGATTACGCTGGTTCTCAGTTAGAAACTGAGCAGCTGAATAAGACCTGCAGCAGTGCTTCCATGTTTATTGTGGACTGTTCCTCCATCACCCTCTCCTCTGTGAACCCCGAGGACTGAGCTGGCACTTCTGATCAGCATGTTTGCTGCTAAAGAAATGAAATTCTTCCCAACCAATGAGCTGAGGATATCTCGACAGACCAGTGAGGTCATGGACCGATGAGGACAAGAAAGAAGTGACTGAAGGGTGTAACAAGTTAGAAGCAGCAAGAGCGGATGAAGGGGGAAAGAAAGGGAAGTGGAAGTGTGGGAAATGGAGAGGAGAATAAAAGCGACTGGTACACTGCTGGATTAAACTGCCGAATGTTAAATTTAATTGCGTTAAGCTCCATTAAGTTGCCAGGAAGAAAAGAAGTAAGGAGCTCTTGAGAAGAAAAAGACTCTCTCTCCCAGTTTCCTCCTCTTTTCTTTCCCTCTCAATTAAAAAGGTAGTTAATGAGTTTAGGTTTTATTGGAATGGAGACATGGAGAAAGGAAGTCAAACATGGCGGGATGAACACACAGCAGCCGTGTAAGCAGAGAAAACACGGATGTATTACGACCGTACAATAACCTCGCTGTGATGTTAGATTATTAATCCTGATACTTGGGCAGGTGATTAACTGGTTTAGTCATAGGCAGGGAAAAAAAGAAGATTTTCTTGATCTTTAATTATCAATCAGCTGAATGTAGTCAGAGTATGGGCTGAGATAAACCTGCCATGACCTGACAGGGAGTAAATTTGGACTTTTATGTTTGCATTTGTGCCTTTGTCTTCCTGTTTTAATTTGGTAATGGCTTTATTTCCTGTCTCAGTCTTCCCGCTGATCGTTTCCACCTGGAAAAAAAAAAAATAGGATGAGCAGTTCAGATCGATTAATGGATAAACATCCATCCATCCTGGAACCAGACGCGTCGCCTTCTCTACTGTGTGGCAGACGGGTGGCCCTCATTGGTGCAGACCAGGGTTGGTCAAGTTACTTGAAAAAAGTAATCTACTGATTACCGCTCCAAAAAAGTAATCCCGTTACTTTACTGATTACTTATTCTCAAAAGTAAGTATTTACTTTATTACTTAGTTACTTTTAAAAACATGATACATGACCTGAATACAGAATCATGCTGTAGACCTTTCAGCCATATTCTAGTTTTCTGCATAGCCCATCATATGAAATGTAATCAAATGAAAAAGTCTCTTTTTTTAAAACTTGTTTTATTTGTTTTAATCTTTTAATTTTATGCACGTTGCATCAAGCAAACATTAAATTATATGCAACAGTCTTTGACTTGAAGAAATTAGTTTTATATTTGTACCGCAGTGATCATGTCAGTCGGGGGATCTGGGGGTTTCTCTGTGAATTTCAGATTCCCGTGGCAGCGTGCTGTCGGTAATTGCTCAGAAGTTTAGGGGGGTTTTCGCTGTAAAAAGAAGTTTTCTTCCCACGCAGAGTGAACAGCGGACACTAATGTTTTTGTCACTTTTTACAGAATCAAACTCAGAGTAATGTCAGTACTTGCACGCTTTAAACGCTGCACGGTTGCAGTCTCTCCCGCACTCGATATATTATCCATTGTTGATCTGCACGCATCTGTTACCACGAACGTCGCACTCGCTTACGTCATTGTCATGAGACACTCTCACAGACAAAATCACGGTTTAGTAACGCAGTAACGCAGCGTGCTTACGGGAAAGTAACCGTAATCTATTTTTTAATCTTTTTTTGCAAGTAATCCCTTACTTTACTCGTTACTTGAAAAAAGTAATAAGATTATAGTATCGCGTTACTTGTAACTGCAGTCAATCCGAGTTTGACTGCAACTCTTGTCACACGACGCCTTCCATAAGCTGGCCTGTGCGCCTCACGATTGACAGAGGTCACTCAGATTGAGCTGTTGGTTCTAGTCGATGAAATAAGGAATACAATCATCAAGCAACCTCCTGTTGTTGCTGCAGTGTGACTCAGGCATTAGCCTCCATACAGTCTGCAAGCCACTTTGTAACCCACCTCCGCCCAGTGGCCAAAGTTTAAATGCACAGTTTAACCAGAACAAGTTTTCTTCCCTAAACAGAACAACATCATTTTATGAACAAACCAAACGGTGACTCGTGTCAAAGTCAGAACGTGGTCACAGACAGGACTTTAACTCAAAGGTCGAAGGTCATCAGCCACCCAACATACAACCTGGTGAGGTCTTGCTATGTTTAGCTTCAGTGATGAAGATGCTCTTCACCGTTAATTTGTTTGAACTGTGAAAGTTTTTGTGGACTTTTTTTATCCTCCAAAAGTCTTTTTCTACCTGCAGATATTGGAAAGAGGAGGGGCGTCATTTTCTCCTCATGGTCATCGGCACAATGCAGTGAGCACGAGTTTGTGGCTGGAAGCAGGAGTGGTACTCTGGGCAGTAGTATAAGTGCATATCAAAGTGATTCATGTCGTTTAATAGGTGCAGATTGCTTTGTTATATTGTCCGTAATTAGGGGTTTGCTTTGTCGCGTTCCCCTGAGCCACAGATAATATGTTGGCAGTCTCCGAGCTGGCAGAAGGTCTCAGCGTTTTCCACTTTTCTCTGATGAATTGGTGAATTTCTAAAACATTGGTTAGACTTTGGGCTCAGAGTGAGCCTGCGGTGAAAGCCATAAGCTCTGTGTGAGGACATGAATCATATAGAAGGCTGCGCACACACTCTGATGGCGTGCCGGGTCGAGTGCTGCTCAACCATGAAATATGCTCCGATGATTTCACGACACGTAGATCTGCTCTGACTCTCGCCAATTAGACCATCTCTGCCTTACGGCGCCTCGGCCGTATTTCACCATCTCAGAGGTGAGATGATGATCATTTAAAGACATGCTGAAGTTTGTGCAGAGCGAGCAAAACTTTACTTATGAAGCACATTTTATTCCAGGTGTGCCGCACAAGGAGAAGCTACCACAGAGACTGATAGCGCTAAACCGATGTAAGCATGTGAACAAATAAAATATTTAGGAAACAATACCATAAAAAATAATGAAACCATAAAATCATAACAGACAAACTCAGTGAGGTGGTAAAGTAGTGAATGCTAGAAATGAAAATGAACGAAGCTCAACAGCAGCCCAGCACAAATCACGAAACCTGCAGTTTAAAATCCACAACAAACTCAGAAATGAAATAAAATCATTAAAACCAGGAAGGAGACGAATGAAAGTCCGAACAGTCCACATCCTGACGTCCACAGTCATAAAAACAGAGCCATATCTGGACCACAACCTAATGCCTGTTTTACTGATTTCATTATTTTGCACTAAAAATCAGCTCGGAGAGAGCGAGCTCGGAGAGCGCGAGCTCGGCGCTCTGTGTACGTTTTGTTTAGCAAGTCAGAATCCACCACAGCCATAGTACAGATCCATCCATATTCACTGATGCATCCTTGGATTGTGAAGCTGAGATTGTGCTTCTGCTTTGACATTTCAAACAGGAAGTCTGACTCGAGACTTTCCAGCTGAAACATTTTGACGGGTTTCCTCTTCAAACAGAAAACAGGAGGCGTCATCTCTGTGGGATCGTCCCTCGTGGTCCAGCTCTGATCTCCATTACAGGACCTTCCAGCTCCATTTCAATTCAATTCAATGAAACTTTATTGATCCCGAAGGTTGACCTTGAAGGAAATTGGGTCGAGGCTGCCGACCTTTTGCCAGCGCCATTTTCCTCGTTTGCATTTTAATAATATCCTGAAAACTACTTTTAAAAATGTAAAGATTTGCTTTGTAAAGAGTTTGTAGGTAAACATTTCAAAAAGATCATCAGGAGGCCAAACTCTTTCAAAAATCGAACACCTTCAGGGTTTCTGTCATTTTTCTCCAGTCATCGTCTGATTCTGGGGTGAATGTTATCCGAGGCTCTGGGGACTGAACCCATGCGGGATGCATGAACCGGGAAACTCAGAATGAGCTGCGAGTGGGCTCAGACATTACTCACGTCTCACTCGGAGCTCCCTCTTCGAGTGACTTTAGCTCATTTGAAGCACTTCAGCTTGATAAGGCGCTGCAATACTGCCAGAGTGATTCCTCCAGCGCAGGGCAGTTACCTGTTGGCGCCATCCCGGGAGATAAGCAGTGTTTAAAACAGCAGATTAACCGAGGACGGAGGTTGCAGTGTGGAAATGCATCCATTTCATTGGTCCCTAACCTGTCACTGTTTAAGAGTCTCTGCACTACTTTTTATTTTCCCTCTGTACCATGTCACTGCATTGCATCATGTAAATCTGATCACGGTGATAAAAGTATCAGAGAGTGATGCAACTCTGCAATGAAATGAGGGAAAGTTGAACCCTCTGTCTTGTCGGCGTGATGATCAGTGAGATAAGTGGGAGGTTCTGAAGTCAATCAAAGCAGAGATATCTCTGTCTGGAACAGAATCGGCAGATTCTTCGGTTTGACATGTTTGGAAACGCTCCAGATACGAAACCGAGCCAGAAGTTTGTACAGACAGGAGCAAAAACAGTGTTCGAGCACGAAAACCTGACATATGTCTACCCGTGTGCCAGATTTCCTGACACATGGGCACATATATCTACTTTAACCGCCGTCGCTTTTTCCTGGAAGCTGGAAGCTTCACAGCAGTGTGAGGAAGGTCAGACACAGCTGGGCTTCAGCAGCATGAAGCTGACGCTGAGGTCATACAGACACCAGTGAGAAACTGTAAGGTCATCTCAAGTAATATGATCAGATAATTGTTGGAGATTTCTGCTTTATGTCTTGTAGGCTCTCACCCATCCAGGTCATCGCAGTCTAAGGAGCTCAAAGACGTTTCATCTGAGAAGCTTTTTCAGTTTCAACACCAAACGGTCAAGTCCTAGATTTTAAACCCTAGTGGGAGTGGCTGACCCTCTACTGATCCTCTCCCGCATCACATGAGCCAAGGAGTTAAAAAGGATGAGGGTCACAATCAGCCAAGGTTGTGGATGAACCCATTGTGAAACCCTACCTCACCTTATCATGTGACTTACTGAGATTAACTGACCCAGGATGTGAGTGGTCATGACGGCGTCTGGGAAGGATCTCCAAACTGGATTATAGATGGCAGACAGTTGGGGTCGTAAGCCCCGCCCTCCGTTCAAAGATGGTCGTTCACATTGGACATAGATGCTTCTTTCACTTCTATTGTATCGTGTCTTTATTTTGTGTTAAAATAGTATAACAACAACAACAGAGAACAAAAGAGACAAACAAAAAAACAACTTCTCTGTCCAAAACGTCAACAATGGCATCCTTGGAAGAGTGACCTTTGACCCTTAGATGATGTCACGGTATTTGTGTTTTAGCTTCTAAAATTATATTCTTTGATTACTGATGTTCATGTTTTTGGTTTCTTTAGTTCTCAGTGATCTTAGTCCTCTCTCCCTTACTGTTTATCTCAGCCTGTGGTTAGTCTCTGTTCCCATGTTATCCCTGTGATGTTCCCTGTGATGTTCCCTGTGATGTTCCCTGTGTCCCACGTCTACTGCTTTTGTATTTCCTGTTCCAGAGTCTGCCATGTTTCCATGTCAAGTCTGCATCTTTGGAATGCTGTGCTTCCTGTTTTATTTTGATAGTCCTTGTATTATGTCAGTGTATTCTGCTTTGCTTCCTGTATCTCGTTCTGAATTGTCGCAGCGTTGTTCCCACCTGTTCCTCCTCCTCTCGTTGTCCTGCTTGTGTATTTAAGCCCGGTGTTGTTGTTGTGTTGTTAACACTTCTGTAACAATCACACTGCCTCAGTGCTGTGTGCGTTTCCTAGTTTTCTTTCCCAGTTTAGTTTTCATGTTCCTACTTTCTAATTTTAAAACGTCCAACTTTACAGAATACAAAATAAAAATTAACGAACTACCAGGAAATATTCAGAGTACGTTATTTTTTTCAGAGAAGGAAGTTATAATTTAAGGGTTTTTACTTCAAAGCTGTGAATGTGCGTACGACCACAGCATGGAGCTGAAGCAATGTCCAAACATGTATTATATTATATAAACATATTATAAAGATATGAGTTATAAAGAAAGGGAAAATGTTTAAATTCAGTGACTGTCTCTGTTTTGGATGTTTTATTCATGCTTATGGGATTATATAATTAACTGGAGGTACTGCTTTTGTTGTGTGGAGTCAAAGTTATGGAATCACAAAAACATAATGATATGATGTGGTGTATATATTATATTAGAAATAAGATAAGATAAGATAAGATAACCTTTATTAGTCCCACACGTGGGAAATTTGTTTTGTCACAGCAGGAAGTGGACAGTGCAAAAGTTATGAGGCAAAAATTAGAATACAATAAGAATAAATACAGTACACAACTGTACAGAATAGAATAAAATAAAATACTATATACAGTAGAATAAAATAAAATAAATATACAATAAGATAAAAATAGAATACAAATACAAATACTATATACAACTGAGTAAAAATACAACGATGACAGAAAAGATTATTGCACTTAGTGTTATTGCATATGTATGGATGTGTGTGCTTGATCAGTTAAAGTCTTTGTTGTGGAGTCTGACAGCAGTGGGGAGGAAAGACCTGCGAAATCTCTCCGTCCCACACCGTGGGTGCCGCAGTCTCCCACTGAAGGAGCTGCTCAGTGCTGTCACAGTCTGCTGCATGGGGTGGGAGATGTTGTCCATCAGGGATGACAGCTTAGCCGCCGTTCTCCTGTCACTCACCACCTCCACTGGGTCCAGAGGGCATCCTAGAACAGAGCTGGCCCTTCGGATCACCCTGTTCAGTCTCTTCCTGTCCCCAGCAGAGATGCTGCCGCCCCAGCAGACCACGCCATAAAAGATAGCAGAAGCCACAACAGAGTCATAGAAGGTCTTCAGGAGTGGGCCCTCCACTCCAAACGACCTGAGTCTCCGCAGCAGGTACAGCCTGCTCTGCCCTTTCCTGTAGAGGGCGTCTGAGTTATGAGTCCAGTCCAGTCTATTGTTCAGATGAACACCAAGGTACCTGTAGCTGTCCACAGCCTCAATGTCCATACCTTGGATGTTCAGTGGTTGCAGTGGAGAATGCTTGTGCCTGCGGAAGTCTACCACCAGTTCCTTGGTTTTACTGGCGTTGATCTGGAGGTAGTTCAGCTGGCACCAGTCCACAAAGTCTTGGGTCAGACCTCTGTACTCCTTGTTGTCCCCATCAGTGATGAGGCCGACTATTGCAGAGTCATCAGAGAACTTCTGCAGGAAGCACTGGGTGGAATTGTGGGAGAAGTCTGCAGTGTAGATGGTGAAGAGGAACGGAGCCAGAACCGTTCCCTGTGGGGCCCCCGTACTGCAGACGACCCTGTCCGACACACAGCCTTGAGTCCTCACATACTGTGGTCGGTCGGTGAGGTAGTCCAGGATCCAGGTAGTGAGGTGATGGTCCACTCCAGAGTTCACCAGCTTGTCCTTTAGAAAGTTCGTTATTATTACTGTAGATGATGTCAGTAATGAAGCTGATTAAATATTGCCTGATAACTTATGTCAGAGGGGCGGCATTAAATAAGCGTGTACTTCTTCCCACTCCTTTTTGATTTGTAACTGAATCAGTTGCAAATCAAAACAATACAATATCCAAATGTGTTAGCTTTGTTTTGTATAGCTTTTAAGCCAAATGAGCTGACACCAACAAACAAACAAACAACTTTATGCCTGAGCGAACCAGCTCACTGTGTTTTGATGTCTTCAGGGTTCTTACTGATTTTCTGATACACATTTCTCTTCTGTTTCCTCGCAGTGAGCGTGTCAGAACCTCGTTTAGATGAAACCTCTTTAGATTTTAGACTTGTAGTCAAGACCGCCTAATCTGAGACCAAGACAAGACCAAGACCAGAGGGTATCGAGACCAAGACAAGACCGAGACCGAGACAAAAACATCTTTAAACTGCAGCCAGATGCTGCTTCGTTTACGGGTGTCAGGCATATTTATGTGTTTTTGCTTTCGCACAGCCCTCCTCACCACTGTCTACTGTCTCACTCACTGAGAGGACAGACGGATGCTTCACTTGACTGTTGCGTCTCTCACCCTCTCTGTTTTTCACACAATGATATTATCCTGTATCCTCGCATGTGATTGGCCGCAGTATGGACTGATTGGAGCATAACTGAGCCACTTTGTGAGAGCTGAGCAGCGAAAGGAAATTAAGTGAAGGTAGAAATGACTGAAAGATTATTATGGTCTGTTTTGAGTTTTGTTCAAAAAAGAATGACTTCATATATATATATATATATATATATATATATATATATATATATATATATATATATATATATATATATATATATATATATAAATAAAAGTTTCAGCTGTGAATGTACTGCTCGAGACATCCAACTCTATTAGATTTATGAAAGTGGCCCAAGTGCACCGTGGGATACACCAAACAAATGTTTGAAATGTTGATCCAAAATGCAGTTTTAAATGATGATTTCATTGATTAAGGGAGTTATCCAAACCCACCTGGTCCTGTGTCGAAAAGTAATTCCTTCTCTTGTTAAATGATGAATTAACTGTGATTAACCACATTTTTGGAAAGCTGAGTTGATTTTCACTAAACACACTCAGGCTTGATTACTGGCAGACCTGCTGAATCACAGAATCACTTAAATAGAACCTGTGTGACAAAGTGAAGCAGGCTAGGAGATCTCAACAAGCAACACAGAGAGAAAAACAAAGTCACTGACATCTGTCAGTCTGGAAAGAGTTACAGAGACAAGGCTGTGGGACTGCAGTGAACCACAGTGAGAGTCATGGCTTCACATGTCTCAGTTAAGGTCAGAGTTTGATTCAACACTAAGAAAAACGCTGGGCAAAAATGGCCTCCATGGCAAAGTTCAAGGCGAAAACCACTGCTGACCAAAAAGAACCCAAAGGCTAACCTCAAACATCTTGATGTTCCCGAAGACTTCTGGCAAAATACTCTGTGGACTGACAAGACAAAAGTTGAACGTTTGTAAAGTCTGAGCCCCGTTACATCTGGCTTAAATTTAACAGCATCTCAGAAAAGGAACATGATAGCAGCGGTAGGACATGGTGGGGGTGGTGAGATGGTCTGGGGTTGATTTGCTGCCTTGCTGTGGTAAATGGAGCCATGACTTCTGCCATCTACCAAAACATCCTGAAGGAGAATGTCCGGCCATCTGTTCGTGACCTCGAGCTGAAGCTCACTTGGGTTCTGCAGCAGGACAATGATCCAAAACACAGCAGCAAGTCCACCTCTGAATGGCTTTAGAAAGACTAAAGGCTTTGGACTAGTGGAGTGGCCTAGTCAAAGTCATGACCTGAGTCCGATTGAGATGCTGTAGCATGACCCTAAAAAGGCAGTTCATGCTCAAACCCTCCATTGTGGCTCAATTACAACAATTCTCAAAGACAAGTGGGCAAGAATTCCTCCACAGCTGGAAAAGACTCACTGACAGTTATCACAAATGCTTGAAGGCAGATGTTGCTGCTAAGGGTGACCCCACCAGTTATTGGGTTTAAGTGCCAATCACTTTTTCACACAGGGCCATGTGGATTTGGATTTTCCCCCTTGTGTTTGCTTTTGTTATCCTTGTTTCTGCATAATCCATCATACAAAATGTAATCAAATTAAACTTGTTTTATTAGTTTTAATCTTTTAACTTTACACATGAAGCAAACATTAAATTATATGCAACATTCTCTGACTGGAAGATATTTGTTTAACATTTAAACCTATTTTCTGCACATTCCAGCACATAAAATAAAATGTTTTTTTGAGCAGAAAACACAGCAGAAAATAAATAAAGTCAAAGACTCAGCGGTCCTGCTGCTCTATTTTCACCTGTATAGCAGGAGTGGGGCAGGCGGAGGTTTACCCTGGTGCAGGTGTGTTATAGTGGTCAGTGGAAGGATCTGGGAGTTTCACATTCCCGTGGCAGCGTACTGTCGGTGCTTGCTCGGAAGTTTAGGGGTTTTTTTCGCTGTAAAAAGAAGTTTTCTTCCCACGCACAACGGATGCTAATGTTTTTGTCACTTTTTATGGAATCAAACTCAAAGTAAGGTCAGTACTTCCACGCTTTAAACGCTGCACATTCATACTCTCTCTGCACTCGATATGTGATCCATTGTTGATCTGCACACAGCTGTTGTCACGAACGTCGCACTCGCTTACGTCACTGTCATGAGACATTCTCGCAAAAAAATCAGTTTTAGTAACGCAGTAACGCAGCGTTCCTACGGGAAAGTAACGGTAATTGTGTGGTTTTTTCCCATATTACTAACATGCCAATTTGTTTGTTGTGATTTATTATCAGCCGGACTCATATTTGCTTTAAATGACAAATTTATTTAAGACGGAGTGATTTATCTAAGTCTGGGATGGTACGTGTTAACGGCCGCTCATAGATCCTACCTGCCGGATCTTCTTTTCATTGATATCGCTGTTATGACTGATGAAGCCGAGCTGGTGAGTTTCTGTGTTAACCAAGTAACGTGTTAAAGCTATAAATATGACTATTACTAAACTGTACTGTCATTAATAGTGTTGCTTTGTTAATGTTGTATGGTTGTTTTATTTTGTGTCTTTCAGTTGATTACCTGGCATCTGTAAAGGCACAGTTACTGTAGTGGTGTTAGTTTAATGTTGTGGAATAAACTTATAAAAGGCAGCAATCAGATGTCCGAGCCTGAGTACGACACAGTTTCATCAGTTAAAACACACCCTTACGGTGGGAGTTTGCTAAATTAAAGGTAGTTAACTTAGTAAAAAAACCGTACAGTAATCAACACTTAGCCACCCCCCGCGACGGAGAAGTGGAGGAGGGTCTGTGTCGACTACGGAGAATCCAGCAATTAGACGGAGCCCGGCCGATCGTCACGGCCGATCGACGTGACTTCGTTCTCAAAACACCGTCAAGCCCTCGTACGTGAGAGACTGTGTGTGGATTTCTTTGCTGGGACTATTAGGGCGCTGGCATAGGATAAGCCGGCCGCCGAAAACGAACTTTTAATTCAGTTACTAGTCGCTAAGCGACCGGAAGTGGGTCGCCGCCATCTTTGTTGAGGGCAAAGGAATAACGCCGGTAATAAACAAGAAGGAAAAGTCAGTATGGCATCCCGAGAAGAATTAAAGAAAAGGCGGTCTTCTGCGCAAGCAGTTTTTACTAGGAAAGCCAATTCCATTGCCTTTAACATTGACCTTCTGACTGAACATGACCTCATGTGTGAAAGTAGGACACTCAAAGACAGTTATAGTGAGGTTTGTGATAGCAGTTTTGATTACATCGCTGCTATGGAAGAAGAAGATGCAAGTGGGCTTGCAGCAGAAATAGCTGAGGTGGAGAAGAAGCTGCAGGACTGCCGCTCAAAATACCAGACCACAGGAAGCGTCATGGTCTCGTTGTGCATCAGGTCAGTTTGACAGTCTAAGAGTTGACCTAAAAGATATGATTAGCCAGGTGGAAGCGCTCAAAACGGGTCAAATAAAACAGGATAAGTTTGATTCAATGCTCCCTGCTGTGGAAGGCTGAGAGGAAGCTCTGAGTGAGTTTGTGCATAAGTGGGATCGTTATGTTCCAGAGAAAGAAGTGAACGTTATGCGAGCTTGTCTCAAAGAGCTCAAGGAAAGGAGGAGAGTGGCTATGGTGGTGCTGGCTACCACCCTAGATGGAAGAAGGAGATCTGGGTGTGGCGACCTTAGAAGCAGGACTAGCAGTGAAGGTGAAGGCAGTGATGAAGGTGGCGCTGACGGTGGAGTGACGACCAGCACTAGCAAGCCCAGTGGGCCCGCTGCGACTGGTGGAGATGATGGCCCAGCGCGTGCCAGTGGTGCGCTAGATGCTGACGTGCACCCTGCTGCATGCCAAAGTGCCGCAGTGGGCAGTAGTAACCAGGTTATTGATGAAGGTGGCCCCGATGGAGCACGAGCTGCAAGTCCTTCCATTGCAGCCCTTCAAGCGCCACCACAGGGACCACTATCCCAGGGTCTGGGGAGTCCTGTGTTCAACCCTGGCCCCTCAGGCACGCCACAGCAGCTTCGAGGAGTGCATGGTGTGAGACCCAATGGCGCTGGGGCAGGACAGAGCACGTCTACCGTCTCTCAAGGATCACTCGGAACAAGGATCGCACTCGCACCCCTGAGCCTACCAAAGTTCTTTGGGGACAGGAGAAGCTACTGGCGCTGGAAGAGTAACTGGGGGACCCTCCAAGCGTTAGCGGAACCCACAGGTTCCCCGGAGTGCAGGCTCTTCCACCTGATGGACAGTATTGCTGATCCAGTAAAATGTGAACTTAGGCTGTCTCACTGCCGTACAGCGAGTGAGGTTTTCCGAGTTTTAGAGGACTGTTATGGTGACGTATCACAGATAGCAGATGACATTGTACTTGAGCTACAGGAGTTACCGGGCATGCGCAACAACAAACCCAGAGAGGTTTTACAGTTGATCCAAGCTGTAGAGAGGGCGCTGTTGGACTTAATAGACCTAGGTTGTGAAGATGCCATAAAAAATCAGTTAGTGATCCGGTCACTTGAGAGTAAGCTGCCGGACAGTATGAAAGAAAGGTGGCTTTTGTACCGATGTGATCCTGTCAATGATGTCAGTCCACAGAACCGGTTTGATAAGCTATGGCAGTTCCTGAAAGATCAGAAGACAGTTCTGGTGCAACTGGAGCAGTTGCAATCCATCAGACAGTCTAATACTGCCAGGGCAGCCGATCCGAGCCCCCGCGAGAAACCAAAAGAGAGGCCTGATCGGAGGATGGAGAGACATTCGTTCACCAAGGCTACTGCGAGCGAGACGAGAGGTGAGCTGTCACAGAATCCTTGCTGTTTGTGTGGCGAAGAGGGTCACACAGGGCGTTTATACCGCTGTAAGACGTTTAAAAAGGCCAACCCGTCAGAGCGGAGAGTTTACGTGAAAAAGACAAAAGTATGTCCCAGGTGTCTGGACTCTCATGGGAGTGATGACCCGTGTAGTAAAAACTTTCTGTGTCATAATGAAGGATGCAGAAGGGGTGATGCCTCATCGGATCACCATTTCTTCCTGTGTCTTAAGACCCCAACTAGGAAAGATGCAGCTAGGCAAGGGATAAAAGGGGATAAAAGGAGAGAACACCGAGGCCCGACGGAAGAGCAAGAGGCTGTGTTTGCTGGCCTAGGTCTGTCCCCGGAGCAGCTGGAGGCTGTTCGAAGGGCTTGCACAAACAAAGTAACTTCAAAGTTGTGGGCTGGCAGAGGCTCAGAAGATGAGAGTTGTCTGAAGGAGCTCCCGGTCCTCATGATGTTGTTGGACGTCACCACCAAGAGGGGAGACTGGATTGGAGCACTCATCGATTTAGCCTCTGACACGAATTATATCACCCACGAGGCAGCGGAGAGGCTTGGTCTGCCTGGTGAACCAATCACCTTAGTTGTTCATGGTGTTGGTGGCATGGAGGCAAAAGTAGAGACAAAGAGATACCTGGTGAGCATAAAAGTAGCCGCAAAGAAGGGAACATGGCGACTCCATGAGATGGTTTGCTATGGATTAGAAGAGATTGCCAATGTGGGTCACGTCGTGGACTCGGGGCGCCTGGAGAAGTTTTTCCCAGGCTCCGTCGAACCCGGGGAACTGATCCGCCCGGAAAAGATTGAGCTACTCATCAGCACCCGGGAGGGTCGTCTAGCCCCCCCAGAGAATGATGAGGTGCGGTGACTTGGTTCTGTGGAATGGTCCGTTGGGGAAAACCATCAGTGGTGCACACCCAGATCTGTTTGAAGATGTGGAGGTGACTGCACGACTCTCATCGACCCATTTTGCATGCTCTATGAGGGCGGAGTCTCAGAGAGTTGTGGCCCTCCATAACTGCTGCCCAAAACCAAAGAACAGCGTAGAAGTCGGTACCACGGCTACATCCAACACTGAGATCATCAAATGGCTGCAGTGGGACAGTATTGGTGCCGCCTGTGATCCCATGTGTGGCGGGTGCCGCTGCGGGAAGTGCGCCCCTGGAGGGAAAGAAATGTCACTTGCTGATGAAAGAGAGTTGGAGATCATCAGAGGAGGTCTAACCTTCAAGCTGAGTGACAATCATAGTGACAAACCCCATTGGGATGCTAAATATCCCTGGAAAGCGGACCCTGCGACCCTGCCTAACAACCGCAAAGCTGTGGAGGCGACTTTCCTGAAGTCAGAAAAGCGCCTCGAGAAAGATCCGTTATGGAAGGCAGCTTATGCTAAGCAGGTGTGCGACATGCTGGCTAGGGGGGCCGCTATCCAGCTTTCCCAGACGGTGTTGGATGAGTGGAAAGGAGCGGTGTGGTGGATAAACCATCTGATGGCGCCCAACCCACACTCCAACACCACGCCGGTGAGGCTCGTTTGGGACAGCAGCCAGGTGTACAGAGGTGTTAGTTTGAACAGCATCTTGATGAAAGGCCCAGATGTCCTGAATCCCATTAGGGCAGTGCTGCTCCATTTCCGGGAGGGAGAGCATGCGGCAATAGGGGATGTCTCCAAAATGTATAACTCTGTATGGCTGGAGGATCAAGAGGTGCATGTTCACCGCTTCTTGTGGAGGCATTCCCTGGAGGAGGACATCAAGGATTATGCTGTGGTGCGTGTGAACATGGGTGACAAGCCTGCAGGTTGTATCGCTCAGGTTGCCATGCGAGAGACTGCCCTTCTGCCACAGTTTGTCAACAGGGTGGAAGAAAGACGTGTCATTGAAGAGGATACTTACGTGGATGACATCCTTGTGTCCCACAACGACCCTGAGAGACTGAGCGAGATCCTTGAGGGGGTTGAAACCATTCTCAAGCATGTTGGGTTTTACCTCAAGCCTTGGGTGCGGTCTGGCTTTAGTGGGAGGCAAGGTGCTGTTCCTGCCGAACCAGAAACCATCATGTTGCCCAACCAGCTGCGGACCGAGGACAACAAGGCCTTGGGTGTGGGTTATCTCGTGGAAGAATGGTAAATGGTAAATGGACTGGTTCTTATATAGCGCTTTTCCACTCTTCTGAGCACTCAAAGCGCTTTACACAACTTGTGCATTCACCCATTCACACAACTGACATTCACACACATTCATACTCCGATGAATGCATTGGAGAGCAATTTCGGGTTAGTATCTTGCCCAAGGATATTTGGCATGCAGACTAGGGGAAGCCGGGAATCGAACCACCAACCACCAACCTTCCGATCAGTAGATGACCTGCTCTACCACCTGAGCTACAAGCTCTTCCTCATGGTGGCTATTAACTTCTCCGCAAGAAAGAAAAAGATGCGTACTCAAGTAGACCTCACTGAGGAGAACATAGGGGAGAAGACGCCAAATCCCCTCACCCGCCGTTTGCTTCTAAGTCAGGTAGCAGGGCTCTATGACCCCCTTGGTCTGGCGACGCCCCTGAAGCAGAAAGGTGTTATTCTTGTCAGAAGAGCCTTTCAGGAGGCCGGGATACTGACTAAGGATACGTGGGATAAGCCGCTGTCTAGTGAACTACGTGGGAGAGCGATCAAGCTCTTTGAGGAGTACGCGCGGCTGAGTACCATCACCTTTCCCAGGAGTATTACACCATCCGGCTGGGTGGGTAAACCCTGGGGGATCACGTTCTCTGATGGAAGTTGTGACTCATACGGAGCGGTCCTCTACCTGCGCTGGGAAACGTCTGGAGGGGTTAAGACTCGGCTCGTGGAGTCCAAGGCCAAATTGACTCCAATTGAACAAAAGGGAGATGCTGTCAAGGCAGAGATTTGTGGAGCTGTTTTTGCCACTCGCCTGAAAGGTTACTTTCTGAAGTACAGTCGGTTGGAAATAGATCGTTGGTACCATTTTCTGGACAGTCAGACTGTGTTAGGTGCCATCCAACGGGAGAGTTACGGGTTCCAGACCTTCTTTGCCAATCGAGTGGGAGAGATACAGAAGGCTGGGCCTGTGACCAACTGGTGGTGGCTTCCTGGCCAGTTCAACGTGGCTGACCTGGTCACAAGAGGATGTTCCCCTGAGCAGCTTGGTGAGGACTCTTCATGGCAGACCGGTCCCATGTTCCTAACCAAGCCAGTAGAGGAATGGCCCATAAAGTCAGCTGCAGAGGTGGCCTCTGGGACTAGAGAAGTCGTCAGTCGACTCCAAAGAAAGGCTTTTTCTGCCATCTTAACAAGGTCGCAGGAACGGGCGCAGACTACTCCAGATGGTTTTGAGTAAGTCCAGAACTTTTACCATTCAGCAACAAGGTTACGTCTTTTGAGACTAAGGGGTCTCCTTCTGTTGCTTCTAATGTCTGCAGGATCAAGGAGTGCTGGGGTTCAGCCTTGATAAATCAAGTAGATCTTTCACGGTTCAATTCTCTAGCCAAGTTCTGTGGGGTCATAGCTTATGTCCACAGAGCCTTGCGCTTTTGGTTATCTGGCAGGGGTCGAACTGCTGTAGGATTAAAATGGGAGGCAGTGCCCACGGCTCAGGAGCGAGTAGAGGCGTTTCAGGACTTATGCCTCGCCGCCCAAGCAGGTGTGACTTTCCCTACGACGACGCTCAACCGCCTGGTTGTGCGCAGGGATAAAACAACGGGGCTCTTGATGTGCTATGGCCGGATTCAATCCGTTGAGGAGGAGAGGTCCGGGGTCCCTTTGATCCCCTACAAGTGTTGGTTAAGCTCTCTCCTCGCTGAGGACGCCCATCGTGTCAACCATGAAGGTGTTTCTGCCACCCTTCTTCGGATGAGGAAGAGGGGCTGGGTAGTTCAAGGTCCCAGGATCGTACGGAAGGTGATTGATTCGTGCGTAAGTTGCAGAAAGTGCAGGGCCAAGCTATGCACTCAGGTGATGAGTGATCTTCCTCCCGTACGTACTACGCCAGCAGCCCCTTTTGAGTACACTACTTTGGACTTGTTTGGTTCATATTTTGTCAGAGACTCAGTAAGACGACGAGTGAAGAAGAAAGTTTGGGGCGTGGTTTTTAGCTGTATGGCCTCAAGAGCAGTTCATGCAGACATAGTTGAAGATCTGTCAACTGAGGGCTTCCTGAAGGCATACCAGCGGTTTACTGCCCTGAGGGGTCACCCCAAGAAACTCTGGTCTGACCAGGGGACCAATTTCGTGGGAGCTAAACCTGCGCTGAAGGAGCTCTATGATTTCCTTGCGGGTATCGACAAAGACGAGATCCAAAGAAAGGCAGCCGTAGTTGGGTCTGACTGGATGTGGGAGTTTAGTCCAGCGGACTCCCCACACCGGAATGGAGCAGCAGAGGCAGCTGTTCGCGTGTTGAAAAGGGCGTTGAGTAACGTTGGTGAGGAGGGAAACTTGACTGCTCTGGAATTCCAAACCCTCCTCTATTTGGCGGCCAACCTCACCAATGAGAGGCCTATCGGGACCAGAGCTCAAATTCAGGAAGAAATTGTAGATGTGTTGACACCAAACTCTTTGTTGTTGGGTCGGGCAGGGCCCAGGGGCGACAACATGGGTTTTGAGTTCCCTGCCTACCCATTCAGTCGTCTATGTGCAGTCCAGGTGGAAGTGGACAAGTTTTGGAGACGCTGGAGTCAGTTGGCCGGGCCGCACCTGTTTGTTCGGCAAAAATGGCATGCCCCGGCGAGAAATGTTTCTGTTGGGGACCTTGTCTGGGTGGCAGATCAGAACGCACTTAGGGGTCGTTTCAAGCTGGGCCGCGTGGAGGAGGCAGATCCGGATCACCTAGGTGTTGTTCGAGATGTCAAAGTAAGGATTTGTTGTAGTCGTCCCATCAACTGGTCTCAGGCAAGGAAGGACAGGGAACCATGCCATTCCACCATTCTCCACAGGGACGTAAGGAGGTTGGTGGTGTTACTGCCAGTAGAGGAGCAAGAGGAACGTGGTTCATCCCCCTGAGTACCCAGGAGATACTTGCAGATTGGGGACTCTTGGGTGTGGGGACCAGGCCCAACCTGTTTAAAACACTGTTATAAGACTTTTTGTTTTCTATATTAGTGTTTATTGCTACTGGTTATTGTGGCCTACTTAGTCTGGCACGTAGCCCAAGTGGGAGGTGTGTGGTTTTTTCCCATATTACTAACATGCCAATTTGTTTGTTGTGATTTATTATCAGCCGGACTCATATTTGCTTTAAATGACAAATTTATTTAAGACGGAGTGATTTATCTAAGTCTGGGATGGTGCGTGTTAACGGCCGCTCATAGATCCTACCTGCCGGATCTTCTTTTCATTGATATCGCTGTTATGACTGATGAAGCCGAGCTGGTGAGTTTCTGTGTTAACCAAGTAACGTGTTAAAGCTATAAATATGACTATTACTAAACTGTACTGTCATTAATAGTGTTGCTTTGTTAATGTTGTATGGTTGTTTTATTTTATGTCTTTCAGTTGATTACCTGGCTTCTGTAAAGGCACGGTTACTGTAGTGGTGTTAGTTTATGGTTGTGGAATAAACTTATAAAAGGCAGCAATCAGATGTCCGAGCCTGAGTACGACACAGTTTCATCAGTTAAAACACACCCTTACGGTGGGAGTTTGCTAAATTAAAGGTAGTTAACTTAGTAAAAAAACCGTACAGTAATCTAATTACCTTTTTTGCAATAGTAATCCCTTACTTTACTCGTTACTTGAAAAAAGTAGTGGTCATGTCCGGTTAGGGGCTCTGTTGGCTCTCAGGTGACTGTTTCCTCGCGGCTGCGTGCAGCGGGGCTAGGGGAGGGTCTGTGCTGACGGACGTGGGTTACTGACCTGGTAGCCTGGCTGCCCCTGGGTGGGTCCGGGATGGACGTGAGGTTCTGGGGGCGCTCCGTCTCTGGGCTGGGACCCGGACCGGGCCTCGGGGGCTTGGGTCCTGGTTGGTGTGTTGCCGGGGTTGTGGGCGGGTGGGTGCATGGGGGCCCAGCCCTGGAGCAGGGTGCCGCCGGTGCATCGAGCCACCTGGGGGGCTCTTCCACTGGTGGGGGACATTGTCACATCTTGCAGGAGCTTTCCTCTCCTCAGGAGCTCCCTCTGCAGGAGGGGGAGATACAGGAGAGGTGGAGGAAAATCACAGCCTGGGTGTTTATTGTCTTATGTAGTCTGGAAGATGAGTGGATGGTGGGGTGGGTGCAGTTTTTTCTGTGGTGGGGTTGGGTGGACTGTCCCCGGTCCGGATGGGCCTGGGCCCCCTTTCCCTGGCGGGTCGTGGAGTATGGGGGTGCCTACTGGGGTCAGCGGGGGAGCTGGCCCCAGGGAGGGGTCACTTGCCCCTCTCTTCCTTCCCTCCCCATCTCCAGCTGCCTCCCTCTTCCCGCTCCACCACAACCACCCACACATGCAGGACCTTGGAGTAGGGGTATGTCACCAGGGTGCAGAGGAGGCTACCCCCCCCCCCCCCCAATCCCCTTCTGGCTGCCTCTGCCTCAATTTTATCCCACAACTTAGACATTCACATTACTCACACTCTCATTACACATACATATAGGATCTTGGGGGTGGGCACGATACACGGAATCCAAAGTACCATCAGGGTGTACACCCCACCCCTGGCGTCGTTGCCCACCTCTCAAGGTTAAATACACGTAGACATTGAAGGCTAGCAGGAGGGACCATGCGCTTACCTGCTGCTCTCTGGCAGGTAGCTCCATGCCCTCCTGGGTTTTAAATGCACCTTAGAACACACATGCATCAACACTACAATGAGCGGGTGGAGGGAGGTTTGGAGTCTTCTCTCACCCCCGTTCTCTGCGACCTGCTGGAGCGGGGGGGCTAGGAGGAGGAGTTGGCCGTCCGACTGCGGTCTGGAGTGTGGGGCCTCCCTGCTGCTGCGGAGTCGGGGCGGTCTGCCTCCCCCCACCGCAGGGAAAAGGGTAACACCACCTGGGTCTGGGTGCAGTTCCCCCCTCCAGGGGCAAGGGTACCTAGACCCGGTTTGTAGAGTACGCTTGGGGAGTGTGATCGTGTGTACAACGTCTCTTTATGTCTGTCTCCACGTTGGTTGAGTGTGGAGTAAGTGCATATGAGAGCATGAGGGTGGGAATGGATGTTTGTATCTGTGTGTGCCTGTATGTCTGTGTCTATATGTCAGGCTGGGTATCAGACGCCACCTCTCTGGGGACATCTCAGGCCCTCCAAGGTTTGGAGGTCTATCTCCCCCCACCACCACTTCCCCTGCCAGTGGCGGACTCCCTCAGACATCGGTGCGTTGGTGGTTCTTTGTGTCCGGGGATGGGCGTCCAGGTACACACCGGCTCACTCCTTGGCCGCTTATCGGGGCCTGGAGCCTGGGGCTCGCTCGGGCCACTTCGGAGGTGGGGTGCCCCCGGCCTCTCGGCCTGGGGCTCGGTCACTCAGGCACGGCTGGCTGCCGGCGGAGCTCACGGGCGCGTCACTGCAACTCCCCCTGGCTTCTGCTCCGCGGCTGCTGAGTGAGCCCTCATCTGGGACTCTCCTCAGCTCTTTCCGGGACAGTGGCGCAGCTGCCCCTCTGTTGGTCTTCCTTGGTCTCTTGTGTTCTGGGGGCCTCTGGATGTCTGGAGTTTTGATCTCCTCCATACCTGCTTCATGCCCTGGAGGACGGGGCTGTGCCCCCCCACACCCTCTAGCAGATCATTACATGAAGGAACCTTTTAAAAAAACAAGCGCGTCCATGCTCACAGGTGTACACACGGGTGATCACACCCACAAACTACACCCTTTTTGGCTCCTACCTCAAAGCACACTGTGTTCTGTTGATCTTATGTGCTGCACAATAATGTTTAACATTTAGTATTTACTGTCATATTCCCATATATCATTGTGATGTTGTTTATTCTATTACTCTCGTTCTCTTCTGCTTGTTTTCTTTTTTCTTTCTCAGCAGGTGATCCAGGTGATTGATATATGCATTTTTTTTCTCTGCCCGTTCTGTTGGTTTTTGTCTTTTGCCCTTCTCCCCCGTCCCTCTTCTCAGCTGTTTCTCTTTCCCTCTTTCTTTCTCCCCTTCTTTCCCCCAGTCAAGTCTGTCCCGTATTCAGTAAGTGAAAATAAAATAAACAATAAAAGGTGAATCAAATGGACCATTACGGCAAGGCTGGGATGGTCAGTTTGGTAAAGTAAATCCGTTGGGCATCTTTCTTTGCCTTTAGACAACAATTCTGATGCAAAAGAGCCAAACGGGACAGGCAAAAAAAAGAAAAAAAAGAAAAAAGTAATCAGATTACAGTAACAGGTTAACGCGTTGCTGCCCATCTCTGTCCTTGTCTAATATTTAAATTCATTTGTTGATCTGAAACATTTAAGTATGACAAATGTAAAAAAACTGTTTTAACACCACAGTATGTGTGACTTAATAAACCTGACAAAAGGAAGGTTGTTTTAGTTGTGACTCCCAAACACAACGAAATGACGCCATTATCCTGCTTTCTGCTTCTTTGTCACTTTAGTGGCACCATCATTTCCAAACTCCATGTTTTATTCAGTCAGACCTGAAAGTAGCAACTGAGACCATAAGCTCATCAGGACAGAGTATCTCATGAGCTGGAGCCTTGTTTTCGTGAAGACGTCTGTACAATCAGGCTTGTTTCACAGTCAGAAGAGTCGCCCCCTGCTGGATGTTAGAGAGACACATGCTAGATCCATCTTTATATACAGTCTGGTACCACGCTATTAGAAACTCCTCGAGTGGATTTGACACAGATGATCCTCCAGCCTTTCGATCGTGTTACTGTTGAGACACCACCTGCATTTTAATTACAGGGCTATAAACTGAGCTTGGCAGGGAGAAGCTTTCACAGCGCGCTGATGTCATTGTGAAGGAGGTGCCAGGTGACTCTGGAAACAGGAATGTAAACACAGACGTCTGAAGTGGTTCGTATGATTCTGGCTGTCTTAAAGCTTGCATGCCTGCAGCTACAAGCTGGAACAAACCTCCTGAGCCCGTCACACAAACACACACCTCTTTATACAAAGCCCTCGTTGTGCCCACGATTCTGCTGCTGTATCAGTCCGAGTGTCTCTTTTATGGCTCTCGTCTTTTTAATGTGCTGCGCTTCTTTGTCACAAGCCCCCCAAACCTCTTCATTCTCCACCTCTCCAGCTTTAATTCTGTTATTCCAAATTAACTCAACCAGTTCTCAAGAAAGTAAATAGAAAATCATGAAGCCATGCAAATCTTTTAGCTTCACGCTACGAGTATTTTCAGAGTTGCTCCAGGTATGCACGGGATGAAATCTGGTGTTTTTCATTTTTGTTCCTTTGTATCTTCATAAGTGCAGGAGAGATCCACATTGAATGAAACCAAATCAGTTTTTCACACACTCCAAGTTTTTCAGTTCTTTCTGAATTTATGGGATATGCAGCCCCTTGCTTATTTCCCCAAAAGGTCACCAAAGCTGATGGACATGCTCTCTGGATGCACCGCTCCCATTTCTCCAGGCTTGGGACCGCTTCACTGGGAATACACAGGCTTGACGGTTGGACCTTTAGTTTTGATGATGGCACACATTCTGCGTGGTATCATTTCATTAAGCTTATGTAACATTACGACACTTACTTCCATCCACAGTCGTACTTTTCACAAAGCTCTAGCATCGATGATGGGATACTCAGACCACGGAGGTCGTTTCCCTGCACATCCCCGAAGCTCTCCATGGGATTAAGCTCTGTTTGAAAATGATGTGTCATGCTCTCTGAAGCAGGCCTTCACATTTTTTCCCAGAGGATCCTGCATCATCTTGGAGTGTGGCTTGTTTCCACTGCTCCAGAGTGTGATTTTTATGCTCCGTATAAGTATTTTTTCAAATGAGCGTCACTGATACGTGGTTTTCTGAAGGCTGCACAGCTGTTTGGTCCCAATCCATGAAGTTCTGTTTACGCTGTGCACGTAGAAATCTTTGTACTTTCACTGAGAAACAGGATCATCAGTGCTACTGTAGATTTGATTTCACCAAACCTTTACAAGACTTGGTGAGAGTCGAGAGTCATTTAACCACTAAAACTTCATTAGCTGCTCAATTAAAGTGTAAAAGCAAACACACGTGCACACACACATGTCAGTATTCATATCTTGTGGGGACATCTAACTAACATAATGCTTTCCCTCAATCTAACCATAACTCGATTGTAACCCTGTCACTAAATCCACAAATCCCCATTTTGGTTCCCACAAAGATATGAATACACACACACACACACACACACACACACACACACACACACACACACACACACACGCTCCCTGCCGCTCTGAGTCATAGATATCATCACAGCACATCGATTGGCTTCAGTCGTATCGATATCCAGAACTCTTGTAAGACATTATGCTTTTGTGAGTCTTTGTGAGTCCATGATTGTGAAGGAAAGAGTCTGTGTGTGTTTCAGCACATGTCAAGGATGTGCAAGTATGTCCTCAGGATACCTGAATGCTTGCATGTCTGTTTACCTGTGCAGGTGAATGTGGTTTAACTTGTTTGTCAGGGATTCGGTGCAGTTTCCCTCTGTTTCTGTGTGAGAGCCCCTCTGCCTGCCTGACGTCTGCTTTTAAAAGCTGGACCTCACACTGGGCATCATCACAGTGGCTGTGTCTGTCTGTAATGCTACAGTCACTGTGGAGACCAAACGCAGCTTGGAGTGTGTCAGTGGAGTCATGTTTTTGGATTGGGGTGTTTCTCTGCAGTCTGATACTGGAAGACTTTGGTTTGGTGCCATTTGATCATTGTAAACAACGGGTGGGGAGCTCCAGGCCGCAGGGGGCGGTGTCCTGCAGGTTTTAGATGTGTCCTTGATCCAACACAGCTGATTTAAATGGCTAAATGACCCCCTCAACATGTCTCAAAGGTCGTGTCCAAATTCATGGGCTGCATCCTCCTGAGGACCCGGCCTTCGCGGTCTACGTGGGCCGGGTCCTCAGAAGGTCGGGTAGGCCGGAAGTAGACGGCAGTGAAATTGGACGGTCCAGCCTTCAGATCTGCGTCACCGCTGTCTCGGTGGAGTTTAATAAACTCGGCCGTCTGCTCCTTGCTATCTAAAATATAACAGGACACTGGCGGAAATTCTCGACTGCCTCACACGTCTGTTTAATCAGTTTTCTGTTTGACGTTTATTCAGCTGTGTGAAAACCAAGGAGGAACCCACCCGGGGGATTAATAAAGTTTTATTTTATCTAATCTAATCTAAGAACTTTAATCTCAGCCGAACAAACAAAACACTGAAAAAAGCCCAACAATAACATTTTTAGGTTGTCTAAGTGACTTATATATTACGTTTAACCCGAGCAGCGAAAGTCTGCAGTGATCTGAACATGATGTGCCGAGAGTTGTGCCGTTCTCGGCGACCCTCGAGCTCCCGGCGAGCTATCGAGCTGGTGGGTAACAGACGTCTCTGAAAACGTCGGAGCACTTTTGTAAATATGCGATATCTTGATAAACCGAGCAGATATTTGATGTTTACACAGCTACTTTCTCGCCTGACAATATGTTAAAAGTTTACTTTGTGACCCAGAAAGAGTAATAAGACTAATTTTAAAAACGTAGCAGCGGTCGCCATTGTTTAAATCTGGAATTGGCTGGGCCGCGCTATGAATTCTGGGATATGGTGGGCCACGAAGGACACACCCGACCCATCCTTCAAATTCGGGGAAAAGGAGGACGCATTTGTCGGCTGCATTCAGAGGAGTCTACGAATTTGGACAGCCTTCGGTGCATCGCTGTGATGTAATCGGTCTACAAATGCGTCCTCAGGAGGATGCAGCCCATGAATCTGGACACGACCAGAGTTCTCTGGAGGCCTGGTAATGATACTAATCATGTGATTCAGGTGTGCTGACCCAAGGTGAGATCTAAAACCTGCAGGACACCAGCCCTCCAGGCCTGGAGTTGCCCACCCCTGATTTTAAACATGATGGGGAGATCATTTTCCCCGGGGGGGCATGAGAAACTGGGACTGCAGTGGAGGGCAGCACCGATGACCTGAACTCAAAGAAAATATTAATTTTCTGCCTTTGTAAGCTTGTTGGTGCGCTTCTCCATACCACAGCTTTCTCATCTGGCCTGTTTGGAAATCTCCCACCTCTGATGACATCATATCTGAGCAGTCGTCCAATAATCTGTGCCGAGAGGAACCTCAGTGAGTCGTCCCGGCTCTTTGAGGTATTTCTTAATTTTAAATGAGTCATCTGGAATAACTGGAGGTCTCAGTCAGCTTCTCCAAGCTTTTCATCTTTGCTTTTTCATTTTTAATGATTAACAACAAAACACCACACGCTGTGCGGCGCCTCCACGCTGAACCCGTGACATACTTTCTTTTCAGGAACTGCAGTCATTTAACCACAAAAGCTGCATTAGTTCCTCATTAAAAGTGTTAAAGCAAACACGCACACGCGTGAACACATGTATGCACATGAGTCCCTGACAGACGACAACCGACACTGTTTCCTTCACAATCATGAACTCACAAAAGCATAGATGTCTTACAAACGGTTATTTAGTTCTGTATATCGATACGACTGCAGCCAATCGAATGAGCTGTAGTGTGTGTGTGTGTGTGTGTGTGTGTGTGTGTGTGTGTGTGTGTGTGTGTGTGTGTGTGTGTTACCAGCACCATGGCAGCACTGGGACAGATAATGTACTAAACAGAAGCCTGGCTGGCTGCCTTCCAGAGAAACTATTGGATTTCTGCACAGAGACACACAAAAACATGCATGCACACACACACACACACACACACACACACACACACACACACACTGTTAGATATAAGATCAGGCACAGAGCGAGGCTGAGCCAGAAAACGGAAACAGAGACGAGCGATTGGCAAAGCTTAAGAAAACAATGAAGCATGAACGCTATGCATGAAGCATAAAACACACACACACACACACACACACACACACACACACACACACACACACACACACGGCTCTTAAAGAACTAAAACTCGAGTGTGCTGATATGAGATGCTGTCTGAGTCGTTTGTACAAACTCTTTCTGACATTGCCGACACTTTGCCACAAAGTATAACTCGAGTAACACAGCGTGCTGGTTGTTGCTAAAGCTGTGCGATGTTTACTAACAAAAATCATGGACCATACAGGATGACTCGCTTACCTTTCACATTGTTAGTCTCAAATGAGCCTGTATCGAAATATTTAATTTTGGGGATTTAAATATTAAGGGTCCAGATGCAGAAACGGGAGGTGACCTTGCAGGCTGAATAAAAACAAATTATACGAATGTGATCTGTGATGTCGGAGAGTCTGTGTGTGCTCCTGAGAGAAGACATGCACCTCTGCAGACATGTGCCACAGCAGCCGGTTGTCATGTAAAGTGACCATGACCCTAATAATGCAAATATTAAGCCTTGATAGAATTTAAACAGCTGTTATGAAGGATTATATTATCCACAGGGAGCAAACAGAGATGCAGGGAAAAACACAGGTCGACGGAGGGAAATGACGCACACAAACATAACAAGACAAGGGGAAGCGAAACTACAAACACTGACAAGAGACGTGGAGCTTCAAAATAAAACAGGAAATGCACAGAGACATGGTACAAACACTAAACAGAGGAAAAACAGAATCAAACTCAAAGAACTAAAAGGTCTGAACCACAGTACACAATCGGAGAAAACAAGAACACAAGCTCATAATAATAAAAAACACAAACCGCTGGGTCAAAAGACCCAGGACCATGACAGTGAGTCTATGGGGACTGACTCTCTGCTGGAGCCTCCGCTGGACATTAGAGGAACTGCAGGTTTGGTGCCCTCTTACATAATTAAATCTCCAGAAAATACCCATTTGCAGGAATCTTGTTTTTAGTCTGAGTGTGCTGTACCTACAGGCTGCTAACACTAAGATAAAAGCACTTTTATTCATTTTAAATAAGGTAGAAACAAAATAAACGAAGCTCTTTCAGACTGTGTGGACCTTCTTATCTTTATGCTGATTTAAAAAGTCTCTTTCGTGCCATTGGGTGTTCAAATAAAGAAGTGCTAATTTTATTCAAATCAAGGCTTCCTGCTTCTCACTGTGTGTTTCTCTTATTCTCTTTCTTATTGTTGCGCGGGCACACACACACACACATACACGGACATTAGCATACACATTGCCACCACCGAGTCAGGCTTAATTGAAAAGCATCTTTTAAGAATGTTAAGAAGTGCCCTGTTAGCCGGGGGAGAGGATAAAGGCTGTTACATTATTCAGGGCACTTGGCCTTTTAAAGCCGTGCACTTGAATTGGGTTTCACCAGCGTCGGTTTCCTTCTGCTTTGATTGGGTTTCGTCTTGTGGTTTTTTGGCCTCGTTCGTGTCTGTCAGGCTAATTCTTTCTGATTTCTTGTCTTTCGGTGGATTTTTCCTTTGGACTTGCAAAGAGCCAGCCTTGTAGCCGTGTGTTCTATTTTCGATGTGGTGAATAGTTGAGCGAGTGCTTTAGAGATGATAATGGAGCTGTCATAGAATCACACGCTGCTGCCTGTTTTTGCCAAAACAAAACAGATGAAGCCTGAGTTACTGAGCAGTCCATGTGGTGGTGCTGCTGACTCTTCAGATGTGTGCCGTTAAAAGCTCGGCACAGAAAGCAGTGATGGAGAGAGAAGACGGCACGTTTCCAGGATTGTTAAAAAACACAAACAGGGTCATCGAGTCCTCGTGTGTGAGAGTCTCTGTGATCTGTGAAGAGATTTCTCTTTTTTAATCAGTTCTAATCGAAATCGAACCACAAAGGAAGACTTTTCAGTTTCACACTCCTGAAACCAAAAATTGTTTCCTCTCATTTAATGTGTTTGTTTTTGCAGCACTCATCATGCACAGCATCTCAGTCAGATCTCGATTCTTTTCTTTCTCCACTGTTGCAGATTTGCTGCTGTGCTCGGATCACTGTCCCGTCCCAAGGTTTAGCTGTGGGACAGACGGCCCCACACTGACTCCAGAATCCTTTCATATAAAGTTAGTTTGGTTTTATTTGCTTTGTGGACAAACGTCGCCGCCCTGGCCTCGTCTGTTCTGTTCCAGAAGTCTTGTTGTTGGTTTGTTCAGATGCAGTTGGGCAAACCGTGCTGCCGTGTTCTGTTTAGAGAGAAGAGGCTTTGTTCAAACCTGTCATGAACTTTGACCTTTCACTTGGTAAAGTTTTCTTAACATTGCGCGCTCTGACCTGGGACAATAATGGCTTTGCGTTCACACCCACCTGAGCAGCAAACCGCCAAACTTCTACTCTTAGGGAGACGCTCACACTTGCTGATGATGATTAAGAACAGCTGGCTTGTACTCACTGCTTCCATAGGAATTCAGAGGGTAAGAAATAAAGTTTTAAGTAGAAGTATCTTCAGCTCATTAAACGTCTCTCGTCACTTCCATAATTATCCAGGTTGAATTATTATCCATTCTTATCAATAAATAGGAAACGGTATATTCTTTTTCACAGCAACAGTGATGAGGGGAAAGGTGAACACGGGTGAGGACAAACAAACAGGTGAAACTAATGAGGCAGAGCAGACGGTCGAATCAGACACAGGTGGAGACCGTCAAGGACTGGAAGTGTAGGAACACAAGGATTTACCAGAATAAAACAGGAAATGGAAATGAGGAGCACTCAGAAAATATGAAAAAAAAAAAGATTTATTCCAAACATCCACTGAAAAACCCCAATGACCATCACCGTGGTGGTTTAAAGGCCCCTTAATGAAGGAGGGCAAAAGATAAAATATAAGAAATTGACCCTGTGCACGAGAAAATGCTAACTTCCTGGTTTGAGACCGGATGTGGGGTTGTACATTTCCGGTAGCTTTACTTTGCGGTCAATCGCTACTGTGAAGATATCCTCCAAAACCATGTCCAAAACTCAAAAACAGAAAGATGGCGTTAAGTTACAAAGAGCAGAAGGTGGGAACACTCACCACTGCTGTGTCATGAAAAATCTAATGATCAATTTTGACGTTTAAAGCGTTTAGATCGATCAGTTGTTTACATCACTCAACACAAGCTGAACTGCATCACTGCAGCAGAAGACACATCGTCCACATTCAGAAGCACATCTCTGTATAGTGACTGGTCTGATGATTTAAACAGGCAAATGTTCAGCATTCAAACTACAGGTGAAGAACAGTCAAACCAGATGTTTCCCGTTATGTCGAGATCAGCTAGTCAAGTACACACCTACACAGCATGTTAACAAACCGTGAGAAAAAGCCACACAAAAATGAATGATTGCTGGTAACGGTTTCTATACATTAGTATGTACGAAGGGTATGTTGTGACTTACCTTCAAAATTACAGCGGTCCCTCGCTATAACGCGGTTCACCTTTCCCCTCGCTGTTTCACAGATTTTTTAGCGCAAGTTTACGCTTTTTATTTTTTTACGGCACATTGTGTCCTGCGTCCTGATCGCTGCAGACGATCTCCTCCGTCTCTCCTGTACAGTACAGAATCGCTGCATCGATGCTAGCAGTGTGACTGAAGTGCAGTGCTGTATGTCCACGATGTCCACCAAACGTTTTGCACCGTCAAAAAATAAAATTGGCTGCTTGATTTCACCTCTCGCTGGTTATTTTTAGAACATAACACCCGCGATAAACGAGGGACAGCTGAGAAATATAACATCTGAATCCATTTTCTCTTTTGCTCTGAGGCGCAGGGAAAAATATCGACAAGTCGATGAACATCATTTACAGATATGTTGGGTAAATGCCTGAGACATCTATAGAAATGTAAATCGCCGCTTGATTCATTCATTTGCTTAACTTGTTTTGGACCGTAAACCAGGCGCGAATAGGACACCGGAAACAAAGCTCCCCACAGGAGTTTCCGCACCGGAAGTAACATATGCTAACGTGCACATAGTCTATTAAATAGAGCAGAAGCAAACATGTGAAGACATCTGAACATACTGACTGGCAAATGTAACCGGAGCGAAGGTGATGGTTTTATTTCCACAGTGTTTTTAAAGGAGGGAAACCTTCCTCCAAACGGACAGAGCAGTGGAGCCGCCAAGGGAAAGCACACGAATAAAAACTGTATTGTTAAAATATAATTTATTATATCTAGATAGTTAAAAATATAAAATGAATTAAAACAACCCTGGCCAGGGGGACAACACAGTAAAAATCAATAAAACACAACATTAAAAGTCCAGTGGCGTTCGCCACGGTATAAGAGTAACTAAGAATTTAAAATCCAGTGAGGCGGTGCAGGAGGGAAACCAGGCGGCGTTCTTGCCTTCCTCTCCGTGTTCCGCGCCCCGGTACGCTTTGTAACCGCCAATCGGCACCGGACCGTCGCCTCTAATTTCCCGCAGACGCGTAATCTGGCCTCCTGTTGCTGCAGCAGTCGAACCGCTTGCTCCGCGTCCCTGGTCGCTGGCGCTGTATCTTCCTCCCCCTTGCTGCTGCAGCAGTCGGGCCACTCGCTCCGCTCCGCGTCGCTGACGCTGTATCCTCCTGCCCTGCTTGACACCAAGCTCCCCCAGTCCTCCGGGCTTGCAGGCGCCGCCGCCCGACACCACTCACTCCTGCCCGTCTCTCAAGCTCCCCTCAAGCCTCCTTCTCTGTGGTCTGCCAGGCCCTCTTATTGGCCTCTGGGACCTCCCAGGTGTGATCAGGTTTATAATCAGGTAGGGGCGGAGTCTTTCCAGGACAAGTCACCAAATAAATACCAGAAAAACATGCAGTAAAACTCATAAAAATAAACCAGTGTACAATATTAAAATATTAAAAAGGTAAAACACAGCAGAACATGCATAGTAAAAAACCCTAGATAACTTGTCCCTTTCCACCCCGTGACACAAACACTGCCCCCTGGTGGTGTAATGTAAAGTCTACAGAGGGTGATTACAAAAAGCAGCTTTAAAGCTGAGAGGATGCAGCGTGGTCCCTGTTATACACAGTCCAGGTGGTCGTTGAGGGTCACAACCACTAGGGGGGCACATGACTTCCTGTGTTGTTCTACTTTTACATATAAATAAAGATGGTCGTATTTAAACTGTAGCTGCGGTGTAGTTCACACAAGGAGAGTTTAAATCCTGAGAATCTGCCGGCGGGTTGGGAAGCTAACGTCGGGTTAGCCCCAGTGTCTCCGTAGGGCGGCGAGATCAGAACAGCTCCGTCATAACAAACAACCGCATCTCGAACTGCACTTTGATTCCTGATGATGCTTAAATGACTCCTAAAAATATTTACTCCAGGACAAAAAAGAAAATTGGACAGAGTGAAAATAAACCAAATGTTGTATTTCCTGACTCTGTGAATAAACTAGTATGTTGATTTTCTCCCATCAAAGTTGTGTTTGAACATATTTAAGAGGAAACAGTTAATTTTAACCGGACCTGCTGGGAAGACAGAGCAGGTTTAGATGATGACTTTTTTAGTTTCTTGTTGCTGTTTTGCAAGTTGTTGTTTGAACAAATTAAATTGAATAAAACCTCAGTAATTTTCTTTCAGCCAGAAATAATGAATTTATTATTCATTGTAGTTAATGTGATTTTCATTTACCGATGTTTAAAGTGCTGCTTAAATTATTATTTTAACACAAAACTCGTGATCTGTCCAAAGTCTTCCAGGTTGACGCTTTAGCCGTGTTTTTTGCATCAGATCATATTTGGACAGACTGATGTTATTAGATAATCTGCTTATTTTGTAAAAACTACATTTGTTGTGTGTTGAATGTATAGACCTGATACATGTAACCATGTAATTCTCTCCTATATGTATATATAACATTTCAGAGGCATTGCTGAAGTGTTTTGGAGCTTCTTCTGAAGCAACAGACACAACCGAAGCACCGCAGGTTTCTACTGTGCATCGTCCCCTGGCATGACTGTACCTGCACAGGCCTGTGTGTACGTGTTCATCTACTCATGAGCAGTGTGTGTGATCTGCTGGTGCTGGAAGTGTTTTGGAGCTACATCTCAAATCTTGCTTAGGGCCACAGAAATCCTAGCCCTAAATATATGCTCAGGACTTTGGAGGATCCACATAAAGTGACAGAAATACCATCACTCCAGTTTGTTTCCCGCTCAGCTGAAAAAAACTCAAATCTTTGTAAAAGAAGCAGAATTTCATTTTCGAATGACTCTTAAAAACATGATTACTCTTATTCAGAGCATTCAAAATATTTTAGAACAAGGAGAAAGACGCCAGGGAAGCAGCGGGAGGTGTTAACTGCTTCTTTACATAATCTCTGCGTGGAAAACAGGGCTCGTTTCCTTTAAGCAGGACACCGGGTGATATTTGAATTGTTGTACATGAAAGATTCGCAGGCTTCCTCCAGTGACCTGATGACGCTATTCAAATTTAAAAGCTTTCCCCTGAAAACACCCAAAAAACGAGGTATGATTATCCTCATCAGGAGCACTCTCGGTCTAAACGTTGTGTGGTTGTGCAGCGGGGATCGAAGGCAGTCGGTACACAGCTGTGCTGCGCTAAATTTGGCAGGAAACCGGAAGACTGGCTTTGAAATCCGTCAACAAGGTGTTCAAAACCTGGAGAAACAAAGGAAAGCCATCATGAATGCAGATTGTGTCCTGTGGACATAATGTAAGCTTTATAATACGCGACAGAGCCACAGTTACGTGACGATTCTGCACAATTAGACTGTATTTTGGTGGCACACAGACATCAGCAGGGCAGCAGCTGCGGTTTGATGCTCAGTGATACTGACGCTAAATAGTTTAATTTTTCTCTCCTCACACCTCATCTGTGTCCATCAAAAAGACTCATTCAGAGGTTATTTTCCATGAAAATAATCCTTTCATGTCTTAAAAGGGCTCATCTTGGTTTCATGGGATCCATGAATATCTAAACCTCACCTGTCCTCACCTGCCAGGAGGTGCACAAAACCAAAAGCTTCAGCTTTACAGCCTGCTGCTCTCTACGGATCATTTCCTCCTTCATCACAGCTGTACAGGGGGAGGATGTTTTTATAACTCACCTGTTTAAATTGTTAGGGGTGTGGCCTCTTTGAGTGACAGGTGGATGGTGAATGGATGGAGTCTTGAAGTAGAGCTCTGGACTGTTAATGGAAACTATCTAACGCTCATTAAGACTCGTGTAAACCTTGTTTGCGTTAGCGTTAGAGTCGTGATTTATCACATGGAGCCGTTACAGATGTAGGATAATATCTAAAAAAAGTGTAAAAGCCCGTTCCTCTCCAGTAAAGTTCTCCGTGTGGTTTTCATTCACAGATGAAGCTGTTTGCTTACGTCATGCTGGGAGGACTTTTATTTAAACCAGCCGTGATTTGCTCGGTGGAATATTTTCATATTTAAAAGCAGAGATCGCTGCTGCAGGTTTTCATGCAGGGCAGCTGTGATCATCGCTGGCCACACCTGAAACTTCATCCTGCAGCTCCACGCTGCCGGAGGCTTCGCTGCTAGCTGCCGCCTGGGCTTAACATCTGTCACTCTCTCAGTTAATACGCCTCAATTTCCTCACTTTCATCCAGTGAAGCACGGCTCTGTGGTGCTCTGTAAATGATCGACACTTCATTGCTCTGAGCACACGTCAGCTTCCATATCTCCACCGGCTCCTCTCACGCCTTCAACGTGGAGGCTTTGAGGGGAGAGCGCGGAGTTTGTTTGTTCAGATCTGATCCCAGTGCTCTGGTTTTCCAGGGCTGGTTTGAATGAAGCCACTGGCTGCTGAAGGTGTGAGTAGAGTCTTCTTCCTTGGATGCAGTTGTTAACAGCTGGATGGTGCAATCACAATGCTACATCCGCCTGAGGAAGTCCAAGACTTTAAGGCTGCCAGCAGCACAACGCTTTGGCTTTCCCTCACACGGCCACTGAATTTTACATCAAATCCTCCTGCTGTGGGAATATTTCACCACAGCAACGCTACAAATCCACAGAATATTAGTCTGAAGATGCGCACAGCTGGAAACAGCTGGCTTTGCTTTCTGGCTCAGGAGTGTACAGTACAGATCTCTGAACATAATGGCTTCCTGAGCGTCGGCGTCATCTCACAAAGCCAAGGAATCCTTCCAAATTCGAGCTCCGATGTAGAAACCACAACTACTAATCCATGATGTTTGAAGCTGCTGTGTTTCATTTATAATAACTTCAGTTGTGTCGTTTGAAAGCAAACACATGACTGATACCACGAGAGTAATTATTACGAGGCAGCCCCGCCTGAACCCGCCCTGCTTCCTGCTCCTCTGTGACCCTGATGGGACCATCGTGTTTTATTGAACCCTCTGGGGTCAAAGGTAGCTATTATTAGCCATCTTTATACTTTACCTTGTCTAACTTGCCTTGTTTGTGTTTCAGCATGTCTGACTTTGCAGTATTTATGCTGTGTTAACACCATGGACCTAAAATCACACACAAACAGAACAGAGTAGGAAAAAAGTTTAAAAACCAAAAACATGTAAAAACCACAAACATGTTTACTAATTAAAATGTAAATTTCAAAAACATATATTCAAATTTAGCTAATACTAGTATTTTTGATTTGAAGGCGATTCCTTACTCTGACTTACATCATTTTCATGTCATGTGGCCTCAGATGTCCAACAGTGAAGCAACAAACCCTCCCCTCCGATAAACAGCCTCTTTATCCTCCTGTGAAGTCATCGTGTTACATGAGGAAAAAGGTGCATGTAGAAAAGCCTTTGCACTGGGCTCGGTTTAGAGGAGCTTTGCCTCCGTCCTGTCCTGATCAGCATGTTTGGTGTGTATAACTTGAAGCCACAGGCTCGTCTCTCCGTACAAGATAATCTTTCACAGCCATTCAGCGCCAAGCAGGAGCTGCACAACAGTTGCATAGGAAACGGCGTCTCACCTGAGCCAAGACTCCAGATACTGGGACTGGATGAGTTGATTGGTTGCCAGTGTGCCACCCTGAGTTTTAGCACTGCTCTGGCAGCCCTCCTCCACTCCTGTTCTCACCGATTTTCTGCCAGCTGCGAGCCTCGTCTCCAGTCCACATAAATTCACACTGATAACTTCCTGGCATCAGTCTGTCATCACTGTTTGTCTGTCTGTCATCACGGAGCGAGATCCTGCCAGGATTTGATTTCAGCTGGATACAAATGGGGGGAGGGGAAGTAAAATTGAAGCACTTTTCTAAGTAAACCAAAGGCAAGTTGATCCTGACCTCAGCGAAGAGGAGTGCTCCTTTTTTCAGAAGGTGGAGTGTAACGTTAACGGTTACAGCTAATAGTAATGAACCACAACAGCTACAGCTCACTATTCAGCTGTCAATCAAAGAGGCCACACCCCTAATAATGCAAACTTTAAACCTTAATATAAATGAATCACACAAGTTCTAAGAAAATTCTCCCACTGTACAGATAAGATAAGATAACCTTTATTAGTCCCACAAAACAAATTTCCCACGCGTGGGACTAATAAAGGTTATCTTATCTTATCTTATCTGTACAGTGGGGAAATGATCTGTAGAGACCAAAAATGTTTTCTTTTTTGCCTTCCTTACAAACCGTTTACTTTCCTCATTTGTGTCATTTTTTCAGCACAACCTCACACATCTGTTTTTACAATCTTTTTTTTTCTTCATTTTGACAAACTTTGTTAACATAATGACAAAAAGCAGTTTGAAATGCACATTAGTAAGTAAGACTCAACGCTGCTTGAAGTTCAGGCTCTGGCTGCTATGCTGGAGTCTGCGTACCCTCAGCTTTATCAAAAGTTGGCTAGCTTAGCGTTAGCATGCCGTCTGTGCAGATGCTAGCATATGTTCCGTTAGCAGCATAACGTGGTTGTCTCTGTCCTAGACAAGATTTGCATTTTACTGTAGTGAACGTGTTCTTTCATAAAGTCAAACTAAACGTAATGCTCATATCTCAGCTGTGGGCCGCTCCACCATTTTCCTCCTCTCATTCACGAACTGAAATCAGCTGATGGTAGCGAGAGTGAGCAGGAAGAACAAACATGTTTGTTTGGTTATTTTCTTTCTATCACCAGTTGTCCATATAACTGAAGGACTTTTATAAAAGTACTGACATAATTTTAACTGTAATGTGATTCCTGTGAAGAGGAGGCTCACCACCAGGTGTGGTGAGGCAAACATCAGACATCACTCTGTCCCAACTGAAGTATTTACTTTATTGTCTCTTGCACATACAGAAAGCAACTTCCCATAACGGCCCCTTATCTTTTTCTCCTTCTACATTTTAATGGCGGTTGGCAAACAACTTTAAGGTGCATGACCACCACCCTCTGGACGGGAGTGTGGGTCGGAGCAGTTCCTCCACCTACAATCTCAGATAAACACCTGTCATTCTTAAAAATCCAATAAATGCCCTATAAATTACATCCCCAGCACTCCTTTGAAATATGTGTCTTACCCTTAGCTAGGGATGGGTACCGGTATCAGGTGCCATGATGGCACCGGTTCTGACATAAACGGTAGTAACCAGACCGAAAAGCAGCGCACATTTCGGTGCTTTATTTTGGTGCTTTTTTTTCCTGAGCTGCGATACACTTCTAGCCAATCATTTTACGTTTCCGAGGATAGTAGGCGGGGCCAGGTACGTACGTTCTTTTAGAGCAGAGCTACAGATTAAAAACGCCCAAGGCGAAGCGGTCAAAAGTCTGGCTGTACTTCACAGCAAAAGATGCAAACTCAGCAGCAACAAGTGCTTTAAGCTGATACTGTGATACTGTCAAAGGAGGTAACACCTCGAATCCAATGAAACACCTGGCGACGCATAGCGGGTTTTTTAAAAGCCGAGAAATGCGCCGTATTTGATAGCTTGCTGCGAGATCTCACACCGAGCGCATCTACTGCGGGTGTGGTGCCTGTTATCGGACCCGGAGTTAGCAACATCCCCCAAAAACCCGAAGAGGAGAGTCCTGGCCCCTAGCCCTGCCAGTGTAGCAGAAATGATGAGGATGATGATGCAGCAGCAGCCGTTCTTCTCTGCGTGAGTAGCTTCATGTTGTTCGTGTGTAATTTACGTTGAGTAGGCTAACCACGTTATTACATTAATGCATGTAAGGTGAACTAGCAAACATCATCATAGCTACATGCGGCTGTCTTCTTGTTTGATGGCAGATACTCCCTTCACCCTGGCAAAAAGGCTAAAATGACCAAAGAAAAAGTGGAAAACAGCTGAACATGAGAGGTTTAGGACAAAGTTTGTGTTTTTTCCATTGTTTAAGCACTGCTTCCAGCCAAGAGTGATACCATATATGCCCCATAGCTGCAGAAAAGGCTAACATTGTTATCTTTTTACAAAAAACAGCTGAACATGAGAGGTTTTTGGACAAAGTGTGTGTTCTCCATTCTTTAAGCACCGGTTTGAGCACCGTTTAAGCACCGGCACCGTTTCAAAAGTACCGATTTGGTACCGGCATCGGATAAAACCTAAACGATACCCATCCCTACCCTTAGCTGAACTTTATTTTCCTTCAACTCAAACTTTAATATTTCCCTTTCTCACTTGTACTTATCACACTCGAACACTACATGCTCAAATGTCTCCTCTTGTCCACAGAAGTCACAATTCCTTGTGTCATGTTTACCCATCTTTTTAAGTGTGCTATTCAAGCCTGTATGACCAGATCTTAGTCTCGAGATTATATCCTCTTCTATAGCTTCTTCTATACTGCCCAACTATTTTCTGTAGGCAACCTGCAAACACCTTGCTGCATCAGTGCTTCGTAAAGCTGAATTTCACTCCTGCAGTTTTTGGTAATGAATCTGATGCCAGGCTTGATCTGAATGTGTTGTTGCTGCAGGTTTGATATTTGCTGTTTTGGTGTTTTAGTGGTGGTTAAAGGGTTAAGGAGGGTTCTCACAGTCTAAGAGGACAGAATAACGTTTTCAGTGGACGGCTTCGATGTCACATGTTCGGGATGCTCCTCGCTCCATGGCCTTTGCGTTAGAGACAGGAAATGTCTCAAAGACAATACAGCAAAATCTAACATTTTGGTATCATTCTCCATTAACTTTATGGCACTTTCTTCATTTTTACTGCAGCTTCCAGAGACAGAAGGAGGAAATGTGTTCTAACAACAGTGAGTCCTATGATTGAAATGTCAGCGATCGCGTTGCAGTTCAGGATGTTTATCCCTCCACCTGTCTGTCCATCTATCCGTACAGTTCTTTTAATTTGTCCTTTTTTCTTTTCTTGTCACCCCCATCATTGCCTTTCACTCCATCACCCTCACTCTCTGTCTCTCTCAGCTTACACTTCCCTCTCATGCTTTATCCCTCCGTCTTCCTCTCTGTCAGTGTTTTGTGGCTCACAGAGCTCAGTGCAGGGTCCGATCAATAAACCATCAGATGCATATTGAGAGCCAATGATAGCTGCTTTGCCCAGAGGGCTAATTCTTCCATTCCTCGCTCCCTCATCCTTTCTCTTCCCTTCTCTTCTGTCTGTGTTTGTCTCACTTTGTCACTGTTATGTCCCCTTTTACAGTTTCACAATGTGGACGCTGGTACTTCATGCTGATCGAAGAAGTAATAAATAAAAGCTGAAGGTGTCAAAAAGAGCGCTCCACTGGAACAGAGAGCACTGCTGCTGTCTTTAGCTGAAAAGGCTTTCTTTTTTTACCTGTGACATTTTACTTTTTACTTCCAACCAAACCACACACAACCTCCCAGTGCGCACAGTGACGTCCGAGTGACGTCTTTTAAAAGGCATTTTTGGACGATTTTGGTCCACTGAAAGGTTGTTTTGTAACGCCAGCTAACGTCTGCTGAACGTCTAGTGTTGACGTCCGTATGACCTCCGTGTACGGGCTATTTATATTTATTTTCAGTGTCAAACTTTGACTCACTGTGGATGTCGTTTTTATAATGCTTCTATAAGCTCTGTACTGCCGTGTCTCCAGAGGGTGGATGACATGTTTAATGTACAGAAACAGTTTTGTGTGAAGGAAAGCAGTGATCATGATCGGAAGGTCGGGGGTTCGAATCCACTGAACGGCTACCCTGAGGTACCCCTGAGCGAGGTACCGTCCCTACACACTGCTCCCCGGGTGCCTAGTGGCTGCCCACTGCTTCACTGAGTGAATGGGTTCAATGCAGAGAGGAATTTCCCCACGGGGATCAATAAAGTATACAGTATTATTATTATTAATCCATATTCATACGATGATGACAACAACACTGATATTTGTATATTAACCTCCTAAGACCCAAACTCTTTCATGGCAGCATTTTTAATTTCTCTTTGCTATTTGGGCTGATTGGGCCCTGATGAATTTAAAAACAAAGAATTACCAGATTTTTTTTTTTTTTTTTTTACCTGATTTTTGTTTCTGAGAAAAATGAGATAAAGGCATGTGTTTAAAATTTCAATAGAACAGTGGCAGTATGATGCTCTTGTAAGTGGACATCAGGCCCTTGTAGAGCAAAATTTATTTTATTTTTTTATTTTGGTCTAGACGGGCGATCGTGGCTCAAGAGTTGGGAGTTCACCTTGTAATCGGAAGGTTGCCGGTTCGAGCCCCGGCTTGGACAGTCTCGGTTGTTGTGTCCTTGGGCAAGACACTTCACCCGTTGCCTACTGGTGGTGGTCAGAGGGCCCGGTGGCGCCAGTGTCCGGCAGCCTCGCCTCTGTCAGTGCGCCCCAGGGTGGCTGTGGCTACAATGTAGCTGCCATCACCAGTGTGTGAATGTGTGTGTGAATGGGTGGATGACTGTGTATAGTGTAAAGCGCTTTGGGGTCCTTAGGGACTAGTAAAGCGCTATATAAATACAGGCCATTTACCATTTACCATAGACGACCCAAAATGTGATGTCCACATATGTGGACGCCAGGTCCTCGGAGGTTAAAGAAATTACATTTATTGATCATGTAAATTCCCTCCACCGTTCATGGACATCAAAAAAATGACGCAGTCTAAATGTTAAACCTCATATTGACGTCCAAGTTGGGTCATGATTGGACATCCAAATTGTGGACCTAGTTTGGACGTTGTATAGATGTCCAGACCTGGTGATGGACCAACGGACCCACTATAAACGCGTCTATCTGACGTCCAGTGTTTGTGGGCTCTTCTGGATGGTTTGCTGCATAGCTGAACCTCACAAACAAAACTCGTTTACAGAAACAGGAAGTGTTGAGGGAACAGTTGCTGGGATGTACAAACTTAATGAGACTGGAGCTTTTCTGACAGTCTAATGATGGAGGTTCAGCCTGACGTGTTGACAGCCATCAGGTTTCTCCTGGAGGGCGGGAAACAATGGATGCAGGTGTTCTGACATGCGTCATACACCTCTGTGGGTCACTCTTTAAAACTGTTGCATCTATTATTACGCCATCAAAAGGATGACAGACTTTCAGAGGACACAGCTGTGGTTAGCGGACATTGTCTGTGCTCCTGCATCCAATAAAGGATTTTTATCATTTCTGTATTTCAGTGAAGACAGAACTTCTTATTTGTGTCGGTTTGGTTTGGAAAGGTGTGCATTTAACATTTTAGACATTTTAGAATTTATTCCCACACTTTTCGTGCTTAGAACATGCCTACATTAGATTAAGTGCGACTGTAAGTGCTTTACACATCGGTTTTCAGTTGTTTTGACACTCAGCGTGCCAAAGGTGACAAATATGTGAAAGCAGGCAGCGTGGCTCGGTGCGATGCCCGCATGAGGCTAATTATAAATTAAACAAAGTATAAAAGGGTTATTTAAGAGAAGCGACTCGATTTGGAAGCGTGTAAACGTAATTAAAATGTTGCTGAAAGCTGTTTGCGGTGCTGCTTTGCATGTAAACATATTATTTCTTTGGTAAACCTGCTGCTCTGTAACTACGAGGGTATTTAATCTGTTTGGCTTGTGTTGCTGCTCTCGCTCTCTGAGTACATGCATCGCAGATTTTCAGCTCCTGCCCACTCATATCAGGGCACAGGCCTTCCACTTCTACACAGGGGTGAAAAGTGCTGCGACGGCTCGAGAAACAAATACATAAAAGTGTGTGTGTGTGTTTGAGTGAATGTGTTCACCGTTTGCTTTGGAAATGTCAGCTTATCGATTTTGGGTTGCTGCGTTTTGTTAAACAGAATATCTCCGATGGATAACCAGGAGGAATATCCTGCAGATCTTTCTCCATCACTCGTCTCCACATTCATCTCTTTCTTATTGTTTTCATCCTGTTATTTTTATTTATCCTGAATCTTGGCCAAAGTTTCTGATAATGAGCTCAGTGTATGTGCAGTAATCCCTGTAAGGCAGGCTGCAGACTGGTCTTTACACTCAGCGTATCATTTCTGGGTCAAAAACAGTATTATTTATTCGTATACTTTGATGGAAGAGAATAAATATTTAAAACAGTTTTTTCTTCTCTCTGGTTTCAAGCATAATGACTCAGACTGTAAATAATTGTAATGGGAAATTCATTTTTTGCACTTCAAGAATCAAAAGAATGAGACTAACAAATATTGTATTAAGCAAGGAAGTCTGTAAAAGCTCTTGAGCACTAATTAGTAGATATCTGTGTTAGTGATGGTAAATTTGATTCTTTTTACTGAATCGAGTTTTAATGAGTCACTCACCAAAGTGAATCGGCTTTTTTGAGTGATTTGATTCACTGAGTTAGTCGACCAGAGAGTGCAAAAAATGTACATTTTCATTCAAACTTAATTTGTTTCTCTTTTCATGTAAATCCTACTGCTAAGATGAGTGATTCTAAAAGAAAACAAATATTTTATAGAGCAAAAAAGAGCAAAAACATTTCTAAAATTAAGCAATTTCCTATCAAAATTGCTTAATAAACATTTTTTATTTTATTTTATTAGTATTTTCCTTAAATGTGTTGAATATATATTTTCTCATCTAAATGTCCTCTGAGCTGTGAGCCAGGGGGCGGTAATGCACCTTAACATTGGTTGCCAACCAAGAAGAAGAAGAAGAAGCAGCTGTGAGCCAGGAGGGAGGGGGTGAGTGAGTGATTCGCTTACGCTTACGATTCAGCACTGGAAGGGAGGGGGTGAGTAGCTCAAATGTGCTGTTAGCATGTTAGCAGAGCGATGCTACTGTGAACCGAGGAGCTATTTTCTTGATGTGAGCTTCTACTCAGGGTTTTTTCTTCCAGTTCAGAGAAGAATTTTTTTTGTTAAGATACTGGATGTTGTGTTTTTCTCCACAATTTTAATTATAAGCTAGATACATTGCTGCTAACAGCAACAGGGATGAGTCAGTGAGTCAGTTGGGCTTGTGAATCATGATTCATGAGTCAGTAAAGTGATTCTCGAGTACTGAACGATTCGTTCATGATTCACGCATCACTAATCTGTGTCTGGGTGTTTCAGCTAGGTAACTAAGCTAGCTAGCACCAGGTAGCTAAGTTAGCCAGCTAGCTCACAGTTGGACTGTAGTGTCTAACTGTGGAAAGGATGTGGAGAGGTGTGGCTGATTGCTGTGCTGATAGGGTAACAGCTTTTAGTGGGGGCATCTCCCTCAGTGGAAAACGAGGCTCGTCATCATCTGAGGTAATCTCAGTACAGAAACATGTCGAGATGAGATTCTGCAACCGGTGGCATTCCCGTATCTGAACATCCAAGAAGACTACTTTTGCCCCCACAGAGCAGTCTCAGAATTTGGGAGGGGGGAGGATGGAATAGCCTGCCTGCCATCCTGACTTAACCCCATTGAACACTTTTGGGATCATCTTAGCATCCCGTTCATGCCGGAGTGACTAGCACAGCCACACTGGCTGATCTGCAAAGGTTGAAAAATGTGATGCCGTCCCACAGCAGCGTGTGACCTGCTGGTGAGCAGCACGAGGAGGAGGCGCCAGGCTGCCACGTTCTTCCACGTGCTGCTGACATCCCTGTTGAATATGTCTTGTTTCTTCAGACTTTGATCATCCGATCTAATAAATGACAGAGCCGATAACAGAATGAGTTGTTTGAAGTTTTTCATGACCCACATACTCAGCTGGGAGCTTGAGGATCTTTGCTGTTCCTTGGACTGCGCTCTTCTGCACAGGGATCTGGGATGTTGTTCCTGGGATCTCCTGGAGCCACTCGCCCAGCATGGGCGTCACTGCCCCCAGTGCTCTGATTGCTATGGGAATATAAATTCAATTCTTACACACACACACATATATATTCATGTACGCACATTAATACTCCCCCTCTCTCCTGAACGGAGAAAAGTATATTTTCATGGAGTTTATTGATGTCAGAGTTCATGAGTGTCTTGCTGTCTTCATGCTGTGGGTGTGCATTGCTGTATATAGTAACTTTGTCTTCTGTGCATATCCATGTGATGCTCCTGTGTGTATAAACACCCATTAATTTGTCCATCATATGGCGAACACGGGCTTCTTGTTGACCTTTACATATTCAATGTGTGGGCCGTGAATCTGTTTCCTCCTGTTGCTCTCGGGGAATTTTATCTTTTGCTTTACTTTGCATAATTTGAGGAAACGTATTTTTTGCACCATTGTTTCCTGATTGTTAGAAATTTCACATTTCACATCTCACTTTTTGGAGCTGTTTATCATGTCTTTCTGCCTGGAGCTGGATCCGTGAGAAAGTCTGTGCCTCCACATCTTTCCTTAAAATTCACTCGGCCCCTCGATACTTTGAATTACCACATCGAGAAAGGGCGATTTAGCATTTATTTATTCAGAGTGGCACTTAAAAAACAGTCAGGGGAAAGAGCCTAACACAGTGGAAAGACAAGCTGAGTGGGAGCTTGTGGGGGAAAAGAATGAGACGAGAATTCAAAGAAGTGAGTTTAACTCAGTCTTAACTTTTCCTACATGGTGTCTGATTAGAATTTGGGCACTTTTTGCAATTTTAAAATCCTCATAATTTTTGTTCTAAATTATACAAAAAATAACTGAGTTCTTTTTCTGATTGTTTTATTAGGAGGAACTGATCGATGTACAACACTGGTTTCCTCTTCTCATCGACGACGTCGTTATGTTGTGCGTACAAGATTTTATTTCACTTTGTTTTTCACGATTGGATTAAAATCGTTCAAATTAAAGTTCTTTTTTTGGGACTTTTATGTGAATAAAAAAATTAAAGAATCGAAATTAATTATGAAAACTCGAAGGCGATGCCCAAACGAAATCCTGTTTTAATACACTGTATGACAGCTTATTCTAATAATGACACTTGTGGCTGTTACATGGACTGAAGGTGACAAAGCTGACGTGATGAATGTCAGACGCATGCTGTGTAGCCGAGGTATATCTGGCTGACCGCCCCCATGGTGGCTGTTTCTGCAGAAGTTAAATGTCAGTCATACGTCTGAGTGTGATATGTGGAAGAAAGCAGGGCAGAGTGTTTTCCTGTCTCTCTGTCCCCATGAAAATAATTCAGTCATATATCCTCTGAGACCTGTTATAACCACTGTCAGTGTGACGTTTATACAGTCAATGCAGGTTCAGAACTTATAAATAGTATTACTGTGTTTGCAAGATGCAGTTTATTATGCAGCACTTGGGCAGCTGTACTGTTTAACTTCAATATTAAATATGAAATATCAGATTTTACCAGTACTCTCAATTCAAAAAAGAAGAAACTGAAGACGGTCTGCTTTCCTGTGGAGCGTCAGCAGCAGCACGGCGTCCTTTTGTGGAGGCGGAGCCCAAAGCAGTACAGGGTCCTACTGTGATTTTTCACTTTGATGGACGCTAAAGTTTGTCAAATTCATTATCAACAGTTACGGCCTCTGATCATATCTCTGACACGATCAGAGCCTTGGGACCTTGAAGAGTGTGTGTGTGTCTGTGTGTGTCTGTGTGTGTCTGTGTGTGTGTATTCTATAGCAAAGCAGACCTCTCCTACAGGCCAGACCACCAGAGATGGGCAGTAACGGGTTAATGCATTACTGTAATCCGATTACTTTTTTCAAGTAATGAGTAAAGTAAGGGATTACTATTGCAAAAACGGTAATTAGATTACCATTACTTTCCCGTAGGAACGCTGCGTTACTGCGTTACTAAAACCGTGATTTTTTTTGTGAAAATGTCTCATGACAGTGACGTAAGCGAGTGCGCCGTTTGTGACAACAGCTGTGTGCAGATCAACAATGGATCATATATCGAGTGCAGAGAGAGTATGAGCGTGCAGCGTTTAAAGCGTGGAAGTACTGACCTTACTTTGAGTTTGATTCCATAAAAAGTGACAAAAACATTAGTGTCCGCTGTGCGTGGGAAGAAAACTTCTTTTTACAGCGAAAAAAACCCCTAAACTTCCAACAAGCACCGAGTAGCTACGACGTGATGGGAAACTCACAGAGAAACTCGCGGATTCTTCCACTGACCGCTGCACACCTGCACCAGGGTAAACCTCCGCCTACTCCACTCCTGCTTTACAGGTGAAAATAGAGCAACAGGACCGCTGAGTCTGTGACTTTATTTATTTTCTGCTGTGTTTTACTTGTAAACACAAAAAATATTTTATTTTATGAGCTGGAATGTGCAGAAAATAGGTTTAAATGTTAAACTAATTTCTTCCAGTCAGAGAATGTTGCATATAATTTAATCTTTGCTTGATGCATAAAGTTAAAAGTTTAAAACTAATAAAACAAGTTTTAAAAAGAGACTTTTCCATTTGATTACATTTTGTATGATGATTATGCAGAAAAAGTAGAATTGGGCTGAAAGATCTATCACTTTATCACCTCTTCAGGTTGTAAATCGTGTTTTTAAAAAGTAACTAAGTAATTAATTACTTTTGAAAATAAGTAATCAGTAAAGTAACGTGATTACTTTTTTGGGGAAGTAATCAGTAATTAGTTACTGATTACTTTTTTCATGTAACTTGACCAACACTGCAGACCACACAGTATTTTAACCTAGACATGAAAATAATTAAAGCCCTGTGACAGGGCACATACATACACACACACACACACGTTAAACTGCTGACGTGTTACCCCGATCTGAGTGACCATTAAATACTCCAAATCTGACTCCGTGCTCCCAGGTTCAGGGGATACGTTTCCTCGCGAGGCACTGATAAGACTCGCACACTGACTGTGTGGTGCTCCATAATCATGTGTTTGATTACCGACTGGAGAACGTTCACATGAGGCCGACAGGGACAATTCAGAGTTTTTGGTGCTGAAGCTTCTTCACCTGCTGATATTCGATTCTGCTCTTTTTATACGCTTGTTAACAAAAGATTGTAAAATAATGTTGACAACTAGTGATTAATGTTAGCTAAAGGCTCATGTTGAAAAATGACCAGCTGCCGATGCTAGTGATGACTGGATGTGTCTAAGCTAATGCTAGCTCATGTTGCTAACTGTTGATGCTGGAACAGAAGGAGAAAGCCGGATCCTCCGAGCTTTGATGAAGACGTCACACAGCGGTGTGAACACAGACTCTCAGAGGAAGGTCTCGTTTTGTATAAGTGCATTTAGCATTCACAGTGAATAATGATGAGTGTGTCGCATCACACGTTTCATATTGTTGAGGAAATACTGTCAGTTTCACAGCTCGCAGGCTCATCGGTGATGCTGTGCTAACTTCATGGTGCTGGTGATAAGCTGCCTGGCCTTTCCTTTTTCACACTACTTTCATTTGTTAGTCTACAGTGTGACAGTTTTCACAGCCTTGAAGATTCCCTGAGAGACGGTCTGGAAATCTGCAGCCCTGTCTTCATTCTCAGATGCCGTGACTTCCCCTCCTTTCTTCCATGTCCAGCTTCAGTGCGGCCGTTTGGAGTCACTGTCGTCACGTTGGATTTCTGACGCGGTCGGCCGGCTCGGCTCTGACCACCATCACTTCCTGCTAGTGTTCGGAATAAAACCGCTCTGCCTGTTCCAATAATTATTTAACTGTCATATATATGAGACTGAAAGGTTAAAGCTCCAGAGAGAGACAGAAAGAGGCGCACTCGGAGAGGCAAGCGTCTCCATCGCTCTGCCTCGGCCTCTGGAACGAATCTCATTTCCTCGAGCTGCTTCGCTCTGAGCAGAGGAGATGCTTGTTTAGTGGTGTGGGAGAGGACGGTTGACAGAAACTGTGTCTGTGTGCTTCTTTTTGTATCCTGCCGTGGATTTATTTTTAGGGCAGTATAAATATCCACCTACATTTACGGCCTCAGAAGTGGGACACTCGGATAAAATGGCGGGCTGTAAATGTAGTAAACAGAGAGCGGGCTTTCGGACCGAGCCAAGAAGAGCGCCGAGCCACAGGGCATCCGAAACACAGCCAACCGGTCACCATGGCAACTCAGTGAGCCGAGAGCTGCTGACGTCAGCCCACACACACACACACACACACACACACACACACACACACACACACACAATCCTCTCCTCATCACTTCACATTACTTTACACTGACTTCCACTCGTTTCGGTCCTCTGTCTCCTCACAGTCTGCTCTCCTCTGAAATTAAGGCTGCAGCTTCATGTGACGTGAACACGGTGATAATCTGGGCCTGATGACTGATGTAGCATCTTCAATACTTACTACACGCTACTAAAATCAGTACTCAGATTACAGTTACAATCATGTTGTTACTTTTGTTACTAAGGTTGCTCCATGAACTGGTGTTTATTGTTTTTTGCCTGTAAAAAACTGCATGAGCTGATGAACATATGTCAGCCTTATAATGAAGGTGGCACAGCCCGTCAGTGTGACTCGAAGTCTTTAACCGCATGTAACCTCTCTGCAGGCTAAATGTAATTCTCTGATGCTTTCATTGCTTTTTTGTTGCATTTAATATGTCACAGAATTAAAATATTAAACACAAACACCAAAACCTCTTTGCATGATGGAGACGGCGTTCTTTTTCTTCTGCTACTTGGACCTGATTTCACTTCATCTGCAGGGAAATGGTGGCGTCTTAAACTTTTGATGAAGGGAGATGAGGACCCTGCTTATGTTGCTACTGCACAGTAAAAGTGCAGACTGCATCCAGGACTGAAACGGCTCCAGTGCTGCTAATGCAAAACTAGCAGTGATGTTAAAGCTGACTGTGTGCAGACTCCAGTCCAGCAGCCAGAGCCTGACCTGCAGCAGGTGATGAGCAGACTGAAACCTTCATTTCTACCTGTACGTGTCTGCTCTGTGTCAGAGCTCAGCTTTGCAGTCTGTTGCTCGTGTGTGTCCTCATTAGGGTTGTAATTTGTCTCGGTGTGCGACTGTAGCCTGAAGGTTTTGCTGTTAACTGCTAATCATTTGAGGTTGTTCAGCGGGAGGACGTCCCCGCTCCACCCATGCTGTTAACTGCTAATCATAAGACACGCCACATGCCCCACAGTCATCACATGAGAGGTGCAAAAGTAAGAACGTTACTTAATTATTCCCTTGAGAAAGTAATTTATTTGATTACATTAAAAGAGTAATGAGTAATGTGTAATCCATTACTATTCTTGAGCAGCACTTATTTATGGATCTGAACTTAAACCTTCAGCTCAGCCTAATATGAAGATGGAAAAGAACAGCGGTTGCTTTAACTTTACATTAAGCTTTTCTTGTGATTCTTTACGTCGTCCAAATGACAAACATCTGTAGCCTAAAACATCTGTCAGTGATGTGCTTCATAGACTGTGCCTGTTGCCTGCTGAACCTCCGTGACGGTGGCCAGTCTGGATGTGTAATGCTCTGATCTGGCGCTCGCTGCGACGTCAGCGGCCTGAAAGATGTAACCGTTTATTAAAACTGACAAGATTCATTGCCGAGCCTCGGTGAGAGTGTTTGTGTGTGCGTGGATGTAGGTGTGTGTCTGTGTGGGATAAACGGAGGAAGTAGGATGAGAGGGGGGAGAAAGGAGAATGAGCTGCTTCTGTCAACACAGCTGGTTACCCTTTGTGAAAGAGCGGGAGCTGATTCTTCTTCACAGAGGAAAATATTCTCACACGCAGACACACGAGCTTTACTGTGGCTGAAAGACACACAAGCGCTCGGCATCGCACAGCTGAAGCTTCTTTGTTGTTTTGGGTGTTAGCAGGAAAAATGTGCGAGTGAGTGTGACTCGCTGCTGCCGTGCTCAGATGGAGATTGTTTCAGGACAAAGATGCTTCCTGCCTGAGGTGACACTCGTGGGGATGCTGCTACTGCAGCATGTAAACTCAAAAAGTCCAAATTATCACCGAGTCTTTTGGCCTATTGGATCATTTCTGGGTGAAATCAGTGCACCGAGGTTTTCTGTGTGCTCTTTCTGCATTTTTTACTCTGAAACAAAGATGGTATAAAAGGTAGATGAGCGCTTTCACTTTCACCATCTTGCCGTCAATCAAGGGATGCGACTGACCATGATGCCGCCTGTCAATCACAAGTTATGGCCAATGACTGTACCGTAAATAATCTTGTTTCTGACCAAACTGTCTAAAATAGGCTCAAACTATTACTCAGTATAATCAGGAAACATCGCAGAGCTCAGGGCAGAGGGCCATGTTTAACCACGGCGTGCTAAAGCGACTGAAGTGTAGACAAAAAAGGCCGGTGTTTGTCATCCGGGTTTAATGAAACTATGCTCGTTGTTTCTTCTGTGCTGTAATGACATCATTGCAATGCGGTGCTGTTGGTGTTCTTATGAGTTATTGATCCCAGAAGTTCAAATATGTGAATTTCTTTCCAGCTTGACCTTGAAACATGAAGCAGTATTGATCCATGATTAAAGAAAACTCTCTTTTTGGCCTCTTTTTCCTGATAAATTTGTCCTGAGTACAGGTTTAAGGCACTTCTCCATCATCTTCACGTTTCCGAGCTGGAAGTTACGCCCCTCTTTATGAGTGTGTGGTCCCAAAACAACATCAACGGCGGCCACGGCATCAGCGTGACACCCAGCGTGACGACTGGTGCTTCTGCTGAGTTGATGTTTAAACAAAATAAAATGCTGAAAAACTGACGACTCTGCTCAGCCTTCATCTGCAGATGATGGGCGATCCGGGTTCTAATGGAGGTCATTTGCATCAAAAGACAGTTCTTCCTTCCCGCTGTCACCGAGTGCTTTGCAAAGGGGATTGTGTTAGGATTGTGTTAGGGTTCCCTTACAAGTGTTTTAGTGTCATGAGATGGCTGTTGTTGTGCAACGGGATATGAAAGATGAACAATTGAAAGTTGCAGTGAAATCGTTGGCAAGTTTCTGATTCAAACTCCTCAAGTCTGCGTGTCCAAGTGTCCACAGGCAAACTGCATCCATCCATCAGTGTGTCCGTGTGTGTGTGTGTGTGTGTGCGTGTGTGCGTGCGTGCGTGCGTGTGTGTGTGTGTGTGCGCGCGCGTGCGCGTGTGTGTGTGTGTGCGTGTGTGCGTGTGCGTGTGTGTGTGTGTGTGCGTGTGTGTGTGTGTGGGTAAAATGCAGCTTGTAGTGTAAAAAGCACTTTGAGTACCCAGAGAAGGAAAGTGCCATATGATACCCGTCCATGGTAACAACCTGCCAGTCAGAGTCTTGTTGTTGTTCGTGCTCCTGTGACTGAAGGAAAACTTTGTTGAATTTTGAGCAGCAAACACTTTCTTCAGGTTACTGTTGTGTTACCTCGGCTGCTGACCCACTGTTTGCCTTCATGTTTTTTTAAATCGTGTTTAGTCGTTATTGTTGTGCTCGCTGTGTGTCTGGTTTCTCTCACCCTCTCATCCCTCACTCTCTCACCCTCTCGTGGGTCTCGCTGTCTTGCCCTCTCTCTCTCGCTCTCCCTGTCTCTCGCCCTCTCGGGGCCCTCACTCTCTCGGGGCCCTCTCTCTCTCACTCTCTCTGTCTCTCGCCCTCTCTTGTCCCTCGCTGTCTTGCCCTCCCTGTCCCTCTCTCTCTCACTCTCTCTGTCTCTCGCCCTCTCTTGTCCCTCACTGACCTCGCCCTCCCTGTCCCTCTCTCTCTCTCACCCCCTCTTGTCCCTCGCTGTCTTGCCCTCACTCTCTCGCCCTCCCTGTCTCTCGCCCTCTCTTGTCCCTCGGTCTCTTGCCCTCGCTCTCTCGCCCTCCCTGTCTCTCACGTCCCTCTCTCTCTCACCCCCTCTTGCCCTCTCTCTCTCGCTCTCCCTGTCTCTCGCCCTCTCGGGGCCCTCACTCTCTCGCCCTCCCTGTCTCTCGCCCTCTCTTGTCCCTCGTCCTCTCACCCCCTCTTGCCCTCTCTCTCTCACCCCCTCTTGCCCTCTCTCTCTCACTCTCTCTGTCTCTCGCCCTCTCTTGTCCCTCACTGACCTCGCCCTCCCTGTCCCTCTCTCTCTCTCACCCCCTCTTGTCCCTCGCTGTCTTGCCCTGTCTCTCGCCCTCTCGGGGCCCTCGCTCTCTCGCCCTCCCTGTCTCTCGCCCTCTCTTGTCCCTCGTCCTCTCACGTCCCTCTCTCTCTCACCCCCTCTTGCCCTCTCTCTCTCACTCTCTCTGTCTCTCGCCCTCTCGGGGCCCTCGCCCTCTCGGGGCCCTCGCTCTCTCGCCCTCCCTGTCTCTCGCCCTCTCTTGTCCCTCGTCCTCTCACGTCCCTCTCTCTCTCTCACCCCCTCTTGCCCTCTCTCTCTCACTCTCTCTGTCTCTCGCCCTCTCTTGTCCCTCGTCCTCTCACGTCCCTCTCTCTCTCTCACCCCCTCTTGCCCTCTCTCTCTCACTCTCTCTGTCTCTCGCCCTCTCAGGGCCCTCGCTCTCTCGCCCTCCCTGTCTCTCGCCCTCTCTTGCCCTCGCTCTCTCGCCCTCCCTGTCTCTCACGTCCCTCTCTCTCTCACCCCCTCTTGCCCTCTCTCTCTCACTCTCTCTGTCTCTCGCCCTCTCGGGGCCCTCGCTCTCTCGCCCTCCCTGTCTCTCGCCCTCTCTTGTCCCTCGTCCTCTCACGTCCCTCTCTCTCTCTCACCCCCTCTTGCCCTCTCTCTCTCACTCTCTCTGTCTCTCGCCCTCTCTTGTCCCTCGTCCTCTCACGTCCCTCTCTCTCTCTCACCCCCTCTTGCCCTCTCTCTCTCACTCTCTCTGTCTCTCGCCCTCTCAGGGCCCTCGCTCTCTCGCCCTCCCTGTCTCTCGCCCTCTCTTGTCCCTCGGTCTCTTGCCCTCGCTCTCTCGCCCTCCCTGTCTCTCGCCCTCTCTTGTCCCTCGTCCTCTCACGTCCCTCTCTCTCTCTCACCCCCTCTTGCCCTCTCTCTCTCACTCTCTCTGTCTCTCGCCCTCTCGGGGCCCTCGCCCTCTCGGGGCCCTCGCTCTCTCGCCCTCCCTGTCTCTCGCCCTCTCTTGTCCCTCGGTCTCTTGCCCTCGCTCTCTCGCCCTCCCTCTCTCTCTCACTCTCTCTCTCTCTCGCCCTCTCAGGGCCCTCGCTCTCTCGCCCTCCCTGTCTCTCGCCCTCTCTTGTCCCTCGCTCTCTCGCGTGTGTTTCCTGTTTTATTCTGAAAGCCGGTTGTCTTGTCTACGTCATGTTCAGTGTTGCTTGCCTCGGTCTCACCTGTTAGATTGCTGCCAGCCATGATCTCCAGGTGTTTCCTCTTTGTCCTGACTCTTTGTCCTGACTCTCTGTTCTGTATTTAGTGTCTGCGTCTCCGTCCGTCCAGCGTCATGATCGTCCTCTTGCTGTGTGTCCTGTGCTAAATCTGCTGTCCTATTATGTGTGTTTAGTTTCTGCCACTTAGCCTTCCCGGTTTTGTCGTGTCACCATAGATACAGCGATGAAGCCATTTATAAATGCAGTCCTGGCTGCATGTCTGCACTTTGAGCAGTCACAGCTCTCCCAGACAACATTTTCCACTAAATACTCGACTATTCTGCTGGTGTTTCTCAAATATTATATAATCGAATAAAATATGAAAGATTTCTGCTCTAATGAGTAGTGACATCAGTTGTAAGATAGATTTCTTCTTTTTATCACGTGTGCTGAGACATGAATGTTGCTTCACATCTGCTGCTGCAGACAGAATATAAAACAGGAAAGAAATGCCATGACTGGAAGATTATTTGTTATGTGGGGATCGAGGAAAGCATATAATCTGCGTTGGTGACAGACTTGATTAAAAACCCATCAGAAGGGGATGACAGATATCAGTTTGAAAGGCGGTTAAAGGTCACTTCCTGCCGAATGGCGTTCGATGTGAAAGCCGTGTCAGTGAAAAAGCAGAGACTTTTCTTTGCGTTTGCTTTCCCCTCTCCGTCTCCCTCGCTGCCTGTTTCCACTGCTTTGAGCTGCATCAGGTTCATTATTGCAGGCCTCTGTGGGTCCTATTCAAAGCTCTCAGCACGCCTTCAGCAGATGCAGGCTTCAGCGGGAAAACTTCTCACAACTTTCATTAAGAATGTATGGACTTTTTTATAAGATGAGGCTGTAATCTGACAGCTGAACGCCCACAGTAATCATTCTTACAGTTTAAGCCTTGCTTGGCTTTCTGTACCGTTTGTATAGACTGTAAATGTCTACATAAAGTGACACATTTCCTACCTCGCAGGTTTAAATTGGCCTGTTTGAAATGGTGGATCAGATAAACCGGGGAAATTCAATTTTCACTGTCAGCTGGCATTTGCTTGAAACACACACACTGTCAACCTGCCTAAACTCACTTACTTTTATTCAAATAACACATTAAAACAACAGATGGAGACCCGGGGGCTTTCTGATGGAAGCAGATGGATTAAATGGAGAATTATAGAAAAGTTAAAGACACATAAATTTAAAAGTGAAACCAAACAGAAAAATAAAACATTAACAAAGAGGGACTGAACAAAAATTAGCGTAAAAGCATCAGCATGATCTCATCTATGCCTCTGGGTCTGAGTCTCGGGGCAGCAGTGTAAGCAGAGATGCCCGGACTGCCGTCTCCACAGATACGTCCTCTAGATCATCTTGGGAGACGCCCAAGCTGAGACGTGAACATCTCCTCAGCTTGTCTTCAGCTGTAGTGGCAAAATTAACTACAACCAAAACAGCGTGGGTCGGCTGTAGATCAGGAGGCGGAGCAGGTCATCTACTAATCAGAAGGGGGGTGGTTCAACTGCTGGCTGATCCAGTCTGTACGCCGAATATCCTCGGAAAGATGCCAACCTCAAGTTAATGCATTGATCAGTGGCTGATGTTAGACATCGTCTGATTAGACAGCAAGTACTTTATTCAACATGCCCGTATCACCTGTTCATACAAGCCATCCAGTATTTTTGTATCAGCCTGTAAACATCTCGATGTTTCAACTTGAGTCTGTGGGCCTGACCAGCAGAGGAGCCGGCCCCTGGTGGACATTACAGGAACTACAGTTTTCTCGCTTGAGCTTGAAGTTTCAGGCTGGAAGGAAAATAAATGTCTGAAAGCCATAAACATAAGAGGTGCAGCGATGTGAGACAGCCCCCAAGTTAGCATGCCATGGGAAAATGTGACTTTAACATTACTTGTGTTTTTTGGAATCAACATCCCATAACATAAACATCTCAAATCTAATCAAATGTATTTATAAGCACATTTAAAAAACAACACGGGTTGAACCAAAGTGCTGTACATAATGAAAACAGTAAACATTCATAGAAAATACAATGGAAGAGTAGTCATAAGTGAAAGCTAGAGAATACAAGTGCGTTTTCAAACGGGTTTTAAAAATGTCAAGTGTTGGCGATGACCTAATGTTAGACTGTTCCACAGCCTGGGGCAGCAACCAGAAAAGCTCGGTCACTTCGGTTTTTCCGTCTGGTTCTGGGGATATCCAGGAGCAACTTATCTGCCGACCTAAGAGCTCTGCTTGGAGTTTTTAGTTAAAAGGTCCGAGAGATAAGATGGAGCTAATCCATTCAGAGATTTAAAAACAAACAACAAAATCTTGAATTCAGTTCTACGACGTACTGGTAACCAGTGCAAACGTGCCAGGGGAGATATGTTCAAATTTGCGAGTGCCTGTTAGGAGTCAGGCCGCCGCGTTCTGAACTAGCTGTAAACGAGAGAGTAGGGTCTGGTTAATAGCAAAATAGAGACTATTGCAGTAGTCAAGCCTAGATGACATGAATGCATGAATCACTTTCTCGAAATCAGCAAATGACAACATGGTCTTGGTTTTTGCAGCGGCCCTCAGCTGGAAAAAGCTGGTTTTAATAGCAGAAATTATTTGAATAGAATAGAATAGAATAGAATAATCCTTTAATTGCCCCACAAGGGGAAATTTAGGGTTTGTTTCTCAAATGAGAAAGAGCTATCGAGAAACACTCCTAAATCTTTAGCAAACGGAGTTCTGCACTTTTCCCGTGGACCAAGGTCAACATTAAGGAAAAACGGGGCTCAGAGGGTCTGAATAGTATAACCTCTGTTCATTACTGTAACCATGATGATGAACATCCAGTCAAACGCATATCAAAGCAGTCTTACCTGTCGTTAAGCATATATCACAAATCAGTAAGTCACACTCGCATCGTGATCACGTCGCCAACAACTCGAGCTTTGCAGGAGAAACGATCGGGCGACAACACGAGAAAATCAGCGTCTGATCGACGTGTCTGTGAACCTTTGTGAGGGAATCAGATCTTTTCTGGCACACTAAACGTGATCTTTGTAAACAGGTATGAATGTTTGCACATGAAACAAACTGTGACTATAATTATAGCTCAAGCTTCAGTGATCCCAACAGATTCAGAGGTCTGCCTTTCACAGACGTCTCATGTGCTGCTGATGGCACTTTTTCACATCAACTTCATGCAGGAACACTCTGAGTCAAATGTTGTGTGTGTGTGTGTGTGTGTGTGTGTGTGTGTGTGTGTGTGTGTGTGTGTCAGGCTGAGGGGGTTGGCAGTCTCTGGAAACCCACGTCGTGCTTCAACACGAGGGAGACAATCTGCGTCACCATCTCTGTAACGCTGCTGTACACAAAGCGTGCACACACACATCCTAAAGCACATGCAGCTCCTACTTTCATCCCTACGTTTGTTCATTTTCTCATCAGCCCCGATCTGTCATTCCTCACAGAATACATCTTTAATAGACAATAAGACAGCAGAGCGACACAAAGAAAGGACGGAGCAAAGGAGAAGGAAGATGAAAGAGAAACAATCTGTCCCAGAGTAATGAAAGCAGCGTGATTGTGAAAAGCAAAGGTTTAATAGATCAGTCAGAGTGTGGCTTAATGAGGAGAAAAGGAGATGCTTTTCTTTTCTTTTGTCTCATTTAAACTTTATTAAAGCAGCAGCAACACACTGCATGTAAGTAAAGCCATGGGTAAGAGCGGGCTTTGATGAAGCCAAACATGTCAGGCTGTGCCGAACATTTAACCCGGAGAACAGTGAAGACGAGCCATCAAACGCTGACAGTCTGCTGATGCTAATCTGCCTTTTGATTGCAGTCTCGCTGCATTAAAGATGCAACAGCAGACAGACTAAATTTAGTCGCACTCTCCAAAAACACACAATTTTTCTCAATAACTGTAAAATCATAACTGTCATCCTGACATCTGTTTTTATCCCAGCAAACAAGTTCATGCTTAGTTCATATCAGAGAGAGCTACAGCTGTGGGTTAAAGCAGAGGACTAAATATTTGCTGTCCTAAAGTTTCAATCAGATCATTTTTCAACAGCATTTTCTTGTTTTTAAACTGTCGCCACGCTCCTTCTCCCATCAGCTGTTCCAGATTTCATATTTTAGCTTTTTTCCCGTAGCAGTTGTCTCGCTGTTATTGCCCATGAGGTAGGCCTTTGGGACTCTTGCAGTGTCCCCATAATAAAACGAGAGGTTTATACGATAATTGTTTTTATTGACTGAATGCTGTGTGCAGTGATAGAGTCTGATGAAGCAGAGGGTAAAGGTCATTTATGAAGGCTGCACTGTGTACATACAGCCTCCTGCAGCTGGAATCTGTGGGGCTTTTTAGTCTGATTGTCTGTGACGACTGAAACGACCTGCGCAGAATCTGTGGCAGCGGGGAGTTGTTGAATAACCTCAGTGTCATCTCTGTGCATGGATCTCTGCTAACGTGGCGTCTCACACTAAAGCAGGGATGTCAAAAATGTGGCCCGTGGGCCAGAGCTGGATGGCCACATGCGGTCGGGCCCACTGAGTGATTCTGCAAAGCTTGACAGCTGTGAAGAAGCACATGACTCTTCACGCAGAGCCTGCTGGACTAAAACAAAGTAAAGAAGTGACGCCATGAAAGATTTTAGTTAACAAAAAGTATTCAGTGAAATAAGTGCTTTTTTTCAAAGTAAAGTTTTAATTGAATTAACATCATCAGGCTGGTTTATTACATGTGCATGTTTATAGAGTTTAGTAAAACTTGCTGGGACTGTTGTGTGGGTGTGTTTTGGGTTATGATCTGGACCCTTTTGGATCACATGACTAAAACCTCCTCTGAACTCTGAGTTTTAGGCAAGAATAGTGTTTTTTCCTTTGGTTCATTCAGGTTACTGAGGCACACATAAAGACAATGTGCCATGCTTCTTTACACTAAAATAATTTATAGGTGTTTTTTAGGTTATCGGACCATAGTTTTCATAGTTTGGCTCACTGAAGGTCAACAGGTCCAGTGACTAAAATGAGCCTCTGGGCTGCACACAAGCCAACACAAGCTAAGAATCACAGGTTCCTGCAGGTGGATTTAGGCAGAAATTCCACGGAAATCCCAGGATCTCAATGGCTGGTATGCTAATTGTCTTTAATTGCCACCTCTGGCGTTCCCACAGTTGTATTTGCACTTTCTGGGATCTTTGAATGATCAGATTTTGATCTTTTTGCAATCCATTCTCAGCACATCATCATGTGCCACAATCGACAAAAACTTTTGTTACTGCAGGATTTCAGAAGAAACATGCGCTTAGTTTCACTTCAACCACACTTTGTACTCCAAGAAGTTCTATTTTTGGTACCAAGAAGTCCCGCTCGAGCAGAAGCGCAGTTAGTCGACTCAAATATGATTAATAGAATACATGTTTTGAAAACCAGTTCAAGCACATTTATTCCTTCAGCGATGTTCCCACAAAGAGAGACCATGGAAAACATTTTTATACATTCTGTCAGAGCTGTGGAACAATTACTCATGCACATGAAAAACACGATGAAGAGCCACTCAGCACAGCAGGACGCTTTTGATAATGTGCGAATGTTTTGTTCAGCAGAAACGTCCATGGACACAAAACATGAAACATGGACGCCCTTTGTAAAAACTCTGAGATGTTATCTGCATGTTATTACCAAAAAGACGTTAACACACAATTTTTCAGTCCTCTGTGCTACAACGTAGCCTCTCTGTCAGCGCTGGAGATCACTGCTTTGTTGGAGGCACAGGAAGAGTAAATGTGAATTGATGTTTACTACTCCAGGCTCCTGCTTCATTTCCTTCCTGCTGCGGAGGAAGACCTGACATGACACATCAGACAGACTCCCAGTTTGTCTCCATCCTGCACTGAGTTCGCTGCAGGAAGCCTTAACGTGTCTGAGCGGATGTGTGGATTTGATTTTGGTCGCTGAAACAGGGTCTGTGCACCTGAACTTTACCTGCAGCGACGGTTAATAACAGCTGACCCAAACTAAACCCAGCAAGGAGAAAAAATGTTGCTGCATGCTTCTGCATGAAGTTTAGAAGTTGCACACACACATTCACTGACACTGCTTTAATCCAGTGATCTATATGTTCTATATATGTGAGTCTCAGTTATGCAGCCTGCTGTAACAAACCTATAACTCATTTCTTTCTTCATATGGAGGGAAGAGCAGGCATCTGTAGCTGCTAGCTGTCTGCCTGCTTCACCTGAACTGGACCTCTGGGCCGTGTTTGTGGTGGCTATGAGTGAAACTGTAGGATTTTATTTGGGTGTTACTGAGCATCTGTATGTGTGTGATGCTCCCATAGAGTCTGTGGCTGCCCTGCAATAACCGAGCTAGCTCGTGTTAGCTCATATGATAGCACCTCACCTTCAGTGGCAGAGCAGACCTGAAACTCCTCTTTGTGTTTGGATCTGTTAACCTGAACTCGTTTAGTCTCCGACACACATTTCCACCTTCATCAACCCCAACGAGAGTGCACAGGAAGACACAGAAATACACAGGAAGACACAGGAAGACACAGGAAGACACAGGAAGACGGATAAAGCTTCAGACTCGATGGATAGTGTTTTTCTTTTAAGAGCTTATTGAAATGACTAATTTTTCAGCTCTAATCATGTTTACAGGGAGCATCAGGTTATATGGATTACTGTTATCTGCTAACCTTGCAGGTCCTTGTTGTTGACAGCGGTATTGCACAGCATGAGAGACGAGTACGTGTCTGTGTGTGCGATCCATAAATCAGCAGGTAAGACAGAGAGACGCAGACAGGCTGGGCGGAGGAAGAGGAGGCAGCTGCGGGGGATTCTCGGGATTCTTAACATCTTCTGTCAGTGCAGGTTTCCCTCTGTACCTGAGCTCAGGTAGAAGCAGACAGAACAAACGTATTAAGGTGGAAGCTCTCTGTTTAATCCACTGCCTTCCTAGCTTGTGGAAAGAACATCAATCCAGCTGCTGCACCTTTAATACAACTCTGTCTACAGCGTCTGAAAGCAAGCTGTGATAAAATCCCACGATGTGTGGAAGCCTCATTTCAGCCGTCCTTATGGACGATGAATAAACGGAGACGACACATCAAAAGACTGAGTCACAGACGGACAGACAGCGAGGGAGGAACTCTCCACGTGCAGTGGCAACACCGCGGCCTCCACCACAGAGCTGCAAACCTCATTCCCACACGTGCACAGTGGTGCCCGAGTGATGCCGAGATTCCCGCTGCGTGTGTGATTCCCTCCGATATTTACAGTGACACTGGGATGCAAAGCGGTTAAAGGGGGAAAATTCCCTCTCCCGGTGCGTGCTGGTTAAACGCTTTGCCTCGGGGTGGTCGCTGCTGTCTGGACTTTATCAAAAATGTCAACACTGGTACCAAATATTCAGGTGGTAATTTCAAAAAAGGTATTTGGAAGCGATTCCCGAGATGGCCAAACAGTCTTCACTGTCTAAGTAAAACAGGAAGTACCTAAAAAACCAAACTGATGTCAGGAGACTGGAGGCAGGGGAGCAAGAAACCCCCCGAATCTAACGAGGATGATGAGAGGAGGCGTTTCTCTGGGTGGCCTTGGCCGCTCAGGCGTTGTGCGTACGTGGTCAGCTGAATAGTTGTTGAGTGTTTCTGAAGCCGTTTCGGGTTATTGGGAGCTGCTGCCAGTTCTGTATCGACCAACCTCCCGCAGAGCGTGTAATATCTGTAAAAGATCAAAGCCGCGTATGAAGCTTCTGCTCCCCTCCGTGTTTGTGTCTTCATGGACTTTTGGACTGTTGGCTGATATTTTCTTTTAAATTCTCTCTCTCACACTTTTTCTTTTTCATTTGTTTTTCAGCATCAGGCTTGTTGATTTCAGATTAACAGTCTCCAGGCAGACGTTGCAGATTTGCAACAGTTAAGAACTCACAACTTGATTACCTCACATACATAGTTTTTTTACTCAGAAGTACCACTGCAGGACTTAATTTGGGCCTGAGAGGGTTAACTGACACAGCGGGTAACTAATGGTCTCTCAGCGGTTTGAACAAATAATGACTGGAATGGAAAATGAAAAACAACCATTAGAAATCCAATAGAAACAATCATCAGAATATTATTTCAAAAGCAGATAAACTGTGTGATTAGCACAGCAGTGATTAGCTCTTTTTCTGCCTCGTACTCTACTGTGGCTCTAAGAATCTCAAAGCACAAACAGGATGGATTTCTCAGGTCTGCTGTGTCTCAGTATTAATACGAATGCCCCAAAATATCTCGAGGTCTTGTTCACAAGTGAAGGTAGCCGGAGGTTGACAGATGGATTTTTGCTGCGGACGCTGCACCGGTCCGTCGTGGTGAAGAGAGAGCCGAGTGTAAAAGCGAAGCTCCCAATTTACCGGTTGGTCCACGTCCTGGCCCTCAGCTATCGTCACGACCTTGGGTAGTGACCGAAAGAACGAGATTGCGGATACAAGTGTTGGAAAAGGGTGGCTGGGCTCCTTTGAGATAGGATCAGGAGTTCAGACGCTACTCCTCCACATCGAAAAGAGGTGGTATGAGCTTCTCATAAGGATGACTCTTGGGGATGTTTCGGGCACTGGGAGGAGGCCCGAGGCAGACCCTGCACATACTGGAGAGATCACATCTGTCAGCTGGACTGGGAATGCCTCCATCTTCCCCCAGAGAAGCTGGAGGAGGTTGGAGAGGGAGGTCTGGGAATCCTAGGTTAGGCTGCTGCCCCCACAACGCAGATAAGTGGGAGAAAATGGATGGAAACGTCTGACAAAGATTGTCAGGTGATCTGATAACGTTTACGCACCATGCACCTCAGCTCTTAGCTTTGCGTCATCTGAGCTTCATGGCTGCGGGTCCTGCATGCTTCTTCTTTACTTTAATCTCATTTACAGCTGGCAGAGCTACAGAGGGGGTGAAGCTGGGAGGGAGGACACGTCCCAAACTGTTTAGATGCTGTACCTGGAGGTGCCGGGTACTCGCCACATTACTTTCCATGTGTCCTGCTGTTCTGTGTGCAGTGTAAATATTACACATTCCTGCTAACTGTGGAGGAAAGGTCGATGGACCCACAGCAGTGTGTTTGTGTTCCCTGGGGGCTTCAGACCAACTTAAATAACTTTTTGGATGATCTGTTTATCATACATTTCAGTTCAGTCTGGTACTTGGATTCAGTTTTATTTCTGCTCCAGCTCACAACAGTCTGACGACCCTGATGAGCAGCACATGGAGGAAGTGCCCTGTATCACCAACAGACCCAACTATAACTCAGGGTGACTTTTATATTAGAGCCATTGTTAACTCTGCAGTGGAGCTTCTGTTTTTCACAGGATGACGTTTCATTAAATTCATTAAAGGTTTTGAATGAATTCTGATGAAACTCCGTGGGGTCCGTCTCCTTGGGTTTTACAAGTTCACGATTTATTGATAGAAAATTGACAAAAAGCCTCATAACATTCTATATGTTTGTTTTATAGAATGCATAGTACGAAAATTTGAACTATCGTATCACATTTGACCTCTGACCTCTCCTTTAAGGTCAGCAGATGGATCTGAAGGCCCCCTAGTGGTGAAGGAGCCTTTTGTTTCACTGACTGTTGAAAGGTCTTTTATGAACACGCCTGCCTGACTGTTGCTTTAGGTCTTTTTCTCCTGATCTCCACTTTGTGTTTTACTCATATTTTAGTGAAACGCAGCAGCGCTGAGGAACAGCTGGTGACTAAATAGCTGCGTTCACTGTGTCTAAAAACACACAGCAGATACAGATAATCAGACACGTCACATCCCTCCATCTTTCAATAAACTTGCCTGCATACAGGGAGTGCAGAATTATTAGGCAAATGAGTATTTTGTCCACATCATCCTCTTCATGCATGTTGTCTTACTCCAAGCTGTATAGGCTCGAAAGCCTACTACCAATTAAGCATATTAGGTGATGTGCATCTCTGTAATGAGAAGGGGTGTGGTCTAATGACATCAACACCCTATATCAGGTGTGCATAATTATTAGGCAACGTCCTTTCCTTTGGCAAAATGGGTCAAAAGAAGGACTTGACAGGCTCAGAAAAGTCAGAAATAGTGAGATATCTTGCAGAGGGATGCAGCAGTCTCAAAATTGCAAAGCTTCTGAAGCGTGATCATCGAACAATCAAGCGTTTCATTCAAAATAGTCAACAGGGTCGCAAGAAGCGTGTGGAAAAACCAAGGCGCAAAATAACTGCCCATGAACTGAGAAAAGTCAAGCGTGCAGCTGCCAAGATGCCACTTGCCACCCGTTTGGCCATATTTCAGAGCTGCAACATCACTGGAGTGCCCAAAAGCACAAGGTGTGCAATACTCAGAGACATGGCCAAGGTAAGAAAGGCTGAAAGACGACCACCACTGAACAAGACACACAAGCTGAAACGTCAAGACTGGGCCAAGAAATATCTCAAGACTGGTTTTTCTAAGGTTTTATGGACTGATGACATGAGAGTGAGTCTTGATGGGCCAGATGGATGGGCCCGTGGCTGGATTGGTAAAGGGCAGAGAGCTCCAGTCCCACTCAGACGCCAGCAAGGTGGAGGTGGAGTACTGGTTTGGGCTGGTATCATCAAAGATGAGCTTGTGGGGCCTTTTCGGGTTGAGGATGGAGTCAAGCTCAACTCCCAGTCCTACTGCCAGTTTCTGGAAGACACCTTCTTCAAGCAGTGGTACAGGAAGAAGTCTGCATCCTTCAAGAAAAACATGATTCTCATGCAGGACAATGCTCCATCACACGCGTCCAAGTACTCCACAGCGTGGCTGGCAAGAAAGGGTATAAAAGAAGAAAAACTAATGACATGGCCTCCTTGTTCACCTGATCTGAACCCCATTGAGAACCTGTGGTCCATCATCAAATGTGAGATTTACAAGGAGGGAAAACAGTACACCTCTCTGAACAGTGTCTGGGAGGCTGTGGTTGCTGCTGCACGCAATGTTGATGGTGAACAGATCAAAACACTGACAGAATCCATGGATGGCAGGCTTTTGAGTGTCCTTGCAAAGAAAGGTGGCTATATTGGTCGCTGATTTGTTTTTGTTTTGTTTTTGAATGTCAGAAATGTATATTTGTGAATGTGGAGATGTGATATTGGTTTCACTGGTGAAAATAAATCATTGAAATGGGTATATATTTGTTTTGTGTTAAGTTGCCTAATAATTATGCACAGTAATAGTCACCTGCACACACAGATATCCCCCTAAAATAGCTAAAACTAAAAACAAACTAAAAACTACTTCCACAAACATTCAGCTTTGATATTAATGAGTTTTTTGGGTTCATTGAGAACATGGTTGTTGTTCAATAATAACATTATTCCTCAAAAATACAACTTGCCTAATAATTCTGCACTCCCTGTATAAGTGTGCGCATGCGCTAGTTTAAATCAGTGTGTTTCAACACTTGTTTTGTGTGGACATTTAATTATAGACCACTTGTCATCAGCCTATGGTGGTGACGCCACATGAGCTCATTTTTCCACGTCCATGAATTATGCAGGAAGTGCAGGTGCAGCCCGGTCAGCTGTCGTGTGTCTTAATGTTCAGCTGTTAATCCAGGCACGGGAGGCGCATTCACACCTCAGTCGGGTGTGTTTGGGTGGTCTGGGCAGCGTTGTGCTTCAGGGTATTCCTTTTGATGCTCGTGTGTTTGTCTTCCTATACATGCCTTTCTTTCACTTCACATTCTTGCCCTCGCTCTTCCAGATCAGATGTTTGGGAGCTGGCCAGTAACTGCGGGGCATAAACAACAAGTTTGAGGAATGTCTAAAGAGGCGAGTTGGCAGGACTTGAATACTCGCGGGGAATAGAGCTTCTGTTCTTAAATCCGCTTTGATTCATCGAAGCACATTTTCTGTCTTTAGCTCACAGCGAAAAGTCAGCTTAATCAAGCGCTAAGTAAACACTGCTGATTGACTCCTTTACTCCAGGGTTCTATCGCTCTTTTTGGTGATAAGAAAGCTGAAGATATATATCATATTTATGTGAGTGGAACAGGAGGAGAACGGCGGTAAATCAAAGCTGCCGTTCGCTGACTTTCACAGAGATGTTTTCATTAAACCGTCTACAATCAGTCGGGTTTCATTGGACTTTGGATGTGTGTTTTTCTTTGATCTGAAAGTTGAGATTCTTTTCTGACGACCTCAGAGACGTCAAACCGGGATGCAGGTTCATGCTGGAACTCATCTTCGTGGCTTAAAAGGGATGCTGGCCTTAATGATTATTCATGAATAAATAGAAATAAATTAAAGTATTTGTTAAACTGGGAAATTGAGCTAAAACCTGCAGTTCCTCGGACGTCCACATGAGGCGCAGTCCCCATATGATGAAAAATGGTGAGACAGTGGTGAGACATATGGGATTGTGATCTCGCCCTCACAGCGCAGCCCGACAGAGCCGAGAATCAAACCTGGCCGGCTGCCTCCTGTAGGTGTTTCCTCCCTCTTTCTACTCTGACAGAGACACACAATCTGAAGGTTGTGCATTTGTTGGCACTGTTGCAGGATGTGTGGTCATGGAAATGGACGATATCGAAGGAAATGCTTGAAAAGCACGCTGAAGATGGCAGAACTTTGCCTCATGGTAGCTTTTATTTTAGCACATCACCTGTTTAACTCATGAAGTTACAACAATGTTGGAACTGGAAAAAAACCCACAACTTTCTACCACGAGTGAAAATGTTGCATTTTAACCATTTGCATTAAAGTACTGCATCTTTATTTTAAACACGTTAAAATGTTAAAACAACAACAACAGAGAAAAAAGAGGCAAACAAACAAAGGAAAACAAAACAATGATAATTATCAATAACTTACTTGTTCAAAAAGGAGTTGGAAGAAGCATGACCTTACTTAACCCCACCCCCTTTCCACTATTTAGTAACTAATAGTAACTAATAGTAACTAATAGTAACTAATCGTCTACACTTTTCCTTTCTGTTTATGTCCATCATAAATTCTTCATTACAGTTTGTTACATGTATTTATGTATTTTTTTATAACCCGAGTAACGCGTCAAAAGATTTACAACTTTACAGATATATGCTGTGTGACGAGAGGCTGGTCCACACCGAGTGTCAGGATGTGACGAAGCAGACGTAAAATCAGTCTCACTGTAGCGTAGCTTAGCATGATTAAAATAGTCCATGTTCTCCTGGGTCTTCATGCAGCTCCTCAGGCTGTGCAGAAGTCTGCTGAGACACGGCACACCTAACGACTTCATCATGTCCTCATCTTCACTGGTGATAAAAGCTTTAGTGGGCAGCAGGAACACTTACAGCCAGAGGTTTCTGGTAAATATGAACTTACCAGCTGCTCAGCTCTCAGTGGCCTACAAGCTCAGTTTAATATTTAATTATTCATAATAAGATCAGTGACTGTATTTCACTTTAAGACATCCCAAAACTACATCTTAAAGCTGTTTTGTCATTACTGAGTCGATGGTAGAACATAATTAGCCGAACATTTTCATCCATAGACATTTGTACTGTGCTTTAAAACATATTACAGCCTACTTTAAAAAAATCTTAAAGATGAGAGCGATGAGCCAAAGTGCAAACACTCGTTTGAGTTTCAGTCATCAGACGGAACGATGTGGGAAGAGGTCACATTCAGCCTCCAATCCATCCTGAATGGTCCCTTTGCTTCATATTTCATCTTTAACTGACCATCTAACCCTCATTAGTGTCAAACAGGGTGCCAGGAAGTGCAGAATGGCCTCGGCGTTAGCAACATTTGTATGTGAAGACCGATTGTGCCAAATTGAAACCGTTGGTCCTGTCGCTGATTAATAATTGGAACCTTTGTAATTATTGCAGTAAAGCTGCATCGTTAACGCTGCACCGGCGCTCGCTGACTTCATGTTCTGTCACATTCTGGTCCTGATCTCACGTCTGGCATGCCGACAGGACATCACAGCTGCTTAATCTGCAGCAGCCCGTCTCCGTGCAGGACCACAGCGGCGCCGGTCACAAAAACATAAAGTCTCCATTTGGATTCAGCAGATGCATCACAGCAGCGTGATCAGCGCCGAGGGGGCCGTGCTCAGAGTTATCTCAGCAGACAGCTGGTTACTGATCACATTTATCCAAACCTATTGAAGCAATCACAACTTGAAAAGGAAACAAAGACAACCTGAACATATTTGTTTACTTTTGCTCCTTTATGTCAGCTGGTTTTAATATTCAGGATGCAATAAAAGCTGCACTGAAGCCCTCGGGGTACAGAAGACTGTCCTGGGGAGAGAGGACAGAAGTCATACAGCATGCTTTAGATGGAGATTTTACCTGAGGGGAGATCTGCTGAGGCAAACATCTGAAGTCATTTCTCAGTTTTTGTTTTTGAAGCATCATCTCTGCATCTTAATCTCACTTTTGTAAATAAGCTTCATAACTGTACAATTTTCCACGACTTTAGTTTTCGTAATATTTCAGGTCTTGCTGGGTTTGCAGACTCCATCACAAGGAACAAAAATACTGGAGAGTCAGTTACCGACTTTGATATTGTGGTCATTTCCAGCTCCACACTTTCACTCAGAGTATCTCTGCATGATCAAAAATAAGATGTTTCTGATGCTGGCTCTTCATGTAGCCCCTCAGCTCAACTTGAACTGGAAAAAGAATTTATTAGCTCCCCAAAAGCACGCTTTCTATTTCTATTTGCAGGTTGTGCTGGGAAAAAATGTAAACCTTCATGTTACTTCTTTACTTGAAACAAGCTGCTGTTTGTATCACAGAATATGTCAAATATATCAGTGTTTCTGGGTTTGCACTGAACTGGAAAACTGGAACGTGTGAGGCTGCAGGTATTTATTAAAGTCAAAGGAAAGAATGTGACTCACAGCTGTCTGTGGGTAATCCTGATTACATTCAGGCATTCCTGTTGTGAGATTGGACATTGTTCTAACATGCTTCAGGTCTGTTTCCACAGTGTGCTATGTTAGAAATCCAGTACTTGAGAAAAAGAGGCCAACTGAAATACCTCATCGAATTCCTCTCACACCTGAGTTGTTGCTTCTGTCAGTACCTGCCTGTCACTGGAGTCCAACAGATGTTGTAACTCATTTATTTTCACTGTGTTTTACTATGAAATGTGTGGGTGAAATTTGAATTCCTTAGATACCGATTTAAAAATGAAAAGTAGAATATTAATAATACTAATAGGCTGAAGCCAATATCAGGGACTCAGATCACCCCGTTTGCATGTGCGTGTGCATCCTTCTGGTTTATTGGCTGTAACATGTACACAGTTGTATTCCACTACAGATTACAGATTACATGCCCCAAAATGTATTTTGTAACGTATTCTGTTACGTTACTCATTGAGAGTAACGTAACAGAATACTTTGGATTACTTAATATATCATCATGCTGTTTACAACTACATGAATGTCCTATTGCTGTGTGATTTATTACTATTACTGAAGGTTACTCTCCACACCAACACCAACCAGATGTTTAAATCTTAATATAAATGAGTAACAGTAGGTGGACATTAGGTAAAGTTGCACTTTTTGCAGCGACCTCGTATAGAAAACTATTCCACGCGTATATAAAACAGGTCCGCGGCTCCGAACCGTAGTAAAGGGACCTCTGGCTAATACGTCGGGTTCGTGTCGGCTCATAGCTGAAAACTAGCTTTACTTTGTTGTCTGGGTCAACTTTGCTAGTGAGAGACAGAGAGAGGCGTTGAAAGGCTGCTGCAACAGAACTTATTGTTTCAGAGGAAAACACGAACACAGTCGAGTCTTAACAGCTTACTTACAGCTGGGCTCGTCAGGCTCTCTGTTTGGCTGCAGTGGTTATTATTATATTTACATGCTTCCAGCTCCTGTTTCTGCTCGGTGACAGCTCCTACTTTTCCTTTTTCTCCCTCCTCGCTCACAGACACATCACGGGTACGGCAGTCCATTCTCCCTGCAGCACGGACTACACTGCCCATCAGGCTGCATGCTTTGGGGCGATGCCTGTAACTCTGCCTGTTGCCTTCATATTAAATCATTTTTTGAACAATAATTTTAAAAAATATTTCTTCACATCATTATGCGGGCAGCAAGTAGAGGAGACATGGGCCATGAGATTGAGACACAGACATCAGAGCCTCTTATTGCGTGTTTTGTTTGGGTTTCCACCAGCCTGGAATTACCAAAAACAGAGAGGACACAGCCGAGCATATGAAACAGGAAAAGACCGCCGTGTAATCCATCTATTTCAGCAAAGTAACTGTATTCTGAATACCACCTTTTTAAACGGTAACTGTAACGGAATACAGTTACTCATATTTTGTATTTTAAGTACGTAATGCTGTCATGAACCGAAGTTCCGAGCGCAGGCAGGACCCAGTAGCAGAACACACACACTAGGGTATGAGCGAATAAAGAAAGTAATTTTTATTGAAACTAAAGGTGTCCCGTGAGGGTAGCCAGAAAAACAACGGATGAAACCAGACGAAACCGAGGGACCGCACAGGGAACGCCGAGAGCGGGGCTGTGAGAGGCTGTAAAACAAAAAGAGAGACAGATTACTGGGGTGCGGAAAAAAGGCAGCATACGAGGGAAGGTGGAGTGTGCGTCTCACGGTGATAGCCGGGCCGAGTGAACCAGAGGGGGGTGGAGCTCCAAAAGGGGTCGAGACGGCGAAGCTGAATGTGAACCAAATCCCAGGCGGACAGGTGGACAGGCAGGTGGCTCGAAAAAAACACGCCGAGTTGTGATCGCTGAGAGGCGACTACGGACTGGCGTGGAGCAGCAGGTAGGGCAGGATTAAATAGTCCACCTGGTGATCGCCTGGGATGGGATGCAGGTGTGGGGTTAGCAGCCACGCTCGTGGGTGTGGACATCCCAGCAGCACCCCGGACGCCGGGCCGCGGACCATGACAGTACCCCCCACTCAAGGGTCGCCCCCAGGCGACCGGCCGGGACCCCGCCTGCGGAGAGAAGCACGGAAAGCAGAGATGAGACGAGGGTCCAGAATGAAGGAGCGCGGGACCCAGAGGCGGTCCTCGGGGCCGTACCCCTCCCAATCCACAAGATACTGCCAGCCGCGCCCGCGCCGGCGCGCTTCCAGGATCCGCCGGACCGCATAGGCCGGATGGCCGCCGACGAGCCGGGCGGGAGGAGGGGGCTCGGAAGGAGGGCACAGGGGGCTGAGGCGGACCGGCTTAAGTTGAGATACATGGAACGTGGGATGCACACGCCGAGAGGCCGGAAGCCGGAGCCTGACTGCCACCGGGTTGATGACTCGGTCCACTTCGTACGGCCCGATGAAACGGGGAGCCAGTTTGCGGGACATGCCCCGGAGCGGGATGTTCCCAGCAGCCAACCAAACCTTCTGTCCCGGCTGGTAGTCAGGGGCTGGGGTGCGGCGACGATCGGCGTAGTGCGCCTGTCGTTCCTTTGCGCGCAGGAGGGCGCGGCGAGCGCAGCGCCACACACGTTGGCAGCGCCGGAGGTGATGAGGGGCCGACTGGACGGAGAGGGACAGGTCCTCTTCCGGGAAGAGCGGAGGCTGATACCCGAGGGACGCTTCGAAAGGAGAGAAGCCGGTGGAGGACGAGGTGTGAGTATTGTGGGCGTACTCCACCCAGGGCAGGTAAGTAACCCAGGAGGAGGGGTTTTGACTGGCTACGCACCTCAGCATAGTCTCCAGCTCCTGATTAAGGCGTTCAGTTTGCCCATTGGATTGCGGGTGGAAACCGGAACTCAAACTGACCTTGGCGCCGAGAATGGAGCAGAAGGTCCTCCACACTTGTGAGGTGAACTGGGGACCGCGATCGGAGACAATGTCCAGGGGAATTCCGTGGAGCCTGAAGACTTCCGTGACTAACGCTTGGGCAGTCTCAGCAGCCGAGGGCAGCTTGGCTAGTGGGACGAAGTGGGCGGCCTTAGAAAACCGATCCACAACGGTGAGGATGACACATTTTCCAGAAGAGGTGGGGAGACCGGTAACAAAGTCGAGCGAGATGTGAGACCAGGGCCGGTGGGGAGTAGTGAGTGGGTGGAGCTGGCCCATGGGATGTTTCGTGGATGATTTATTACGAGCGCAGACGGCACAGGCAGACACGTAGTCCCTCACGTCCCATAGTAGCGATTTCCACCAGAAGTTCTGCTCACGCCCGGGTGGCACGCGAATCGTGCTGTGTGGATCCAGTGGATGACCGCTCCCCGGGCGGCGGCGGGAACGAAGCGCCGTCCCGGCGGTCCAGTCCCTGGGTCAGGGTCCCCCGGGAGCGCTTGGCGAATGGTCTCCTCAATCTCCCAGGTGAGAGCACCCACCACGCAGGAGGCAGGCAGGATGGTGGCGGGGGGGGGGGGCGCCTCGCTGTCGGGGGAATACAGACGGGAGAGCGCATCGGGTTTGATGTTTCGTGACCCGGGACGATAGGAGAGTGTGAAGTTGAAGCGGGCGAAGAATAGGGACCAGCGAGCTTGACGGGGATTTAACCTCTTGGCGGTTCTAAGGTACAGTAGATTTTTATGATCCGTCCATATAACGAAGGGCTGTTCGGTCCCCTCCAGCCAGTGACGCCATTCCTCCAATGCGAGTTTTACCGCTAGGAGTTCCCTGTCGCCGATGTCGTAATTCCTCTCTGCGGGGGTGAGTCGGCGTGAGAAAAAGGCGCACGGCCGGAGTTTGTTCAGGGGCCCAGACCGCTGGGAAAGAACCGCCCCGACTCCCGCATCAGATGCGTCGACCTCAACAACAAACTGTTTAGAAGAGTCAGGATGGGTCAGAATGGGTGTGGACGTGAATAATCGCTTCAATTTAGCGAAGGCTGCGTGGGCCTCAGGGGACCATGTGAAAGACACCTTGGGTGAGGTGAGTTGGGTGAGAGGCGCGGCCACCTGGCTGTAGTTTCGAATGAAACGGCGATAAAAATTCGCAAACCCCAAGAAGCTCTGAAGCTTCTTTCGTGTCTCCGGAACCGGCCATTCCAATATGGCTTTGATCTTCACCGGGTCGGTCTTCACCTGCCCACCAGCGAGGATGTAGCCCAAGAAGGAAATGGATGAGGCGTGGAACTCACACTTTTCCGCTTTTACGTACAGTCTATTTTCGAGCAGCCGTTGTAGCACGCTCCTCACATGGATGCGATGGTCCTCGAGCGTCTTGGAGAAAATCAAAATATCATCCAGGTAAACAAAAACAAACACGTTCAGGAAATCCCGTAACACGTCGTTGACTAGGGCTTGAAAAACCGCCGGGGCGTTCGTTAACCCGAACGGCATCACTAGATATTCAAAATGCCCTAGTGGGGTATTGAAGGCGGTCTTCCACTCGTCGCCTTCACGTATCCGTACCAGGTGGTAGGCGTTCCGCAGATCTAGTTTGGTGAAGACCGTAGCTCCCTGGAGTGAGTTAAAAATAGAACTAATGAGTGGGAGGGGATATTTGTTTTTGACGGTGACGTCCTTCAGCCCCCTGTAATCGATGCACGGGCGGAGCGTCCCGTCTTTCTTTCCCACGAAGAAAAAACCCGCAGCCACAGGAGAGGATGACGGCCTAATACGTCCTGCAGTTAGCGACTCCTGGATGTAATTCTCCATGGTTTCTCTTTCGGGGCGAGACAGGTTGTATAATCTGCTAGAGGGCAGCGAAGCTCCCGGGAGCAGATCGATAGCACAGTCATATGGACGGTGAGGCGGGAGTGAGAGCGCCTCATCTTTACTGAACACTTGCTGGAGATCGTGATAGTCGGGGGGCACGGAAGAGAGGTCCGGCGCGGGTGGCGGGGCGGGCCTCCGTTCCGTTGAGGCGGAGGGAACGGCTGACCTCAGGCAGTTCGCCAGACAAAACACACTCCAGCTCGTGATACTTTTTCCGGCCCAATCTATGTGTGGGTTATGTCTCTGTAACCAGGGGTAGCCTAGGATAAGCGGGGTGTCAGGAGCAGGAAAAGTGAAAAAGGACAGCTGCTCTTGGTGGTTACCTGATGTGATTAACCGTACAGGCGCGGTTTGGTGAGTTATGTATGCAAACACTTGGTTGTTTAATGTAGACGCAGGGATGGGCGGTTCGAGTGGAGTAAGAGACACAGCTAGCCTCTTAGCCAGCTTCTCATCCATAAGGTTCTGTTCCGCCCCGGAGTCCACTAACGCGGGGCATGTAAAAGTCTGATTAGAAGTCACGATAGTAACGGACAGTAACAATCGGGGTCTAGTAGTGCTTAGAGTGCTGCCCACCCGTATCCCCGGACTCACCGGTGGGCTGGGTCGTTTGGGCGGACCGGGCAAACAGCGATGCGGTGACCGGGCCTCCCACAGTACAGACATTCTCCAGCCCGAAATCGGCGTTCCCTCTCCTCCGGAGAAAGCCGAGAGCGTCCGATCTGCATGGGTTCAGGCGGGGGCGGCGACGGAGAGCGCGCACACGCAGCTGGGGGCGGGGGCGGAGAAACGCGAAACCCGGGGCGCAATACGGAGCCCATAGGCTTAGACCGCCGCTCGGCATCCCTCTCCTGCAAGCGTCTGTCAATCCTACGGGAGAGGGAGGCCAATTCATCAAAGGATCTGGTCTCCTCGTGAAAAGCCAGTTGGTCCTTCATCTGGTCATTTAACGACCGTAAAAAAACCCCACGAAGAGCCGAATCGGGCCAACCCACGGCGACCGCTCGAGTACGGAATTCAACTAGGTACTCCGCAATACTGCGCCGCCCCTGACGGAGCCCCAGCAACTTCTGCGCGGCATCGTCCTCCGATACCGGAGGGGAAAACGTAGCCTGGAACTCCTCCAGGAAGTCATCGTAATCGCAATCACGAATGGGGTGAGAATTTAAGTAGGCTTCAGCCCATGCTAGAGTACGCCCCCGTAACAATCCCACGAAGTGGGAGATCTTAGCAGTATCCGTGGGGAACGCGTGAGGCGTGCGACTGAAAAACAAGGAGCACTGGAAAAGGAACCCCCCACACAGGTCCAGCTCCCCGTGGAAGGGTTCCAGCGGCGGAGGCGACACGCCGCGGTGCACGGGGTCGGACGGCCTAGTTTGTAATTTATTTTGAGTGTCACTGAGCTCTTGACAACGGTCTTGGAGAGACTGGAGCTGCTGATCGTGGCGACCGAGGATAGCGCCCTGTTTATTAATAGCGGAGCGGAGTGGATCTGCTGGGTCCATACTGGCCAGTCCGTACTGTCATGAACCGAAGTTCCGAGCGCAGGCAGGACCCAGTAGCAGAACACACACACTAGGGTAGGAGCGAATAAAGAAAGTAATTTTTATTGCAACTAAAGGTGTCCCGTGAGGGTAGCCAGAAAAACAACGGATGAAACCAGACGAAACCGAGGGACCGCACAGGGAACGCCGAGAGCGGGGCTGTGAGAGGCTGTAAAACAAAAAGAGAGACAGATTACTGGGGTGCGGTTAAAAAGGCAGCATACGAGGGAAGGTGGAGTGTGCGTCTCACGGTGATAGCCGGGCCGAGTGAACCAGAGGGGGGTGGAGCTCCAAAAGGGGTCGAGACGGCGAAGCTGAATGTGAACCAAATCCCAGGCGGACAGGTGGACAGGCAGGTGGCTCGAAAAAAACACGCCGAGTTGTGATCGCTGAGAGGCGACTACGGACTGGCGTGGAGCAGCAGGTAGGGCAGGATTAAATAGTCCACCTGGTGATCGCCTGGGATGGGATGCAGGTGTGGGGTTAGCAGCCACGCTCGTGGGCGTGGACATCCCAGCAGCACCCCGGACGCCGGGCCGCGGACCATGACAAATGCTGGTACATGTACTCCGTTACACTGGTGAACAATAATTTAATACAAGCAGAGATAATTTTACATTGTTGTGTTTTCAGTATGTTTATCCGTCCTCTTGGCTCCTGTCATTTTTGAAGTCTTCTGACTCTCAGTTTCTACTATTTCTTATAATTAAGTGAATTAAACTGAATTATTTAATTGCATCACAAACTGTTTACCTAATCTTTTGGTGCTGCTCAGTAAAACAAATTATTCTCAGCTTGATTTTCTGCTTATAAATTTAAAATTATTCACAAAGATGTATCAATATTTCCATTTAATTACAGATTTATAGAAAACAGCCTGAACAACAGTGTCTGCCTCACTGACAAGACGGAGATCAGGGTCAAAAATCATTTATATAATAAAAGTTTGATTGTTTGCAGTTGATGAAATGATTTTACGAAACAAACTCCTTAAGAGGAAAACAAAAGCGGGTTTGTCTCTCCTGCGTTTGTGCTTACCTGTGCAGAAACACAGCTGAAAACCCGACAGTGTAGTGAATACAATTTATTTCTCTGCAGAGGCAGTAGGGTTGCCAACCGTCCCTTAAAATACGGAATCGTCCCGTATTTCGAAACAAAAGCACACGTCCCGTATTGAGCTAATAAGGGACGCACTTTGTCCCGTAATACAGTGAGAATCAAAAGTAGTCTATAAATGTTAATGGGATTAACGCTTTGTTGGAAAACATAATTCCCAGCCCCTCTCCTGCTTTGTGACCAATGAGCTGACAGCACACTTATGACAATTCGAGTATGACAATTCAGATTACCGCTCATCTCATTGGTCGAGGAAAGGTCGCTTACAGAGAAAATACCGGAAGACAACAGATGACCACAACAAGAAGCATGGCCAACAGGGAAACAAACGCCGACACTGCGGTGCAAGTCTCGGACGACAGTACACCTAAAGCTGGGCAGACACTGTGCGATTTTTTCAGTCGCGTTATTCAGCTCCTGCTCAAACTGCACGATTGACTCGCAGGGGTTAGAAGTTGGTAGGTCACGATGCAGGTCTCACACTATACGGCCCGATGCTCTGATGCGACCTGAGTGCTCACACTGTGCCTCCATAACATGAAGGTTATAACAGACAATCTGTCGCTCGCTCGCTCTGTCTTTCACTCACACAGACACACCACCACCATCAACTTTGCTGGGCAGCTGTGATTGAGCAGCATGTAAATCCAACTATTTTCACGGTTGTTGTGGTCGTGATAATTTTGTGATGCCACATCGAAAAGGCTCGGATGAGCTTTCCAAAGTTCTACAAGTTGTGCCTCCATCGCTTGTGTCCAGATCACACGCTGCACAGCCGTGCTGCTCCGTCTTTTTCACGGCGTTTACGTGTTTGCGCGCGAGCAGTGTGAGCGGCTCACGAGCGATTGATGATCGGGAGCTGGTCGTGAGGTGTTAATCACTTCTCGTTACCCCACGTATACTACACGACGCACGATGAAGGCCAAAATCGGTCCGATCACTCAAAAATCGGCTCAAAATGGGCCTAAAACCGCACAGTGTGAGCCCAGCATTAGAGCAGCAATGTTTGTTCCCCTCAGAGAAAGGGAAGAATGGGAAAAGGAAAACACCTGGCTGGAAAAAGTTAATATGGGCATGTGCAGTGAATATCAGCGCTATGTGGCCAGAAGTGTGATAATATAATTTATTTTGTGTAATAAACAACTGCAAGGATAGATGATTACAACAAATAGATGACTAATACATAAAAGTAATACATAGATGAATAATGATGATGAGTTAAGATGCGTAATCATGGGAACAAGCGGGTTTACAAACAGGAGCAGCTGATTAGCATTAAGCCAATTGTACTAAATGCACTAAATGTGCACTGTTACAAGAATATTTTTCTTTCTATTGTTTTCTATTATTTTAAGTTAAGCAGGACAGAGTTCTTTTAAAGAAAGATTTACTTATATTCTCAAAAGTTAAGCATGACAGGCTTCTGTTTAAGAAAGAGACCTGTTTTATTGTGTTAATGTTGTCATTTTGAGCTAAAAATAAATGGCTAAATAATCATTTGTTTCACATGTGTTCATATCACAAAGAATAGAATATGCATCTACTTAAATCAACTTCAAGTCAAATGGTTAAAAAAATAATTTCACACACAAAAAAAGAGCTAGAAAATTCACCACACTGGGAAGGGTGAAGACAACTGGGTCGCCCGGCCCTGGCCACGAGGTGTCCCTTATTTATTTTTCAGGGAGTTGGCAACCCTAAGAGGCAGTAACGCCAGCACATGGCCCGGCTGATAACCGGGAGCTTGACAAGATGTTCAGGCTGAAGTACAGTAATGTGACCCCTGATAAACCACATGACTGCAGCTATGAAGTGACACGGGAACATGCACGGGGCGAGCCTCATCACACAGGAACCCACGCGGAGGGCTGTAAATGTGCGTCAGAGCTCCAGCAGAGACGCTGATGGCAGCTTTATGTCCGTGGAAGCGAATCCTCAGCCCATCCAGCTCTGAGGTTTAAAACGACATTTCAGAAGACTCGATGACAAAAGCCAAAATTTAGCAGCAACGTTTCGCGTTTGTGTTTGTGAAATGTTTTGTGTCTCCGCATTTGGGAAATGCTGCTTTTGTGCTGATCACATGCTGATGCCCGGTCAGCCACACTTTTGGTCGTCGCATTTTCATGCACTGGTTCCACCTGGTGTCATTCTGCTGGGCTTCAGCCCTCGGTGACAGATTTTGTTCCCATGAAACAAACCACAGTCTGAAGATGACCGGCTCCTGTGTGGAAGTAAACCTACCGTACACAGAAGATATATCGCATATTAAGCCTGAGAAAATGTGTCAAAATGTTGGGTCCACTTTAAACGTCCCGAGGAGACGACCGTGTCCCTGGATCGTGCTCACATACGACTCCTTCTCTGCATGACCGAGGACGGCACGCTGAGCTGTGGAAATTAGTCTTCCCCCCGCCGCCAGTTATTACAAAGTGAAAGTGTTCAGGCGCCACAGCAGTTCAGCCACATGAAGTTAGAGAGGCGCACGGTGCATTAAAGCCGCCAACTCAGCACCTGCCAAGCCTCAAACCTCCTGCAGCATCAACATCAGAACAAAAACAGTGTGCCGGGAGCTTCGTGGCATGGTTTCCACGGCCCGGCATCTTCCGTAGGTGTAAGGTGTGGGTGGCCGTGTGCACTCTCACTCTTTACCTCCTCAGGTAAAAACAGGGAAAAGGAAAAACACCAGTTACACAACTCCACAAAGACACAGCAGCATCCGGAGCACCAGTATCTCCATCCTGATGGCATTACTGGTATTGGCCGTGGGGACGTTGTGATTCGTCACTGAGGACTGCGAGTGGTGGAGCTGGGAGAGATGTTTGTGCTGCATACACTGACTTTGTCCTGACCTCCCGTGTTTGATTAAGCCTGCTGATTTAGGAGTAATATCTGACACAGTGGGAGACTAATGGACTCTGAGTGGCTTCCACAAATAATAAAATAATAATAAAAAAGATTGTATAATGAAGTATAAGTGGAACTCTGGCAAAACAGCTCATCTTAACCTGCAGAGTTTATTCTTATTAATATTCTTTCAGGAATATGAAATGTGCAAACACAGAGACATAATGAGCTCTCCTCTGTGGTGATTAAAATGGACTTTGGCAGAGTTTCAGCTCGCTGAGTGAACTTCTGACCTCGAGGTCTTTGCTTTCAGCATTCAGCCGGTCTCGGACGACCCTTTAAGATTTTTTAAGGGGATCAGACCCCGACGTGGCCCCCGGTCTCTGAGGATAAATCTCATTAAAGCTTTAAGGGCTCCGTTCCTCGCCCTGTGATCACAGGGAACATCAAAGTGTCTGAGGGTCTTCTTCTTAAGACGAATAAAGATGTGAAATATTATTATTGGATTGTGCCTGCTCGCCTTTTCAGAGACACGCTAAATAATCAAGTTTAAATTAGGAAATAACCATTAATGAGAGGAAGTTTGTGCTGTAAATGAACGCTGGGCTGGAGTACAGCCCTGTGGTGATATTACACTGAGATCATTTGTAGAAAATTAAGAAATTCCACAAAACTTTGAGCCAAGATGGGCAAACGTCAAACTTTCATTTGGCCATGATGTCAATTTGAAAGGAATATTCTCATTTTTAGTATTAGTATTTAGTATTTATTTATTTATTGTCATTGTCAAGAACAATGAAATTGTGTTTGGGGCTTCCATACAACCCAGAAAAAAGAAGAAAATAATAAATACCCCTTAAAACCCAAGTGTACATATTTAACCCAGTGTGACTCCAATGCAATAAGACAATCCTTAGCAATAATGTTCGTAGAAATTCAGACAAAGACCTGAGAAACATGACAAAATACAACAATGCAACCCATTCAATATTATTGTACTGTGAGATATGATATCAGATATGATAGTTATCTATTTAAGAAAGAGGGGGGGGGGGGCAGGAGGGGGAAGAGAATAAAGATATGATGCACCAATGCAGACCAGTTCATTGCTATTAAGAAGTTGGATATGGTTATTGTCCGTGAGAGGGGGGCAGAGAGTTCAGGAGCCTCACAGCCTGTGGATACAGGCTGTTGGCCAGTCTGGATGTTCTGGCCTGTATAGACCTGTACCTTCTCCCTGAGGGCAGCAGATGGAAAAGGTGGCGCGCAGGGTGATGTTGGTCCCGCAGGATACTGTGCACCCTCCTCAGACAGCGAGTGGGGAAGATATTACTGATCTCTGGCAGACTTGTTCCAATAATTCTGCCAGCTTCTTTCACCACCCGCTGGAGTGCTTGCTGATCGGCCTTGGTGCAGCTGGGGAACCACACTAGAAATCCATACGTCAGAACGCTGCTGATGGCACAGTTGTAGAAGTTCAACATCAGAGATCTGGGAATGTGTGCGCTCCGCAGTCTCCTCAGGTAGTAGAGGCGCTGTTGGGCCTTCCGTACAACTGAGGTGATATGGTTGCCCCAGGACAGGTCCTCGGTCACAGTTACCCCCAAGAATTTAAAACTGCTCACCCTCTCCACCGCCTCACTGCCAATGAAGAGAGGCAGATGGTTGTTATGACCCCTCTTCCGGAAATCTACAATGATCTCCTTGGTCTTTTTGGTGTTTAAGACCAAGTTATTGTCGTGGCACCATGACTCTAGTTGTTGCACCTCTGTCCTATAGTTTGTCTCATCATTGTTGGATATAAGTCCGAGCACTGTAGTGTCATCGGCAAACTTAACAATGAGATTGGACGCGCAGGAGGAAATACAGTCATGGGTGAAGAGAGTGTATAGCAGAGGGCTCAGAACACACCCCTGAGGGGCACCGGTGTTGACCACAAGGGTGGAAGAGGTGTTCTTACCCACTCTGACACTCTGTCTACGGTTAGTGAGGAAGTCCACAATCCAGTTGCACAGAGAGGAGTTAAGTCCCAGTTGGTGGAGTTTGGGACGGAGTTTGTATGGCCGGATGGTATTAAAAGCCGAGCTGTAGTCTACAAAGAGGAGCCGTGCATAGGTGTTCCTGTGTTCCAAGTGCTTCAGTAATGTGTGCAGCACTGTGGCGATCGCATCCTCGGTTGACCGGTTCTCCCTGTATGCAAACTGGTGCGAGTCCAGGGATGGTGGAAAAGCAGCTCTGATGTGTTTAATGACCAGTCTCTCCAGGCATTTGGCGGGAATGGGGGTGAGTGCCACAGGTCTGAAATCGTTCAGACATGTGACATTTGACTGTTTTGGGATGGGAACGATGGTTGCTGCTTTGAAACAGGATGGTACCAGTGAACAGGACAACGAGGTGTTATATATAGAGGTGAAGACGTCCGCCAGGTCCGCAGCACAGTCCCACCAAAAGTGCAAAAGTGTAGGAGCTCCGGGCCGCTGCGTCTGTGCGCGCCGCCATCTTGGGCCATGATGCTTGGGCATCTTTAAAAACACCACAGAGTTTAAGACAACATCTTAAAAAAATGTGTGAAAATGTGGCGGCCATCATTCTTCCTGAAATGAAGCTTTGCACCCCTGCAGCTAATCCGTGTGTTGAAATGTCCACAACTCTCTTTTGATTTTTCTTCCACACTCGCAGGCCTTTTACTTTACCCTCGTTGGAGGGCTGGCACTGAGGCTGAACTTCTTCTCACTTCAGCTAATGCAACATGAGGTGAAAATGTCTGCACAGGTTCTCGGTCGTTCGAGTCATTCGAGCTTAAAGGGTTTGAGTTGAAGGCAACTCGACTTGCTTTAGTTTCTTTCACCGCTCAGGGGGGAGATCTCAGGACTGTGTAGTGTTGCAGCTTTGTTCACACTGGACATACATGTCCTCCTTTTCTCAGTCCATGGACGTCCTCAGAGATTGTGCTGCTTGAGGTTCCTTCCTGTGCATCTTCGACTCCCATAACGGTAATGCTGGACATTCTTCCTTTGACTTCATGTTCCCTGCCTGCTGACAGGCTCCTGATAACCTGAAGTTTGTGTTGCAGTAGTTTGCAGGTCCTCATCTGTGTGTGGAGGTTTCTTTAAACTTTAATGTTCACAGTTTTGTCCTGCTCTGTGAGCCCGTTACAGTGACCTGTTTGCTTTGGTATCCTCTCTGGTGAGCTTGATCCGCGGACATGATGTGTTCATCAAAGCTTTAACTGACCACACCAGGACAGCTCCCCATTCTCACCCATTATAACCAACCTTGACCAGGAGGAAGTGCTCCAGTGGTTTCTGTCCTCTGTGCTCCACCGAGTTTGAGTAAATTAGTCCCTGGTGCTTCATTTGTTGTTTGTTTCATGGTGAGAGAAAAATAAAATGATGCAAACATCTTTATTTCTGCTGTAAAGTTGGACCTTGTAACATGGGAGTCAGCGCTGGCGCCTCTGCTGGACATTTGAGGAACTGCAGCAGCTAGCTTCAGGTCTTCCAGAGTGGTGTGATTGATGCAGACTCAAAATAATCGTGTGAATCCCATCCTGTTGTGTATTCAGGTCTTTGTCATCACTCTCACTCGAAAATGCAAAACTGAGAAGAAGTGAGTGGGAGCTGTACTCAGTTTAGCACCAAGACTCAAGGTGAAACTACGTCTCTAAAAGCTAACTAAAAGCTTCATTATTCAAACAGAAACATGGACACGTGTTGATCCAATGCTGACTTTTACTCTGGCTGAGGGTATCTGATCTGTTCATGCTCCCATTAGATCCCTGACCCCTGTGAACACCTTGTAACTGGTACCAGTTGAGTGCCAAACATGATCACTTACACGGTGAATATTCAGCAGAAATGAATGTGATGTAATAATTAGTAAGAGAATGATGGCACCCTCTTCTGAGCGAGCTGTGGTTTATTTACCTGTGTGCTCCGGCAGTTACGTTGTCTCTGATTGAGAAAATGTTAAGTTGACTGATGGTGAGCAGGTTTAATTTTCAGTTCCAGCACAGTCTATTGACCGTCTGCAGTTACACCCAGCTGACCTCTCCCCCCACACATTTGTCACGGCTCCATTAAACGTTTCACTCTGAGCAAACTGAACCAGTGCGAACCTGACGGATCATCTCTCGTCATGCATGTCATTTATTCTTATTGTTGTTTTGTGTTTCGTAGATGGCCCCGTGTTCAAATGTCCAACAGCCTGATATTATAACTGTTTTGGTTTCTAGATATCATAACTCACCTGTTTAAATGTTATTACATTTGCATAATTAGGGGCGTGGTCTCTTTAACAGACAGGTGGATGGTGTCACAGGTGGTTGTAGCTGCTAGCTGTCTGCTGGAGTCCCTGACTGGACCTCTGGACCATGTTTGTGCTTTTGGAGCCTTTTAATGACATCATCTGACCAATCACGTGGCTGCTGAGCACTTGATTGTAATAACAGGATGAAGAGTTTAATCTGGATGTTACAGAGCACAGCGGCACCCTGATGCAGTGGTTGTAGCGCTGCTGCATCTCAGCAGGAAGGTCCTGGATCCTGTGAAATCAGTCATGGCTGGTCGTTCTCGGGGTGGTACAGGCATATGGCATGGCGATGTGCTGGTTATCACCATGGAAACAGAAGGAAATGGTTTGAATCCACTGACCTGCTGGTTCTTCCTTCTGTGCTCGGCACATGTCTCTCTCCAGCTTCCTCCTGCAGTCCAAAGTTGTGCATGACGCCATGAGGCCATGAGGCCAGGATCACTGGTGGTTGTAGCTGTGAATGTGGACACGAATGGTGACCTCGATCTCCTGAATTCACCTTCTCATAAATTTAGAAGTGCTGTCGACTTCCTGCTGTAACAGTTTCTTTTAGGTGTGAGTGCAGCAGTGTTTGTGTGTCTCGCCTGTCCATCGCAGTCTTCACTGTGCTGCGAGTTTCTCCTTTTGTTTCGTACCCGCTGAGATGCTGTGTGCGTTTATATGTAGCTGAAGTGAGCTGAACTTCTGTGATAACACTTTTGTCTCCCACTCCGTGTTTCTGTCTGGCGGCCTCTGCGTGCCGGTGAAAACACTGCCAGGGAGTGATGAGCGTGCTGCCTCCCTCTAGCCTCCCTAATCCGCCCCAATCTAATTTAGATTAGCATCGAACGTTCCCTCAACATTCTCTGAGCTGCTGATATTACAAACATGGAACGCGGAGCTCGGGTGTGTTCGCACAGAATGTCAAGATGATCCCCGCTCGAGGGCTGGGATGCTTGTTCGGTTCAGTGTGTGTGTGTGTGTGTGTGTGTGTGTGTGTGTGTGTGTGTGTGGGTGGTTTGGAGCTGATTGAACCTTCAGGTCTAACAATTGTTTTAGTTTTAATGTTTCCTGCTGGTCACTGGGAACCACACCAGGAAATCAAAACCATATCATAGGTGGGACTGGACTCACCGGCCACTTCTTTAAGCGCAGCTCTTCAACTTCCTGTTAACAATTTTAAATCTTTTCAGCGAGTTATGTGGCAGCAACTCGTTTAGATTCGCAGATGTGGAATAGACGACCTGCTGAAGGTCAAACCGAGCATCAGAAGATGGATGAAAGAGCAGCCCGTCCACGCCACGGTGCTGCTCTCAGTGTTGAGTGTTGCTGCCGACCATGTCCATCCCAACGTCTTCTGATTGTGCTTCCAGCAGGACAGCGCTCCATGTACCAAAGATCAGATTCTGTCAAACTGGCTTCTTGAACTTGACGAGTTGACTGTACTCGGATGGCCTCCGCAGCCACAGATCTCAGTCCAGTAGAGAGTTTTGGGATGAATTTAACAGCTGCTGCTGCTGTGGAGCATTTACTAAAACAAAATACGTAACAAGATGTCAATTTTGTTTTTATGCTCACTAACAGTCTTTACTGAGGCTGTTTGACTGGCCTGAACATGGCAGGAAAAGATCTTTGATCAGGTGCTTTGGCTCTAATATGCAGCACCGCCTCCTTTCAGCAGCCCCGGTTCTGTTCTGGAGGTCCTCCCAGGTGGAGAGCTGAGCAGCTTGGATGGAAAGGACCAGCCTGGCTTGATGGATTTGAGTTTCCGCTGCATGATTTCAGGATGGAGCCAAGCTACCTTGTTCAGGTTGCTGCTGGTGCTGTAAAGGTGTGGGAAATGTTTTCCTGGCACACTTTGGGCCTCTTAACACCAATCAGTCACAGTTGGCTGCTGATCCGAGCGTCCCTTTACAGCCACAGTTTACCGTTTGCTTCCAGAACCATAAAGCAGCGTGTCCGTGACTTCAGCGGCTCACACGGGACACCGGCAGCATAAATATGAAGCAGAGATGATGCAAACTCAGAGGAAAGGTTTGAGCCAGGGCAGGAGTGCTGTTTCCCAGAAAGGTATTGTGAGTGAATAACAGGTGGCGCTCTTGGGTTCTTCCAATGAACACGGATGAACGGGAGGGTAAATTTCATGTTTCCGTGGAAGGGGTGACGCCTGTTCACTTCCCATAATTCTTGAAAAAGCTGTGCAAACGGAAGCTAACAGGACCATGAATCCTTCATTTCACACAGCAGGATAACAACAGGACAGCGACCTCCTTCCGACCTGGGGATTGCACTGAAGACAAGTTCAGTTCTTCATCCCTCGTTCGTTGGCCTTCCTGCTGCAGACATCTGACGTCTTTCTGCGCGACATCAGCCACAAACTCTTTGTGTTCAGAGACTTTGTGAATGCAGATGTGTGGATCTCCATCGGGGCATCTCGACCTGACTAATCTCTTCACCGACCTTGGCCAAACACAAAGGAGCTTTCATTCGCAGCTCGCCGTGGCCGTCATATCTCCGTGAGCACTGAAACTTTCCTCCCGTCCTCCTACACCTCTCTCCTCCCCACGCCTCGCCGCCCGTTCCGTCGCCTTGAATGCGGAGAATCGGTATTTGTTATGAAAACATTGTCGCATACCGTTCTAGCACATTCCCACACATTCGCTGTTTAGCAGAAACACACACAGCCTCCCATCCTTGACAGTCTTTCGCTTTCACAAAGAGGACGAGCCCAAAGGAAAAAGTTTGCTGTAAGATGCGTTTGAATGCCTTTTGTGAGGTGAACCTTGAGTTTACGTGCAGATCTCGTTCCCTGACGTCATCCTCGTGTTTACTGACATCGTAATCCTTCATTCTGCTTCCCTTTCCAACTCCCTGCACTTTGATTGTTTTCGTGGTGTTATTGTTGTTCTTGCCGCAGCTCTACCCTTCACCTCATCTCCCTGCCTCTCTTTTCATTTCCTCTCCTCAGCCCTCTCTGCCTCTCTCATTCACAGCTGACTGGAAAGCCTATCGCCCAACTGTGACACATAAAGAAATGATACCATATCTGATAAATGATGAGCGTACGTATGAGAAATTACAGTTCGTTCTGCCTTGTACGGACTCGTGTCAATAGACTTGCTCTCGCCTTTTCTCGTCTTTCTTTTCGGTGCCCCCAGCCTACAGCTCATTTCCTCTCCTTCCTTTAAACATGACCCAACGTGCACGAGCGTGTCATCAAACAGATGCAGGAAAATCTGAAAACTGTCATTTAATGCCTGCAGATGTAACTCTGAATGGTAATCCATGACGGCGCTGCAGCAGGAACGTTGCGCTTTTTTGTTATTTTCTGCTCATTAAATGCAAATCTGACATTTTCTAATTAGCAGGTGGCTGAATGTTGCTTTTTAAACATCTTTCTGTCCTCGAATCAGAAAAACGCTGGATGAGTTTTAAAGTGGGTGGTAATGAAGGATGCTGACTCGGGTTTGCAGCAGTGTAAGAACGTGTAAGACGTCTGACCTTTTCAGGCCTGGGCGGGATCCTCACCGTGCTGCAATAAAAACTTGTTGCAGACCAGACAACACGTTTAACAAGCTCCATCTCACTTAAAGTCTAATCACAACTCCGACTTCATAACAGACCGGTCCTGATGCTGTTGTGTGATGAGCAGAGATGGGCAGTAACGCGTTACTTGTAATGCGTTACTGTAATCTGATTACTTTTTTCAAGTAACGAGTAAAGTAAGGGATTACTATTGCAAAAACGGTAATTAGATTACCGTTACTTTCCCGTAGGAACGCTGCGTTACTGCGTTACTAAAACCGTGATTTTTTGCGAGAATGTCTCATGACAGTGACATAAGCGAGTGCGACGTTCACAACAGCTGTGTGCAGATCAACAGTGGATCATATATCGATTGCAGAGAGAGTATGAGCGTGCAGCGTTTAAAGCGTGGAAGTACTGACCTTACTTTGAGTTTGATTCCATAAAAAGTGACAAAAACATTAGTGTCCGCTGTGCGTGGGAAGAAAACTTCTTTTTACAGCGAAAAAACCCCTAAACTTCCAAACAAGCACCGAGTAGCTACGACGTAATGGGAAACTCACAGAGAAACTCGCGGATTCTTCCACTGACCGCGGCACACCTGCACCAGGGTAAACCTCCGCCTGCCCCACTCCTGCTTTACAGGTGAAAATAGAGCAACAGGACCGCTGAGTCTGTGACTTTATTTATTTTCTGCTGTGTTTTACTTGCATCTATTTGAAAGACTGAGTGTAAACACACAAAATATTTTATTTTATGAGCTGGAATGTGCAGAAAATAGGTTTAAATGTTAAACTAATTTCTTCCAGTCAGAGAATGTTGCAGATAATTAAATGTTTGCTTGATGCATAAAGTTAAAAGGTTAAAACTAATAAAACAAGTTTTAAAAAGAGACTTTTCCATTTGATTACATTTTGTATGATGGATTATGCAGACAAAGTAGAATTGGGCTGAAAGATCTATCGCTTTATCACCTCTTCAGGTTGTAAATCGTGTTTTTAAAAAGTAACTAAGTAACTAAGTAATTAATTACTTTTGAAAATAAGTAATCAGTAAAGTAACAGGATTACTTTTTTGGGGAAGTAATCAGTAATTAGTTACTGATTACTTTTTTCAAGTAACTTGACCAACACTGGTGATGAGATATCAAACCCCTAAAAGAATCGGCCTCGTCAGCTTTTTATCATCACTTTTCTCGTGCAGCGTGTGTTTAAGATCAGTTTTTACAAACTAATGCAGCCTCTGGGCTTTTCAGCGACTTCTTCCTGTCTTATTATGGTGTTTGTCTGTGAGAGACCCTCAACACAAACCTCCACTAGAACAGTTTAATCAACCAGGGGACAAGCACGACTACATCCAAACGCAGGTGACACTACAGACTGGGCAGAAAGTCCTTCTTTCTGCCTCTGTCTGCCCACAGCTCGCGGTCACAGGTGACCCTCTGCACCACCTCACAGAGGTTAGCAAACATGACTTTTCACCATTTACAGCAGGTCTGAGGTCGCGTTGCCTCAGAAACAAGACAAAAACCTTTCACTTCTTAATGGTGTGAAAAGTAAAAGTCTGTGGAAATTAAGCATAAAAAGCAAACTATGAGTTCAGTATCTGGATGTAGAACTTTCCTGCCGTTGGCTTCACAATCAGTCACTCCTAAATGAATCACATGGATCAGCTGTTGTTGGATTACAAGCCTGAAAATGGCAGAGTGAATTTTCCTTTTCACAGCAGCCATTTGAAACTGAATACGAGGCGCTGGCACAAAAATGAGGCTTTTACTAATGTTTTTAATTATGCCCAAGCTTTTGTCTGCAGTGAGAAGGTGCCAAACATGATTTCACTGAAAGCTTCACTCTGCAGGTTCTCAGAGATTCAGAAATCGAGCTCAGTTTGAATGTAATGAATATATATTTTTATGTTGTTTCTCTAAAACTTTGACTTCTACTCAGGAATCAAAGTATCTGAGATTTCCTTCAAGTCTGCCTGCGTCTGAGGAAGTCTGTGCAGCGCGTAAGTAAAGATTTATACATTTAAGCTCAACATGGGGAATACATGTGCTGGAAACTGTGAGCAGATGTAGTCTAAGTGACAGCATTTGCTCTGCTGGTTGTCTCAAACAAAGCCGTCCTCGTTGTTGGTGATAAGCAGGAATCAGTGTCTCACGCTTTGATAATTCACTCTTTTTGGAGAGGAAGGCGGCAGAGAGGGAACTGAAGATGTGCTGACACGCAGGAATATGGAGACTAGGGAGTGTCAAGATACTGGAGATGGTGTGTCAGCCTTTCTGTCAGCCTGCACGGTGGTTTGTAGAGGAGGGAAAACGTTGGCTCTGCCTCCGAGACAGGCAACGAGGGAAGGAGCGAGACGAGGCAGATGGTGAGGGAGCCGGGAAAGACGCTAATGTGTACGGCTCGTTCAAAGTTTCTGTAAAAGTCGGTGCGCCTTTGTCTGGAGTGCAACTTTGATACAATAAAATTCATTCATGCTCTTTAAATGTGCCATTATAACCGCCCCTGCTGCTGTTGAGCTGTCAGCAGCGCGTCCTTACCGACGCGCTGCAGAGCTCGGCTCGAGCAGGTGGTTATAAAACACCTATTGGACAAAGTGTGGGCCTGAACGGTTAGTCACCGCGGAGTTAGTCACATTCTCGTCATGTAAAAATTAACAAATGCAGAAAAACCTTTGCATTAGGCGATCAAGGACCAAGTGAAGCTGGCTGAGTCACAGCCTGGCCCCGCTGCTGGAGCAAAGTTTCATGCTGACCCACTCGTTCTATATAATAATTAAATGTTATACAGAGTAACAGCTGAGTCTGCGATGGTCTTTGAATCCCTCTAAAACTAAATAATCTATTCACAGACTGTATGGGACGATCAGACATTTATCTGCTAATTAGCAGCATCCAATCAGAGTCCTAGAATTACACTCACTAGAAGTGGACTGCAGACTTGGACTCACAGCAGCCACATTATTGGTCAGATAATTGTACTAAACGCTCTAAAAGGCTCCAGCAGCAACAGGGTCCAACAGGGTCCAGTTCAGGTGAAGCTAGCAGCTGCAGCTTATTTAGAAATCAGCTCATTTACTTTCCACAATGACCTCAGTATATTTAATTAAGTCATACACAGCTAGAAGCTGCAGATAAACGAGTTGCATTTTAGTGCTTTGTTATTATTTTCGAGCCCTGCTAATTTCACAAGTACACGAGATATCCACAGAAATTCTCAGGGATGAAAAACAACAACCTGAATTAAAAGCAAGGGAACCCAGATGTTGGGAACAACCTCTGGACAAGTAGTTGATCGACACAGCTGGCTGCTACAGCCACCTATGTCACCATCTCCCCGTCAGTCAGAGGCCAGCCCCCTAATAATGCAAACTACACTTGATACAATGAATTATGAAGGAGTAAATTTGCTATCGAGACCAAACAGTTTGTGTTTCGGGCTGTAAATGTGTTTATCTCTGCTGTAAAGTTTGAACATGGGAGTCTGTGGGGACTGACTGGAGCCTCTGCTGGACAGTAGAGGAACTGCAGTTGTTGGCACTTCAGCACTGACCTCTGGTCTGGTTCGTTTTGTAAACTGACTCGTCATTTGACATTTGAGGGAATTTTCACTCAGAGATGGCAGAAAGAGGGCAGCATGAAGCTCTGTGTTGGACACGTGCAGAGCAGGTGTGGCGTTTATGGACAGTGCAAGGTTACGTGGAGGGCAGCAGACATCAGTTTGAATTTTGGCTGCAGTTGCTCACTGAATTCCAGCTTTACGTCAGCTTTATAGTGCGTAGCAGACACACATAAAAGCTCGTCAGCTGATATCTGAGCAGCTCCAGCTCAGCTCATCAGTGTCTGAACTCACAGAAAATGTTCATTATAACAGGTGTTACAGCTGAATACTATTAAAGTTTATGTTCCTGTTTATTACTATGATTTCATTAGTATATTAATGCAACAACTTTCAGTTTCCTCTGCACAGAAACAGGTGTTAGAGACTTCCTCCCTCAGCTACTTTTTACCTTCTTATTTTGAGTAATCTGAGTACTTCTCAGAGGATGTACCTTTTCACTATTAGAAGAGCTGAATCCCAAATATCCGTATCTGTACTTCTACTTAGACCATGTGTGCTTTGCCCCGGTGTTTCAGTGACTGGATTCTGGGTCAGTACTCAGAAATACATCCTGAAACCTTTTGAATTTTGACCGTGGTAATGTGGATAAAAATCTGGCATCTCTGATTGTACACAGAGAATTAAAAACAGCTGTATTAAATCAACAACTGTAGATGAACTGTGTGAATGGGGTCGTTGCCTCCACGGTCGTTTTGCAGTGAAGTGATGAGTGTGTTTTCTGTGTGGTTGGAAACCGTTTTAATCATCTGCAGAGATCTTTGTGTTCGCTGGTTTTATCCACGCTCGAGTGCTCCTCTCACACTCCAAACATCAGAGAGCACTTCACACTTCAAGTTGATGCAGATCTTCTAAAAGCCTCCCAAATGTGACGCTCACGTGGTGGATGTCACATGATGACCCGTCGCAGGCTTGTCTTTGTTTATGAGTGGAAGGTGAGCAGCTGCTGCGGTGGAGCTGATCTTCCTACAACACAAATCGTCCTCACGCTCTGTCGGCTCCTCCAGCTCACGTCTCTGAAGTCTTTCTGGCTGTTTTACGTCCTTTTCTCTTTTTTTCATGTCTGTATTTATTCACTGATCGTCAGTTCATTAACTTCATTAACATACAGTCCCTTGACAGTCTTCATACCGCCCACGTTACAACCACAAATTTAAATGCATCTGATTGGGCTTTTATCTGAGACCAACACAAAGCAGCACATAATTGTGAAGTGGAGGAAAAATTATACAAAGTGTTCAAATGAAAAGTGTGGCGTGCGTTTGTGTTCAAACCCAACACTTTCACTGCAGGTGCAGTCTGTTGGGATGTGTCTCCAGCTTTGCACAGACTGCAACATAAAATAGCTCCAGTGCAGTCAGACTGGATGGAGAGCGTCTGCAAGTCTCGCCTCAGATTCTCAGCAGGATTTAGATCTGGACTCTGACTGGGTCAACACATGAGACCACTCCGTTGTAGCTCTGCTTCACCCTGGCCCTGTATGTAGTTCCATCTCTGCCACGACATGATGGCACCACCACCGTGTTTCAGGATGGGACGGCGTGTTCAGGTCAGGGTTTTAATAGTTTTGCAATTTTCATTAGTTTTTATTTTTATTTAGTTTTGACTTCAGATTTTCAATTTTATATCAGTTTTAATTAGTTTTTATCATTTGTTTGCTAGTTTAGTTTTTATTTTTTTGAAAATCCTTAGTTTCAGTTTAGTTTTGATTAGTTTCAGTTATAGTTTTAGTTGTGTTTGCAATAATTAAGTGTAACAAAATCCCAGTGTCATCATAGCAGTCATGCTCTTCTGCTCATCCTTGGGTATGTTGCTATTCCAGCTACCATACCCTGCACCCTGCACAGGTCGCCTGTCTGCTGCAGGGCTAACACGCAGAGACAGACAACTCACATTCCCACCTATGGGTTCTTTAAATAAATAAATAAATAAATAAATAAAGGCAGATGAACAACCACTGATACCAGGCAACTATAAAATGTATATCTTGGCCCCAATGAGACTATAACCCTTGCAGCACCGGGTGTTCGTAATTTTGGTTCAAGTGAATTGATAAACTTTTTGAAGCCAATTGACTCACACAGTTGTGTAGATGTCCCCGTCCTGTTGTCTCGGGATGCATCACGCTGCCTTGCCTGGTGTTAGCTTCTGTTTCTGGGATGAGGGTTGCGTGTGCTCCCTTCTCAAGGTAAGCTAGGTTAGCCTTCTTGTGTGAGCTTTTCAAGTGCACTTTAAGGTTTGTGGGATTTTTTCCCTTTAGAAATGTCCCTCATAATTTGTCTCTTTCCACTACAAGACACTTGCTTTATCCAAAACACAGTCATATTCAAAGTAATCCCAAATTGGACTCTGGCGCTTTCTCCTGACATGATTCTGCGCGTGGACGGAGCAGCAACACAGACGACTCGACTAACGTGCTGCCACCTGCTGGCATAATGAGACACAGCAAGAAAAAAATCTGGAAACTAAACTTCATTTTCACCCTCGACTATTGTAGGACACGCACACATCAATGAAACTAAACACATTTTTGCTATAAATTCAGTTAATTTTAGTTAGTTTTGTGAACACTCATTACAGTTTTTTGTTTTTATTTTTATTTCCGTTAACGGAAATGTTTTTTCACTTCTAGTTTTCGTTATTTCGTTAGTTTTCGTTAACGACAATAACCTTGGTTCAGGTTGATGGGCAATGAGAGGTTTCCATTTGACATGTTTTGGTCTGATATGACCAGAGCACCTTCCTTCTGTGTCGTCTCTCTATGTTGGGACGATGGACTGAACAGAGCTGTGTTTGTGTAACCTACCTGTCCTTTCAGCTTCCACGGCGTTCTCTCTGACCTCTGACCTCTGCTGTGTTCCTCCATGATAGCACCACGTGTCATTTTCCTCCCTCGGTTTTGCTGTTTGTTCTTTAATGCTCTCTAACAAACCTCTGAGGCCTTCACAGAAGAGCTGGATGTGTACTGAGACATGGTTCACACAGCTCGGCTCTATTTACTGATGAGGTGACTTCTGAAGGCAGCTGGTTACAGTAGAGTTCACTCAGGGGGGTGAAAACAAAAGTTTGCTACACTTTTCAGACTTTTCTTTGTAAAAGAATCATTTTGCTTCCACTTTGCAATTTTACACTAGTTTGTGTTTGTCTGTCACATAAAATCCCAGTAACTACATTTACGTTTGTGGACATTGAAGGAGTGTGAGTTTTCCACGACACCATGAAAGTAAAGTGAGAGGTCGGGGTTTGTGGTGTTTCCTTGACTTTATTATGTTGCTTTCACACCAAACACACAGTGTTATTTTAGCTTGTGTCCATGGCATGAATGTGAATCCTCGTGGCAGCCAAGAGGACGAGAAGTTCAGCTGAAAGCTGAATCAAGTTACAGGAACACATTTTCAGGACTTACTGTGAAGTCCTACAAATCTCGTCACTTTCTCCAAGCAGCCACTAACAGGATTGCCCTGAATTTAGTTTCATTTATGTCATGGTTCTGGGTCAGTGTTGGCCCAGCATTTTGAGTTTCTTATATTTTGGTTTATGGATTATTTTCTGATGTTCTGGTGCTTTGTTTATTATTATTATTATTATCATTATAGATCTGTTTCAGTTATTCTTGGTGAGGTATCAGTTCTTAGGTTTTGGGTTCTCATGTGTATTGCAGTTTGTGTTAAGTGTCTAGTCTGTCTCTGTGTCGTGTCTGCATCTTTGTTTAGTTTCTTGTTTCCTGTTTTATTGTGAAAGTCTTTGTCTTATGTTAGTGTGTGCAGCTTGGTTCCCCCGTCTCGTTAGCCCTGATCTCTCCCAGCTGTGTCTCCCTTCTGTTGCCCATTCCCTCATTACTACCCTGTGTATTTAAGCCCTGTGTTTTCCTGTGCTTGGTGTGGTGTTGTACCTGCAGATCCTGTCTGTGTGAGCCAGTTAGTGGTTTCATGTTTGGTTTCTGTTTTGTTGGTGCCAGCAATAAAGCTGAGGTTTTCACTTATATTTCTGTCTCAGAGTCCTGCACTTGGATCCACATCTCCAGCTGCCCGCACACAGAGCCCTGACAATTTAGCTCTTCTTGTATAGACTTTGTGTGGTTATGTGTGTTTGTGGATACCTGATCATTCTGCTAGATGTATCTGTTTTTAGATAGAAGCTTTTTTAAAAGGACGATATGCAAGAATTCTCAAACAAAAAGGACGTCCAGGCGATGCTTCAGAGCAACCTGAGCTCTAATCTCTGACATCAGCTTTATATTTCAAGACTAGACAGAAAAGCTGTCAGTTATTCAACATGTAAACACAAAATGACCTCTGGGGTCGTGTGGGGAAGAGCATCCGGCATAAAAACTGCTAAATCAAACACCTGGCGTGAATAAGGGAGCTCATGATCTCGTGCAATAATCGGTGCAGAGTAAGTTGCATTTGTTCCTCATGGACAGAGGGCTACAGAGGGCGTTTACTGTGACGCCGGCGGGCGATTCTCAAATTTGCTTCTTCGTACCTCTCAGATTATCATACTTGCACTGATTAAATATTTGCATTATTTACTTCATACTGAGCGCTGAATTTCACTTCTCACCACGTGTGCAAATAATGCATGTGTGTTTCTGCCACAGACACTGACAGAATCTGACATTTAAACTGAAGGAACAGAAATACTAAGAAATAAATGAGTCATTTGTTGCTTCAACATCAATTAAGAACATCAATTATTACAGATTCCAGAAAGCAAATGCGGAAATCATTTTGTTGTCTTAGTAATAATTTATTGAAGGAATAATGAAGCGCTGAGCTGCAGCCTCTGCGATGCACTCAATCTCTCAGAGAAAAACACAAACTGGGTGGTGTTGAAGTTAGACGGCTTCTTTCTCAGAGGCATCCACCTCGCCTGCGTCCTTTCGACGTGGATGAGCACAGTTCTGAGCTCTTCCAGTGCGCTCGTCACCAGGACGTACGAGCAGCTGCTTCACGTGTGTCTGCAAACTGCCTCTGATGAAACCACATCATCTGTGCACCTGGAGACGTGTGGGTCAGTGGGCTCGGGATCTCGTCTCTGCTTTCTGCAGACCGCTGAGATAAAGAGAGGATGAAAACTGACTCGTTCTCCTCAATCAGAGCTTCAGCTGGTGGATGGACTCTGATGGAGACCTTCCCAGGGAGGCTGAGGAGTGTGGTCCATCCAGGTGGAGCGCACGATTTCCACACGATGTCACAGATGTTCTCATGTTGGCAAACACAGCTCCACAACATCCACCCCAGCAGCCCGGCCACCAGAGTGCTGTTAACTCCGTCAGCAACGTCACCCCCGGTGATGGGTGACTCATCGCCTGCATTCCCAGAATCCCTGGAGATTCCTTGAAGTATTCTTTCCACCTCCAACGGCTTCCACCTCAATTAAGGTGGATGTCGGCATCTGTGCTTCAACTTTATTCGTCACTGTTGCGGTGTTGGATTAAATAAAGGTTAGGCGAGGGGCACGGTGTTAACGTCAGGAGCTTCCTGCTGCTTTATCAGATGGAACAAACCACAGATGGTGCTCGTTTCCTCTTCATGACAGAATCATCTCTCTAATGCACCTCCATTTTCCTCTTGATCCGTCTCCCCTTTAGCTTCTTTTTAAGTGCTTGCAGTTTGTCCTGTTTCAGCTCTTTGTTTCCTTCCATCACGCCGAACATCTGCGTTCTGTTTTCTTTTTCAAAGTCAGAATATTTATATCAGAGTATTAGTATAATTGCCACATTTTTCAAGAGCCCGTGTGAGGAATGCCGTTGTCTCGCACACAGAGAGAGTAGTGATGGCACGGGTGTGAACAGCTTGGCTAACAGTGCTTCGTATCAGTAGTAACAGGTGCAAGGAGGCTTAACACTCGCAAGACACTGCATCCTTATTGTGCGTGGGTATGTGGGAGACAGTCAGCGTGTGTTTGTGGATGAAGCAGAGAAACTGAGAGCAGTACTTTTCTCACTTATTTAAATTGGTTTGAGTACGTTTAGGAAAGGTTTTATTTAAGTTGGCATTTCTTTCTCTCTGTCAGAGTTTCTCTGCTTCCTAGTGGCCAAAATTAATCCGGCTTTAAACATTTCAGGTATCAGCAATGAGATGTGATCACAGAGTTTTGCCGAGCTGTATGGCATCTTTATCTAAAGCATGTAAAACATTAATCTGCTTCATTACGTGAGCATTAGCAGAAGAGAAGCAGCGAAGCAAACAAACATCGATGCACAGAGAAATAAAGCAAATAATGAAACGTGACGTTGGGAACAACAAACTAAAGCAGCAGCAGTTGGTGTGGGAGGAGCTGGGAGCGGCACACGGCTCATCTTCCAACGCACCGATGATCCTTCCAGTGAAAGAAACTCTGAGAAAGTCAATATTAACAAAGCTTCTGTCAAGTTTCACGTCTACGGCGAGGCAAACTGTGCGAAAGCGTCCAGCCCGGGCTCCTCCACGTCCACGCAGACGTCAGCATCTGCAGAAGCTTCGTCTTCCTGCGAGCTCTTTGTGGAGATGTAGGTGTTCTACAGCATATACAGTTAATTAAAACTGGCAGATTCACTCATATGAACGTTTACAGCTTACCATGCATGTTTAATTAATGTTTGCAGATAAAACGAAGCTGGAGGAGGAAGAACAGTTTATTCATTTCAGTATTACTGCAGGATCTTTACTTTACAATACAAGGAACCTTGAGGCAACTGCTGATGTGATGCTGGTGCTGTATGAATACATAAAGCTGAACTGGATTCATGTATAAGAATAAAAGTTTCATCTAACAGCACACATGATAGGATGGATGCCACATTTTAATACCATTAAATGTTTGATTTACTCCACTGAATTTATATGATGTGAGGACCTGCCCTGGTGTGGTAACCCCTCTGTGCAGAGGACCATCTGCAGCAGATTGAAGTGTTAATCTGTGAGCCACCCTGTGGCTCGGATTTATGTACATGTCTGTGTATGTAGTCTGCAAAAGTTAATTGTTGTATAATCACACACAAATTGCATATCTCAGCTCGACACTGAGTTGCAGACTGACTCCATCTGATTGGCATTTTATTCATCTTGGTGCACAAACATCGGTTTGAAGAGCTCGTCGCCGTCCTTCACGTGAACATGTCAAAGCTAACAGGATCAAAAGGTCAAACTTTGCTCATCCTGCAGGTCTCCGACCACTGTTTTCTTTAGTGTGACTGCAGCATAAAGGAAGTCTGAGCTCCAGTTTTGCTGAGTGAACTTTTATTTGGAAGTCATAATCAGAGATGGGAAGTAACGCGTTACTGTAATCTGATTACTTTTTTCAAGTAATGAGTAAAGGGATTACTATTGCAAAAACGGTAATTAGATTATACTTTCCCGTAGGAACGCTGCGTTACTGCGTTACTAAAACCGTGATTTTCCTGCGAGTGTCTCACGACAGTGACGTAAGCGAGTGCGACGTTCGTGACAACAGCTGTGTGCAGATCAACAATGGATCATATATCGAGTGCAGAGAGAGTATGAGCGTGCAGCGTTTAAAGCGTGGAAGTACTGACCTTACTTTGAGTTTGATTCCATAAAAAGTGACAAAAACATTAGTGTCCGCTGTGCGTGGGAAGAAAACTTCTTTTTACAGCGAAAAACCCCTAAACTTCCAACAAGCACCGAGTAGCTACGACGTAATGGGAAACTCACAGAGAAACTCACGGATTCTTCAACTGACCGCTGCACACCTGCACCAGGGTAACCCTCCGCCTGCCCCACTCCTGCTTTACAGGTGAAAATAGAGCAACAGGACCGCTGAGTCTTTGACTTTATTTATTTTCGGCTGTGTTTTACTTGCATCTATTTGAAAGACTCAGTGTAAACACAAAAAATATTTTATTTTATGAGCTGGAATGTGCAGAAAATAGCTTTAAATGTTAAACTAATTTCTTCCAGTCAGAGAATGTTGCAGATAATTAAATTTTTGCTTGATGCATAAAGTTAAAGATTATAAAGAACAACAAAATAAACTATCACAGCTATGCAGATGACACACAAATATATATCACAATGTCACCAGGAGACCGAGGCCCTGTACAGGCTCTTGGTAAATGCATTGAGGAAATCAATGACTGGTTGTGCCACAATTTTCTCCAGCTAAACAAAAACAAAACTGAGGTAATAGTCTTTGGCGCCAAAGAAAAACGATTACAGGTCACCAGAGAACTTCAATCTATACACCTAAAAACCACAAACCAGGCGAGAAATGTGGGTGTAGTGATGGATGCAGACCTAAACTTAGAAAAACACATTAAGACAATAACAAAGTCAGCTTACTATCACCTCAAGAATATATCAAGGATAAAAGATCTGATGTCTCAACAGGACCTGGAAAAACTAGTCCATGCATTCATCTTTAGTAGGCTTGATTACTGTAACAGCATCTTTACAGGTCTACCTAAAAAATCAGTCAGACAACTACAGCTCATTCAGAACTCTGCTGCTCGAGTCCTCACTAAGACCAAAAAAGTGGACCACATCAGTCCAGCTCTGAGGTCTTTACACTGGCTGCCTGTCCGTCAGAGGATAGACTTTAAAGTTCTGATGCTGGTCTATAAAGCTCTGAATGGTTTAGGACCAAAATACATCAGTGACCTCCTGACCCAGTATGAACCATCCAGATCCCTCAGGTCATCTGGATCCGGTCTTTTATCAGTTCCCAGAGTCAGAACCAGACACGGAGAAGCTGCATTCAGCTTTTATGCTCCTTATATCTGGAACAAACTCCCAGAAAGCCTCAGATCAGCTGAAACACTCAGTTTATTTAAATCCAGGTTGAAGACTCACCTGTTCTCAGCTGCATTTGAATAAAGCACCAAATCCACACTTTAAGCTTAAATTTCAAAACTTACATTTTAACTACTGATTTTATCTACTGTTCTGATTTTATCTGTTTTGATTTTTTTTTTACATACTGTTTTGTTTGTTTGTTTGTTTGTTTGTTTGTTTGTTTGTTTGTTTGTTATTTAGTTAGTTAGTTAGTTTGCTTGTTTTAATCAATTTTAAATCATGCTTTTTATTTGTTTTTGTTTCTAATGTCTCTGTAAAGCACTTTGAATCACCTTGTTGTTGAATTGTGCTGTACAAATAAACTTGCCTTGCCTTGCCTTAAAAGATTAAAACTAATAAAACAAGTTTTAAAAAGAGACTTTTCCATCTGATTACATTTTGTATGATGGATTATGCAGAAAAAGTAGAATTGGGCTGAAAGATCTATCGCTTTATCACCTATTCAGGTTGCAAATCGTGTTTTTAAAAAATAACTAAGTAACTAAATAGTTAATTACTTTTAAAAATAAGTAATCAGTAAAGTAATGGGATTACTTTTGGGGGGAAGTAATCAGTAATTAGTTAGTGATTACTTTTTTCAAGTAACTTGACCAACACTGGTCATAATTAGCTCTAATCAGCAGGTACACAACAAATTCAAAAGTGTTAAATGTTTTGGTGTTAATAGTCTTCTTGCAAAAGTAGAGTTAATTTTACTCTAAGCAGAGTCACATTCTTTTAATGTAACTCTGAGGTGTAAAATGATAGTAGTTAAAATCGAGTGTTAAAAATGAGTGTTTCTATGTCAAATCTGGAGGTGTTACAATGGAAACATTAACTCTTGACCTCTTAACTCTGAACTCCTACAGGGGCTATGACACCAACAGAGTACATTCACAGACTCCGCCCCCAGCACGGCTCCAATCGAAGCTGAAGTGAAGCTGTTTCAGAACATTTTGCTCTACATATTTGAGTTGTTTGCCATGCTTGGTAAGTCATTTTTTCAAAGATTGTTTCAATTATTATTCTGAGCTTTTACTTCTGTGGCTCTTTGGAGTTGAGACGAAGCTGTGTGAAAGGCATTAGCCATGTTGCTCGCTGATAGCATAATATTCTGTTTTAGCTAGCTGAAAGGTATTGTTTGCAGGCAAATACCACAGCCTTGAAAAAAAGCTTGCATGTGAATTTTCAGTCAAACCTTTGGTCAAATACACCTAAAACAATGTGTAGAATGTGAAATGTTGGTATAATGGTGCTACTTGAAGCCTGAAAACGATCGCCCATAAAAAACAAACAAACGAGCAAACAGCAGTAGCAGACGTCCTGACTGGATTCTACGTTAGCATTTAGATCCCTCCAGAGTTTTGTGCACACGGTTTAGGTAAAAATTAAAAAGGTTGGGGTTTTACATTTAGTTCAGTATTACCTGTTGCCTGTGTCTTTGTCTTTTGGGAAAATACTTTACCCAAGTAATGGCTCAAAGAGGATTCCTTTTTTTTTTTTTACTGTGCTGCAATTGTTTACTGGCTTATTTGTGCCATTAATTAGTGTCAACTAATTTTTATTCAATCTCCGCACAGGATATGCTTGTGAAGATGGAATATGGGGGAGAGCAGAAGTGCGTTGAAGTTCCACAAAGGGATGAATGAAGGACATGCATATTGTATTGAAGAAATAAGTGATGAGATGCTGTTATTTGCATTTACCATGTCAGACCTTTTGATAAACAAAATTCTAATGAAAGTGAGAACATGTACACTGTTACATCTTTCAGAAAATGTTTTGAAATTGTGGTGCACAGTTCAGAATAAATGTTTTTCAAAAACCATTGCGTCTTTTTAGTAAATGTTTATTTCCAAGAGAAATTTCTAGAAGTTCAGAACAGTAAAATTCCCGCTTTTTAGAATGAATTAGAAGATAACTCTTACGTAGTTAAACTAAAATACTCTTTGAGAGTTAATATATAAACTCTTAACACCAAGTGTTAAATTATCAACTCCAGACAGATTTGGTGTTTAACACTAAATCAGAGTTAACGTACCAACTCTCCAAAAAGAGTTAAATTAACACTCTCTGGTGTGGACCCATATAGACACTTTAATAGTGTTGAAATCAAATCCAACAGTGTTAATTTGGACATGCTGGATTTGCTGTGTATTTGTGTCTGTGTGATGCTAGCCAGCATTAGCTGATGTCGTGGATAACTCAAAAGAAAGAAAAAAGACATGTTGAGGCTCAAAAGGCAGATGTGGAGCTTGAGTCCAAAACAAACTGCTGACATCACTTTGGCTTTGTTTGACAAACACATCAGGTGAGGAGAATCTGGAAGTGAGCAGAAACCCGAACCTGATTGAATGGGATTCAGAGAGACGGGCAGATGGAACGAGACAGACGGACGTCGCTGGATAAAAACATCAGAAAATGAGTAAGCGTCAAACGGAGCGAGATGCACGGAGCGAACGGCCAACCTTTACAGGTATAATTAGAGTCCATTGATTGCAGAGCACTCGAGCGCTCTCCCAAATGGCTCAGGCCACAATCCATCTATTATTCTGATTCATATGCTGATATATTACAGAGAGAGCAACAGCAGCTTCCTCATATTTCCTGTTTGCGCTTGCCGTGCACCATAATTTACATCTTGATTCCTTGGTTGAGAGAAAGGACTCACACACACACACACATATACGGTTACATAAAGGGGTCACATGGGGTACAAATGTTTCACGCAGCAGCTCTGCATTTTAACACGAGCACGCTCAGTTTGACTCGTCCAGTTGATGCGGTCTGATTATTGGTGATAAATACGGTAAAGATTGTTCCAATCCAGATCTTCTTTGTAATGCTGCAACTGCAGAGCAGTGTGTAATTAGCATATTTCAAGAGTGAAGCATGAAAAAAATCAAAGTGCTTATTTACTGAAATTACATGAGTGGGCTGAAGGAAAAGGCACGTGAGAGTTTGAGTCCAGGTGATAATTAATGTGACATATGGTGGCAGCTTGCAGCCCACTCTGTGTTTGACATAATGGGCTTTTAGAGCAGAGAAATATTTTCATTTTGCACCATTTCTATCTTCAGGTCATCGCAGCAGGATGCTTCTGAGGACCGTCTGCTGATGTGGAAGATCGCACATTATTGGCTTTCTTTAACCCCGAGGACACATTTTGCTAACGGCAGCTTTCCGTCTATCAGATCTAAACCACATGAGATCAGAATGTAAGTAAGTATGTATGTATTCACTCCCACACACATCTTCCAGCATTTACAGTATCTGTGGGAGTGAAGTCATAGTTAAACATGAAGCTCACAGTCAGTTTGCCGTCACTTTCAAAGTTCAGCTCGTCAGTCATACACAACGACAAGTTGTAATTGTAATATCATAAGTACACGAGACATCCACATGAAACTCTCCGTTTAAGCTCAGCCAGAAACAAAAGCCTGTATAAACGAAAGGGAACCCAGATGTTGAGAACAACGCAGCCTCAACCTCTGGAAGCAAAACTAAACACACTGAACATGGAACCCGAGACTGTCAAAATAAAACAGGAAACAGGCCTAAGACACAGAGGGTGAGAGAGACATGCAGGTGAACGTAAACACCAAAGACACGGCAGACTGACGAGGGCGACACATAAATTTATTTTTTTTATTTTTTTATTAGTCCTTTATTTATCCAGGTAAAAAATCTCATTGAGATTAAAAATCTCATTTCCAAGAGAGACCTGGCATAAACTCAGGGAATAAATCATAACGAAGGCAAACCACAAAACTCATATATCAGAATATAATACTAGACCAGTTCAGCATTCAGCCAATCACTGAGCTTGATAAACAGTTTCCAGGTGAGTTTATGGTGTCAGTCACTGCTTCCAGGTCTAACTGAATAAAAAATGCATTTTATTTTGGAGATGATGAAGAAGTGGGCGGGGCATGCTATGTGGGTCTGCAGGTGATTGTCCTCAAAGTATCAGGCAGAGTAACATCATCAAAAGCTTCAAATCGGGACTCAAGTAATTTTGGGTAATGGGCAACATCACGGTGGTGATGTCCATCTTTTATATACAGCCTGTGTAACAGACTCTATTTGAATCTCGTGTCAGTTCGTTCTGGACTTCTTTGACCAAACTGGTGACAAAAGGCTAAATCTTTTCTTTTCCACCAAATGTGAGAAAACTAGAAAACCAGAACACATTTTTACTACGTTTTAGCAACAACTGGATCCAGCTGATCCAGCTCAGCCGTGTTGTAGACTAATAATGGAGCAGCTGAGAGGCCAGAAAGTTCCAGTGGGACTCGGATGCCTCAAGCTAAGCCATTAATCTTCCATTTGTATTCATGTTAGCCTGAGCTAATCAATACAGGGTATCCCCTCCTGCTTCCACTACACAATGTGCACTTCTTGAGTGATTCCTCAGGGGACGGAGAGGCACTGCTGCTGCTGCGAGGACACTGAGAAAACTCCACCTCAGACAAAGTTAATCAACACAAGACATCTTCTTCTTCCTCCTTAACTGACTGCATACACTCGATGTTTTCAGCCTTCATCTTTGTCGACGTGAAGATGACGACCAGGCACAGAGTGTGGAGCTCAGAGTGTTTGCACGTCAAGTAATCCTCCCACAGTTCAGATAAGAGGGGAGAAGGTTCCAGAGGGTTTTCTGAAAGATTTACATGTGCAATACTAATCCACACTCCATTCATTTGTATTCATGCTGGTCCAAGCTAATCAACATGGGGTCCCTCTTTATCCTCTGCTGTTCTCACCCTAATTTGTTTTCTTCCCTTCATTCAGCGACCTCAGTAAGTCGATGGGAAGCAGTCTCTCTCTCTCACTTTCCCTTTGTTTCTCGCTCTCGCTCACCTTTTTGCTCTTAATTCCCTTCTTTATCTCCTCCCTCACTTCACTAAAATGATATGTCATGGTTCAGACCGACAGAAAGATGGACAAATTAGATTAGAAGGAGAGGCTGGGAGGAGCCTGACAGGAGAGGCGTAAACCCAATCTGTGTGTGTGTGTGTGTGTGTGTGTGTGTGTGTGTGTGTGTGTGTGTGTGTGTGTGTGTGTGTGTGTGTGTGTGTGTGGTGTAAGCGGATTCGTCAGCCTTAACACAAAAGGCTGAGGTCCATTAATCTGCTCTGAGGCTGTGATGGGAGCTGTGCCGGCTCTGTGTTTACCTCTCATCTCACGCACACACAGTCACACAGTCGTAGCGTGTCTGCAGCATCGAAGTGCCCGAGTGCTGCAGGCGTGTCCGTCATTATTTAACGAGGAGGTCCACGACGATCAGAACCAACACGTTTTTCTGTCACACATTTTCTAACAGAACACAGCAGAAATTTAAATCTCTGCCTCAAATCTGCCACAGGACTAACAAAACCTCATCAGCAGGTTTCTGTGTTTTGGTGAGGATGTGGTTTATCCATCTTTTATCTACAGACTGTGGATTCATTTACAGCCTTTACATTTAAGTAGTTGTTGCAGGAGGGCCTTGTTTCAGGATTTTGTGTAGTTCAGCATTACATGTTACGCCTCAGGCACACAAGAGTAAAAATAAGGTAACCCTTGTGCAAATAGGACAAATTAGTGGTTACTCAGAGACTGGACTGAGTCTTATTCAGAGCAGAATGAAAGTAGTTTGGAGACCAAACTGGTTGCTCAGAGGTCAGCAACTTAACCTGGTGGTGGGCAACCAAACAAATACAGCTAACTGGCACTGCCTGACCCCTCACTCTGACAGGGTGGCAAAAGTTAGCAGGTCATTTATAAATGCAGACAGATTACCAACAATTAATCTGAATCAGCCTGTGCTCGTTGGCACTACTTACCTGCAGCATCCATCCATCCATCCATCCATCCATCCAACCATCCATCCATCCAACCATCCATCCAACATCCATCCATCCATCCATCCATCCATCCATCCATCCAACATCCATCCATCCATCTATCCATCCATCCATCCATCCATCAATCCATCCATCCATCCATCCATCTATCCATCCATCCATCCATCCATCCATCCATCCAACCATCCATCCAACCATCCATCCAACATCCATCCATCCAACCATCCATCCAACATCCATCCATCCATCCATCCATCCAACCATCCATCCAACATCCATCCAACCATCCATCCAACATCCAACCATCCATCCATCCATCCATCTATCCATCCATCCATCCATCCATCCATCCATCCATCAATCCAACATCCATCCATCCATCCATCCATCCATCCAACATCCATCCATCCATCCAACCATCCATCCATCCATCCATCCATCCAACATCCAACCATCCATCCATCCATCCAACATCCATCCATCCATCCATCCATCCATCCAACCATCCATCCATCCAACCATCCATCCATCCAACCATCCATCCATCCATCCAACATCCAACCATCCATCCAACATCCAACCATCCATCCATCCATCCATCCATCCATCCATCCAACCGAGATGGCCCTGTGCTTTGTTCCTGCTGAAAGAGAGTTTTTCCTTCCCACTGTCGCCAAAGTCCTTGCTCAGAGGACATTGTCTGATTGTTGAAGTTTTCTCTGTATTGTCGAGTCTTTACCTGGAGACACCTGTTGTTGTGATCTGGTGCTATATAAATGGAATGAAATGAAAATGAACTGAACCTCTTAAATCCTCTTCTTCATGCACGCCTGGACGTTAAACTGTATTGTTGAGAACAGACCATTTTACTGAAACTCTATTGAAAATTCAGACTATTTTCAAGTCTCAGTGGAGCCTCTGAGTTTGATCGATCTTTGGGAGGTGAGGGAGAGAGGAGGGTTAACGAGATCAGACTAAACGAGCAGGTTAACATCAGCAACCTGGGTTAGTATCATGATGTCAGCGACTTTATCTTACCAAGAAATGTCAAAGAAAACATAAGCAGACATGCACAGTGCTGGTCATGAACAAACGTCTGTATTCATTCATGAATTACAGCACACTGTGAACCATAACCTGTAGATCAGCCGATGTGTATTAGGTCACTCAGGTGTGGAGGTTCATGTGCAAAACAAGGATCCACTCATGACAACAGGACTCTTTAAACACCTGCAGTGGTGGTTAAAATAAGACTTAAGGAGTTTTGGTCACCTGAGACGAGCTGAATGTTTCTTGAAGGATTGACACGAGTCTGTGCGGCCTCGCTGTTTCCCAGGACAGCACTAAAGGAGTTAAGAAAAAAACCTCCCCAGCCCCAAAGCTCAGCCAGCTCCCCCCGCGAGTGCACCCCCGCTCTTGTCTCCACTCTAGTTCCCATGCATTCCTTGTGGCCTCAGAAACCCAATCCGGGCCTTTTGGTGTGTCCACAGATTCACGGTGTGGCCTTTCCTCAGTGCCAGCTGCCTTCCTCTCCTTCAGCCAAGTGGAATGTTAAGCCCCACTTGTGGCTCGCTCTGTCCCCCGTCATGCAAGGCAAACAAAAGGCAAAGTGGCTTTTCATTGCATTAGCTTTTCCAAAAGCCCCAAATCCTCCCTGCTTACCCGTTCTTCCTCTGCTCACACAAAGACGTGTGCACCGGAGTGCGAGCCTGCACACGACACATGCACAGATGTTGGACGGCAGCTGTTTACAGGTGTGCACACGTGAGTCAGGGGTCACCGGGTGCCTACCTGACTGATCTATTATTAGATTTGTTTCTCACATCAAATATTCATTCCTCCCTGAGCTTCGGCAGCAAAACTCTTAATCAAAACGAGGCCTGACCACTGACAGCTTTTATTTAGCTCTTTACAAATCGGCCTGCAAAACTGAACACCGGCTGCTCCTGCGTGGGGGGAAAATCAATGCCAGTGAAGATCACATTTAGAAAAAGATACAGAGTTCTTTTGAGTAAGAAATAAAAACAATACAATTGCATTTGTCATTACACAAAGCAGGACACCATGAAGACATAATTCAAAACAGTAAAGCACAGTGAACATCTGTTTCTTTAAAGCTGAATTTTTATCGTTTTTTAAGCAAAGAAGTCCAATTTGTAGCTCTGACGTCCTCAGACGAGTCAGTCCGAAGTCATCAGGAGGCTAAAACATGTATGAACTGTACTACATGATGTCACTTCAGCTTTTCTATATGTTTAAAAAGCCTTTCATGAAGTCAGAGTGAAATTCCACATCTGTGGGAAAGCGATGGGTGGATGTAAACGAACTCCCACTGAGGACGCTGAGGTTAAACTTCCATTGCCACCTGTTTCCTGTCAATGAGCACAAATGAGTGATGGCTGTACAGCAGTAGGAGTATACTTTGTGTCAGAAGTGCGTATTTCATGTAGAGGAAGTGAGGCATCACCATAGCAACTGAGAAAACAAAGCCTTAACAGACTAAGCTCCTGTTGTATTTTCATATTATGATCTTTATCTAAATCTGACCCGGTTTTAATATCTCAACTGAACCAAATTAAATAATTAAAGTGTGTGACGTGTGTGACGTGTGTCTGTGGTGTGATCATTAGATTATAATATGACCTTGTTGTTGTAATTTGGCGCTTTAAAAATAAAACTGGACTCGTGATTTGTGTCCAGCAACACTGATCAACAAATGAAAGGTGGTCCTGAGCCTGCGCTGAGACCGCGGCGTGTGAATTAGTTTGATGGTTGGTTTCGATGAGCGCAAAGTCACAGACTACTCCATTTTTACTGATTAGTTCAGAGGGACCATCTTTGTCACGGCTGGATCAACAAATCTGAAATCATCAGACTTATACCGACAACTTTCTTTATATGGAACCAAAATATGAAGATAGAGCTTTCTAAATGACAAATGTACTCCACTTCAGATGAGACGTTTTCTATCCATGAGACTGAGAAGGTGTGAGGCACACTGAGGCCGGGCTGTGCTGCAGCTCAGGTTTACACTGCGAGAAAGCTTTTAAACATTGAGGCAGATTAAAGGATGGGATTTCACACAGTACAGTGGTCAGCTGCTGCTTAATAACACAGTGTTTTTCTTGGCTGTGTTCCTGAATGCTGAATATTAGCGTGACCTAATTACTACACAGAACCGGTTTGTGCACAGTAATCTGCAGAAATCTCTAATAAGTGGCCATAAGTGGCTCGAGCCTAATTATCTCTACAGTTCCTCACAGAATGACTCAACACAGAGCGCGAGCGGATGTGTTGTTGTGTTAAAGCGTTAATGTGGGCCATCATTGTGACTCTTTGTTGTGCACGCTGTTTTTCTCACACAGCGTTCTCTAATTAATGACCAGCAGTGTTTTAATACTGGACACAGGTGGATTTTTGATCATCACACTGTTGTCTGCAACCACCAACGGAGCAATCTGAAAAGTATCTGCAAACACATCTCTTTGCTCCTGTTTCACTGTTTGAATAATTGTTCATCTTTTCCTACTTTATATTATACGAGGGAGTATTTAGTTCAAAACAATATTTTTCTAGCATTTCATCTGAAAGTAAGACAAAAGCTTGTAGCCTCCCAACTGCAGGCACCGATGCCAGTGATGGCTATCAGATAAATCTATGTGCTGCTAAGTTTTGTAGCCCTTGAGGTAAACCTCCAGGATCAATTTGTGGTCTAATTCTGCTGAAACTGTGCACTGAACAAGTAACTGGGCATCCACACAGGAAGTGACCAGCAGCAACGTGGCGTCCAGAAACGCGTTTAAAGTCGATGATGTTCAGGTGAAATAACCGCCGTCAACACAAAGTGACCAGCTCCAGACTTTCCCCAACTAAAGCAACAACCAATGAGAGTGAAGGATAACTTTGACATGTTATATATAATATGGGTTACCTGGGCAACCATAGTGTAAAATGTACAATAGCAACTAAGCATCATATATGAAGCTATGCGTGATTTTCCTGTTAGCTGCTACGGTCAAAGGCAGCGGTTCCCAACCCCCGGGCCACGGACCGGAACCATCCGTGAGCCGTTTGGTACCGGGCGCGAGAGTTGAGGCTCGGGTGTGAAATTTATGGTTTTCAGGGTTTTTATCGTTAACTCAGTTTCCCTGGGTCTTTTCCCGTATTGTAGTTGTGTGTCTTATCCATGACCTGGATGACTGAGAATCTCCTTTTAACCCAGGAAGCTGTGAACTGGAGCCGCCTCAGACTGACTGCTGTTCCAGCACAGACTCAAAGTCTGGAGAGCAGAACAACGACATGAACTTGCAATCAAAGTGAGCTATGGCTGAGGTAATGTAGGTGAAGGCCCAGTTTGAACAGCCCAACATAACGCAGCATGTAGCACTGAGTTATGCAAAGTTATAGTCGATGCTTCTTCTGGAGGCTCCACCCAGGCTGGAGGAGGCGGTGCCGGGTCTGAGGGTTTCTGAGGTTCGGACAGTGGAGGCGCTGCAGGAACTGATTCACACTGAGAACAAAGAATTTAAACATACCTCCAGTCTGTGCTATAGGGCTTTGGAGTTGACGTCACGCTACAATGCATTGTGGGAGCGAGGCACCATTTTAGCAGGCCACGAATCAAAACAAACACACTGTGTTGGAAGGAAGATTGCTACTAATCATGCTTAAAAGCAGCTCAAAAGAAAACGGACGTTATAGAGACAGATTGCGTCCGAATGCAAAGAGACGGTACTTGCAAAAATTAGCGTGCGTTGGAAATGTGGACCCGTATGAAATACGGCCGTGGAGTTGATACCCCAAAGACCTACCGCTATTGACTTAGCCTGATATATTCTCGTACCTTGTCTCTGGAGTCAGCGTGTACAAGCCGAACCAATTTTGCAGTTATAAATGTCTGGAGGCTCACATCCAGTTCACCAAGGATTGGGTACAAGATTTGGCTATTTTTAGACTCCACGTTGTGAATTCGCCTTCATTCAAACAAAGGTAAGTCAGTTTGAGTACTGCTGTAAAACGTGTTTGATTTCCCTTCGAACATTCAGATTAGTGCAAGCATTTTTTTCAAGTTTTCAAGTAACAGGTAAAGTAAGGGATTACTATTGCAAAAAAGGTAATTAGATTACTGTTACTTTCCCGTAAGCATGCTGCATTACGGCCTTACTAAAGCCGTGATTTTTTTGTGAGAGTGTCTCATGACAATGACGTAAGCGAGTGCGACATTTGTGGCAACAGTTGTGTGCAGATCAACAATAGATAATATATCGAGTGCGGCAGAGAGTATGAGCGTGCAGCGTTTAAAGCGTAAGTACTGACCTTACTTTGAGTTTGATTCCGTAAAAAGTGACAAAAAAAGATCTATTGCTTTATTACCTATTCAGGTTGTAAATCATGTCTTTAACTAAGGCTGCGTTCACACTGCAGGTCTTAAAGCTCAATTCAGATTTTTTGATCAAATCCGATTTTTTTGTCTGCTCGTTCACACTACAAATAAAATGCGACAGCAAACGCGCTCTAGTGTGAACGCTCAAAGCGGCCGCATGCGCAAAAGAAGACGTCACACACGACGCGCTCAGTTTAGACCCAGACCAAACAATGTTTGACTGATGGCCTTAATATAAAGACTTCGGACTTTACGATTCCCAGTTTTTGCTTTAAGTTATTTTGTTATTGACATAATAATGATAATGTAATAATAATGTAAATAACCTAATAATGATCCTTATTGCTGTTTTAGAGGAGCGGTGCTGCAAAGGATAGCTGCAGATTTCTGTCAGAATCTGTAGATTATACAGAACAAAGAAAATGTTCACGTTTCTCCAACGTTGTCTTCCCAACAGTTTCACGGACATCTACACTGGATGTCCAGGAAGCGTTCGCGGTGTCTTCTCCAGCGCTGATAATTGGCGTCTGTCTTGTGTCAGTGACGTAAAAGACGGATTTAATGCGACGTGACCATCAAACAGCAGTTGCTTTCTAAAACATCGGATATGTATCGGATTCAGGACCACATACGAAAGTGACCCAGGTCGGATTTGAAAATATCGGATTTGCGCCGTTCACACTGTCACACCAGGATCGGATAGATGGGTCGCAGAGGGTCAAAAAAATTGGATTTGATGCGCTTTCGCCTGCAGTGTGAACGTAGCCTATGTAACTAATTACTTTTGAAAATAAGTAATCAGTAAAGTAATAGGATTACTTTTGGGGGGAAGTAATCAGTAATTAGTTACTGATTACTTTTTCCAAGTAACTTGACCAACACTGGTGAGAACATGTGGAGGCTCTGTTAGATGGATAACATCGTGAGTTCAGTGATGTGACATTGTCCTGAAGGATTTAGTTTTTCTCCATGGTTAAAGAAATTGCACTAATTCATATTTATTATAAATAATCCTAATTACACAGCTTGCTTCCCTGTTTGTGTCCTGTGTCACTAAAAATACATTCGATTTTAGTTTTATACATTGATTAATGACCTGCAGAATCTCCTTATCATATTAAATGATTCATAATTGTCACTTAAAGTCGAACTTTATGCTTTCTCCATCTTGAAGTGATTATATCCTTGCATGACATACTTTAGGTTCATTTTTTGCTGGCAGATTTAAAAAACAAACAGGCAGATTTAGGATATAACATGCAGCGTTGTATAGATGGATACATAAAAAGATTTTAAAAAATTACATGTATGTGCTAACTTTGTAAACACGTTCATTGCTATATTTGTGATAAATGGATTTGAAAGTAGATTAAACACATTTGTATCAGTCTTGGCTCATTAAAGTTCTTGTCTTTAAATGAACTTTGTGTGTGTTTCAGGTCTTGCACTCTCAAAGACTGAATGAACCAGCATTGCAGCCATGGGTCACTGTGAGCATCACAGGGAAGGTTGAAGCCGCCCACTGCAGCTGTATGGCCGGAGTCGTGGAGACCTGCAGCCATGGCGCTGCTCTTCTGTTTAATGTAGAAGCAACAGTGCGGATCCGTGGCACAAGGACTGTTACAGATGAACCTGCATACTGGGTTTTGCTGGGTAATATGACCAAGATACAGCCAGAGGTTGGCCATAAGAAAATAAAACTAATAGGCTATAAAGAGTGATATGAACTTATTTAGATCTCACCTTAATGAAAATGTCTGGAGCACCAACAGATATCTGTGGCTGGTAGAGATATCAGCTCATCTCACAGCTGCTATCCAGGCTAGACGCCTTCTCTTGGTAACATCCGATACACGAGCTCCCTCACGTTGCTTCCAGGTGGGGAAAGAATAAAAAGAGAGCCCATTTTCCAGCTTATTCCCATCCTGATCCTGCGATCTAATGTTACAACCGACAACACAGCAAGTGCGAGCCATTGCTGATGCTTTCGCTCCTTTAGCCCTTTGTTTGGCCTGCGAAAATGGCGCCTCAGCGGCCATGCTCCAAAGCCCTATTAAAGACATCAGCCCAACCCATCAGATCCATGTAAGCCCTCCTGTCTGGCAGGTTGGCTCGGACCCTTTGGCAGACCCACGTGCCTTATGTTTGACATCCCTGCTCTATGGGCTGGCTGGGTCCCTGCAGCTTGGTGCTGGTTTAGTTTCACCACATTTCCTTAAACAGAACATTTGTTCCTGCTGGTCTAAGTTTGTTGGTGCTGTTACCACAAATGGAAAGTTCAGGACGATGTCAACTCATTTTCACATCACAGCTATGATGATCCCATCATTTTCTTGAATTTATTGGTTTCCATAAAGCTGCAGTGAAAATCTGTCACATACTCAGCCTTCCTGGTTGAACCGATCAGCACCATGAAAGGGGAAATGTCAGATACTTTGAGATGGAGGGATGTGCTGCAGGGGCAAACTCAGGCCACTGTCATGATGCAGATGCATGCTGCCACATATTTCTTTGGCATATTTCAAGTATTTCTCAGTGGAAATGAGCGACCTGAGATCGTTCCAAAAAGGATTCAGCACCGCGGCCGGCCTGCCACAGTGACAGCGGGATGGACATTTGTATTCACAGCGCTGGCCGGCCATCGGCGTGTAGCGATCGACTCTAGGATTTGTCAGATCGGGAAACATTTTGCCACTGATGAAAAATCTTGTTTGGGTGATGTTTGGGCTCTGCAGCCTGATCGTCCCGCTGTGGCGAGGGAGGGCGAAGAAACAGGCATTTATTCTCAGATTGTAGATCACATTTAGATAGGAGATGTTATCAGTCTTGCACTTTACCCACAGGAGTATCCGTCCTGCCCGTGTATTAAATCTTTTCAGTTAAAGTCCTGGCACTAAAGATGGCCTTCTGGAAGCATTACTGATTACTGATGGGCTATCTGAGCACACCAAAAGGGATTCTTAGTTTAGGATGATGTGCAAACAAATGTGTTTTTATTGTTTAACCTCAGAAACGAGGGGAAGAACTCACTCTTTAGTAGAGCTGCTCCTCTTCTACATCAAAAAGAAGCAGCTGAGGTGGTTCAGCATCTTGTTAGGTAAAGTGAAATGGGCAAAGTGTGCTTAGAGGAGGTCCCAGGGCAGATCCGGGACCTGCTGGAGATGCTCTGTCTCTGTGCCGTCTCGGGAACATCTCAGCGTTTTCCTAGCAGAGCGGGAGGACGTGGCTGGGGTGGTCTGGGTGTTTCTCTCGGGACCTGGATCAGGATGAGCAGCAGATGATGAATGTTTAAATAAGCTGTAGAATCCTTAGTCGGGATCAGAAACATTCAGACACTTGCTTTAAAGCTCTCGCTGAAATGATGATTATACCCATGGAAACCAAGGGAGGGTTCAGGCTGCTGGGACAATGGGAAATGAAAAAAGAGACACCTCTGCAATCTTCCTTCATGCACTCGAGTGCTTCTCAAGCTTGTTCCAACTCTTCAGGAGATGCAACGGTCTCACATTTTTCAAGGTTTGGCTCGTCGCTGATGAAGACTAAGATGAAGTTAAAAATTGCATTCATTACGATGTCCAGGATCACAGCTTCAGGTTGTTATCATTGCAAAGAGAGTTTCTTCACTTTCAGCTGTAACTGCAGGAAAATGTTTGCTGAGTCCGGAGAAGAGTTCAAACTGAAACAGCTACAAGTGTTCTGTATGAATCCGTCAATCCACAACAATGAACCCTGTTCAGGGTTGCTTTGCTTTTAGCTGCACACTAACCATGTTTCCCAGAGTGCACTGTGACTTTCCATGTTCCCCTGAGGGGCTCGCAGAGTTAATCCAGCCACCCTGGATGAGTCGCAGGTGACCCAGTGGATGTTCGAAGGTTAATCAGTCTTCATAAGCACAACATGCTCGATTATATGGAGGGAAAAATAAATACATTTATAGATTGTTATCAAAGTTCACATTGTAGTGAGGAATTTAAGGGGCTGTGTGCACTTTATTACAGGAACCTCTGTGTAACCATCACTGTGGGGTAATAATGGCCTGCTTTTATCAAGATCACAAGTGCTGATGTAAGATCATTAAGAGAGGGCCTGTGGCCATCTCCTTTCATAATCAGCTGAAGACTCAAACTGGTCCCAGAGCTGCTCTCTGAGAGACGACCGAACCATCATCGTGGTCAGAGTGGGCCAAAGGAAGGGCCTGAGGAGCAGTCGTACCCTGCTGCTGTGTGGACGTGCTGTATGCCTGTGAGGTGTGAATGTACACTGCCCTTAAAGTCCCTGTTACAGCTTAAAGACCTCGCAGCATCACGCTGTCTCTGCAGAGCTCCTCGCTCTCGGTGGTTCCTGGAGTTTCCAAAAGTAGAACAAGAAGCCCTCAGCCATCAGACTGCTGTTGTGGTTTGGCACGATGCAAATAAATCTGAATCGAATTATACAAAAGAGGAGAAAACACGATTATGAACAAATTATTTCTGCATGAATTCTGTGTCTTATACTAAATTCACACATTTAGCTTTTTCTTCGATGCAGTAGAAATGCATCTGTGCTGATCAACACTGACTCCGAGTTTTATGGTTCTGTGTGTGTTGGTGTGCTGCTGCATCAGTGATGGGCCCAAACCACGGCGCACAGCGTGACATGTCCTCGTGCTCCGTTAGGGATGACCTAAATGTTGATTAGGATGCCAAATTTAAACCCTGCTGTGCACTGAGCGACATGCGATCTGAGTCAAATGTGTCAGTGACACAAGAGCTAAGACGGTAACATTCACAGTTTTTATTTGGTGTTTTTACCAACACGAGGCTGAATGTGCGGCCTGAGTTCCTGATGCAGTATTTAAAGGTCCCAGCTGTAAATCTTTGTAAACTAAAGATATCGACTTCATGCCCAAAACCTCTGTGGAGGTATCAGCAGAACTTATAACGGAGCTCTGCTGCACTTTTGTGTAATCCCACCTTTCCCGTCTGTCTCCCACGTATAACAACCATCCACTTTCTGAGATGTCAGGTTCCAGTTACCCTGTTTCCAGACAGACGATGATGACAGCAGCAGAGTTTACATGCACTCATTCATGTGACTGAAAGACTAGACTCTGCTCCAGGCGACGAAGCCCAAGAAGGCCCCTTTGTGGTCTGCACAATGTCGCCTGTAAAGAAAACATGACAAACATGCATAAAAACCAGAAAAGAGGCAAAAGAAGAAGAAGAAGGCCGCCACACTGATGCATCGAGGAGATGACTGATGCGCTGTAACAAAGCTGAAGGCTTGTTTTCCTTTTTTAACCACACAGTTGTATTTACATAGCACCAAATACAGACCAACAACAACAGAGAAAAGCTGTTTAGTCAGGAGGTAAATTATCTCTGCGCTCTCTTCTTAAACTCGTTTCGTGATTTCTGGTCTCGATTCGTCTTGGCGAGCTACTCGATCAGATTTTCCACATGCGGTCTGTCAGAGGCACGTACGCGGATAACTCGATGAATCCAAACTATCGTGAACCTGCGAAGAAATCAGACCACAACAAACGAGATATAAACATCAGACGGCTCTCGCAGGGAGATCGAGTTTCTAGAGCCGCGAACCCGAGAGCACAAAGTAGCTCGGGGAAATGGAGAAGGGAGGAGAAAAAAGGGAAAAGAAAGAAATACATCAAAGAGGGGGTAATGAAGCTTGTCCAATCCTGAAGAGTCACATAAGAAAACAGAGATACGGTGATTGTGGCGCGGCTGCTGAGAGAGATGAGAGGGATGGCGATGAATTATGATGAAGTTGCGGGTGATGAAGAGGGGGAGAAAAAGGAGAAAGAGATGAGGCAGGCGGCAGGTGGATGGTGTTACTTTGCTATTGTTAAAATCTCTCCCTCTCCATTTTCCGTCCCTGTGTGTCCTGTGAAGCGAAACCTGGCCCTAAATGGGAACAGAGGTAGCAGTGATCACGCCGGTCTTCTCCGGCGAGGCCCCTTCCTCAGCTCATTAGGCTCACAGAGGAGCTCTACTTACCTACCTGGGATATAGCAGGATTTAGAGAAAGAGAGGGATGAAAAGGTGGAGGGGAAAAATGAGATAAAACAGAGTCGGCGGATGAGCGAGATTACAGCCAGAGAAGACTGCGGCGGCTCCAGGAATCCTCCGCCTTTAAGGAAAAGCAGAGAGCTAATCGATGCCAGCGGTGTACACCTGAACCAGGACACGGCAGCGAACGCTGAACATTATGTCCCTGTTCACTCTGAGCTCAGCACAAAGGAAATGTCCTTCTTTGTGTGCGTGATGACCTGCACTGTCCCAGAGGGAGGTCTGAGGTGTCGGCTCAGCTTCACAAAGTCAGTCTCAAAACTTTCAAGCTGGAAAATACTGGAAGCAACCAGGTAGTGCAAACCCACGCATCTACTCAGGGCCAGAGGGAGGACATGTCCTGGTCATGATCATCCATGTTCACATCAACACCTGTGTATCCACAGTAACCTCATGCACGTCTTTGGACTGTGGGAGGAGACTCGACACAGAAAGGCCCACCGTGGACCTTCTGGCTGTGCTTTGGCTACAACTCTGGAATCACAGTCTCACATTTCGTGGAGAAACGAATCGATTTAGCTGCTAACGCTCGAGAGTTAGCTGATTGTGGACTCAGAGCTGTTATTTCACTGGACTGCTTCTGTTGAGTAAAGCTACTTGTTTAAAATCAGTCATACACACTTAAAAATATCTGATCTGAAGAGTGTGACCGGAACAGACGATGATATTGTTACAGCCGCAGAACTTGAAGCTCATATTGTGATTATCATATAGACGCACAACGCTGCAGGAAATGCTTGTGCAGGATCAAATTGCTTTTTAATAGGTCTAACCAGAAAGACAATAACATAAACAGAAATCTAACAGAATAAATGAACAACAAAGCAGGAAAAAGTGGTCAAGAGGAAACAAAAAGGGAGAGAACGAGAGCGCTGAGCTTTGGAGTAAGACGGCGGGATGGTGAGAGGGAGAGATTACTCCTCTGTAATGCTGTGCTCAATGAGGGAGAACCAAAGGAGAATAAATTCAAGTCCTGGCGATGAGGGCTTTACGCGCTGCAACATTCTCCAAATCACTTCACATCACTCAGAGCTGCACTTAGACATAAAGCCCAATCTCAACAGGACAGCTTCTTTTTCCTCGCACACGTCACGTATCGCCTCCTTCTCCTCCAAACAATCATGGCGTAAACCTGCAGACGGGAAATAGAGATTGACAGACCGCGCATGCAGCTCGTGATTAACTTGTTTAATGTTTAATGTCAGTGTAGGAAATGTCGCTCTTTCACGCACAGGTGTGAACGCTGCTCCTTCCAGAGTTTTATGAGCACACACGATGTCATCATCCTCGTGTCATCTCAGCCAATCAGAGGATTTTTGTTTCTGTACGATAAGTGCAGTGTCTTCAATGGAGCCACGCGACATTTCACCTTCATGCTGTCACAAAGTACACAAAGGGGTGGGGGGAAAGAGTTTGATCACCCATGATTTCATGAGTACAGTATTGTAGGATATGTCATAGAAAAGTGCTTTCTTGATACCACGTTTCATTTTTGGAATCTAATCACTCAAATTTAAAACATTTTCTACCCGCCTGTACACAAAATGTGTGGGAGTACATTTTTACTTTGGACACAAAAGAACAGAAACACTGAGGTGAAAACGAGCACGATCAACTTTTTTGTACATGTTTATACGTACACACATCTGTATCTGCACTCTGCCACCTCTGAGCAGCAGACTGTTCCTCGCTTTAAATACTGTTTATGCTGTTTTCAATTCTACAAGGTCAGAAAAAAAGGTCTGCTGGGAGTGTTTGTCAGATTTCTTTGAGGGTTTGATGTAGGTGGTGTTAGCACTACCAGCTTGCTGCTTCCACATCAGATGACGTCCTCTCTCTCACGACGAGGACCTGCAGGGAGAAACGTGGAGTTTCTCTGATAAGCGTGACCCTGCAGAATCAGCTTTGGTGCACAGCTTCGCATGGAGGCCCAACTGCAAACGTTTTGGATGGAAATACTTTCAAACCTTCTGACTTACACTTAACTCTTAGCTTCTTGGCCTCCTCGTGAGCCTCCCCAATAATCTATTTAAAAATGTGGAAGTGGATGAATATTTATCTGAATGACACAGTGATATCGACTCATTTTTGAAGAGCATCTCCAGCCTGATGTCCATCCAAATGCAGCTCAAATTTTCACCAAATTTCAGTAAAATCTGCACAGGAATGATAATTAATGCCCACTTCCACCCACCGCTGCTGTGTGAGTAGGAGTCGGTTTGAATAGCTCCGTTCGGTGTCAGTAAACTGCTGCAGAGGCAGAAGATTTAAGAGAAAGAGCCTCAAACCGGAAGAAAAAGTTGAAACATGATGGACATATGGTGTTTGTGCTTCGTGTAATAACGTCTCAGTTTCTTTTCTCTGCATCTTGCTGTAGATTGAAAAATGGAGCTGATTCACTGAGCTGAATATCCCCAGGTTACCCAAACAGACTGCAAAGCTGAGAGCTGGTAAGTGATGAGGCTGAGCACAGATGCTGCTGGATCACGAGTGACAGACGTGGAACACGTCATCATCGTGGTTCATGTAAGAAATCGAGCCGATGCAACTTCACTTAAAAACCTTCAACAATCGGGAATTCTTGTTTTAAACATTTGGTTTTAAAAACTGACATTTTAGTTTCCGTGCTTTGAACGAGAGGCAGCTGATGGCTGATGCAGTTCCTCTAACGTCCAGCAGAGGCTCCGACGGTGAGTCGGTCCCCACAGGCGCCCATGTTGGAAACCATGTTGGAGTCCCTCGGGGGAAGAATTCACCTTTTTGCATTATTAGAGGCGTGGCCTCTATGACTGACAGGTAGATGGCGACACAGGCGGCTGTAGCTGCTAGCTGTCTGCTAGCTTCACCTGAGCTTGATCTCTGGACCGTGTTTGTGATGTTGGTGACCAATAACATGGCTGCTGTGAGGTTGTTGTACCAACAGAGCGTCCAACAATATTGGAGTCGCGTTTTTTGGACTTTACTGAGCACTGATTAGCAGGTTTGTGCAATGGTCCCATACAGTCTGTGGACGCATGTGTTCGACGCTCGCCACTCTCTCATACAAATACATTCTGTCTCTGAAGAAGCAAACAGCAGTGTGCATAATGTTGAATCTGATGCTCCAAAACAACAACAAGCTGGGGACATTTCTCTGTGTAGAAATGATTTTAGAGGCATCTCCAAAAGAAGACAGGGTCTCTTATTGCTTCATTCTTCTTGCTGGATTGAGTTGGTGAGTAATGAGGAGTGAGGAGAAGGAGCGGCTGAATTGTTACAGTCCTCTGGCCTGCAGCAATAAATCAGATGGAAGTCGTTGCTGACTGCCGTTTTTATTTAAAGCTGCACTGCAAACAGATCCCCCTGCATTTCAGACCAATTAGCTGCTCAACCTCCGCTGTAATGTTTCACTGCACCGAGTTACTGAAGGAACCCGAGGAATCACTGGGAGAAGCGGTGCAGAAAGCGTAACTGGAGGCTGAACGTGCTGAGCAATAACGAGTTATGTTAATGGTGTCAGAAGAAAGTAAAGATGCAGGTAATGAACGGCAGGAAAGGTTTTTCTGAAACTGGTCCAGTGTCGGCGCTGCCATGGCCGTCCCATTCTCACCATTGTTTCTCCTTCTTTCGAAGCTGTCAGCATCTTTTATCTAAGATAAGAAGCCTTTGAAAGGCTAACTTCATCAAATCCACGGGTAGACAAACGCATGCCCCTCACAGCTCAGACCTCCGTACTGACAGTTTCACTGAAGAGCACAGGAATACAGGCCCAATGAAACCATTTAGATTCAAACACAGCTTCCAGGTAAATGTAATATCTGGTGCCGTTCACTGAGCTTTGGAGGACTCTGACAGGTCGAAGGTAAAGCCAGGATCTAATAACAAGGAGAGTTATTTAATGTCAGGACTGGAACAAAGACACAGAGCTGCACCTCAGACTGCTGTCCACTGTGAAAGCTTGTTCTATCAAGCTCCCCGAAGGTGAGAAAACCCTTTGCTGTGATGTGTCTGCAGAGGCACTGATTGGTTTATCAGCTGCTCAGACTCCTTGAACAGCACGCACAGCTGGGCGCTTCTAGAAATGGGTCCTTTCAGTTATTAAACATTCGTAAATCACTTCACTGTTAATGAATCAAAGTTTTAACCATTTCAGTGCCCTGAGGACCAGCAGGTCATTTTACTGTCCCGGGGGGCTGGAGAATAATATACACCCCTCCTGCAGGTATGTCTGCTAGAAAGTGTGAGTTTCCCACAAATCGGGCAAATTAAAGCTGCTTTTACACACAGGACGATTCAGCGGTCGCTCGTTGCTTTGAAGCTGACGCTTGGCGGCATCTAGAGAGTCCAGCCTTTGGTTGCCTAGGTAACCCTCTGGTATATCTGTGAAGGTTCTCAGTCATCCAGGTCATCGTAGTCAAAGGAGCTTGCAAAGAAAAGCGTCTGGACTTCTTTAAGTTGCTTGAAGACGTTTCACCTCTCATCCGAGAAGCTTCTTCAGTTCTAAGGTCAAATGGTGGAGAGTCCCAGATATAAACCTAGTGGGAGTGACCCCCCACAGAGGGACAAAAGGACCCCCTGATGATCCTCTAATCGCCTGAGCCAAGGTGTGAAACTGGGTGTGGGTCCCAATCAGCCAGAGTTTCGGGTGAGCTCATTGTGAAACCTGGCTCCACCTTATCATGCGAATTCCTGTTGTTTCCTTGGTTTCTATGTTTGAGTTCTTGTATCGTTCATCACGTGTTAGGTCTGTTAAGCTTGTTGTCATGTCTAGTTTCAGTGTTTCCTGTTTTATTTTGAAGGAGTCGTGTGTTCTTTGTTCATTGTATTTAGTTTCACTTCCCCTGTCCTGTCATGGTCACGGCTCATGTCAGTCAGCTGTTCCTCCATGTGTCCCCACTTCCCCTAATCACCTCCTGTGTATTTAAGTCCTCTGTTTTCAGAGTATCATTGTCAGATCGTCTGCTTTGTTTGCAAGCCAAGAAGTTGTGTCAAGTTTCCTCATGTTCCTGTTGTAGGTTTTTAGTTAATTTAGCTCACCCAGTTTAGTTTATTGTTAGCTTTGCCGTTTGTTTACAGTTATTTTGCCAGTCTCAATAAACGGCTCGTTTTCTGTTATTCAAGTCATGTTTCACATTTTGTTTTTGTCTGCATTTGGGTCCACCCTTCACTCTACACACAGTCAGCCCTGCTGATTGTGACAGTCATCTTCACAGCTGCTGTGTTAACAAGAAAAACAGCCTGCATGGTCTCAATGTTGGGTTATGCTTTATTCATACATGTGCTCCTACATGCATCTCATGCTGTGGAGTCTGAATCGTCGCCTCCACGTTGGGTTTGGAGCTCCAGTTTTGCTGAGTGAAATTTCAGGGTTTTATTTGGATGCTACTGAGCCCTGATTAGCATGTTTCTGTGTCTCCTATCATTGATACCCAAGCTAGCTAACATGATTTGCTAACTAATAGCTCAGAAAACAGACAGAGAGCTAAAACAGGCAGGTGGAAAACAAAATCCAGTAAAGCGACATTAAAGCAGATTTAGTCTCCTCTCTGTTACATTAGAATCTAAAAAATCCCTTTCTCCCTGATTTTGTTCCACCACTTTGTAGCACTGCCATTATGCTTCCATTTGTTCTCAGGCTCACAGAGGCACCTGTGGCCAGCTGTGGCTAGCTGTGTCTGTCTGTCTGCGAGGCTCGGGAACACGAACCTGGACCCGTTTCTGACTGCTGAATCCCCAAACGTTCCCAGAGGAGTAGAATCCATGGTGGGAAAAGAACAAAAAGGAGGCTGATTAGAAGAGCAGCCACTGATTGATTAGATGCCACAAAGGAAAGTGAGAAAGAAAGAGAGAGATTAGTTTGAGTTCTCATTGAGAAATAATGAAAGGACAGAGGGGAGGGGGAGGGAGGGGGAGAGCTTGTGGTAATGAAGGGTTTCAGGTCAAAGAGAGAAAAAAGGAACCCGAAGAATCTAAGGCGATAAAGGGAAACGCCGCAGTGATGAAAGTTTCCAGGTTATGTGAGTGCTCGTTTGGTCCGAGGTCACTCTGTCCACAGTTCCCACTTTACAGAGACGTGAGAGCAAAGACTCAGCGACACATGGTGATACAAATCAACGCAGAGAGCGCCGCCGCTTTGACCTTGGTTGAGGAATGTGCCCCCGCACCGCTTTATATTCAGGGTTGTTGCCATACTTCCAAATCCCATTGGTCCCTGTGAACTGAGCAGGTCTGGGTCAAAGGTCAAAGCCTACCGAAAGATAATAAAGGTCCCCGCCTTCCCACACGGGCCTCCCCCCGGGGAAGGAGGCTCGTCTCGGTTACGTGTTGTTTTGTAAGCGCAGGCCTTTTTCCCGCTCCGCTCAGGGCCATCTCGCTTTGTTTCCACATTCTTTCAGTTTCTGTGCCGCCTCTCTTTCACCTGACCCCTCTCCCCTCGTCACTGACACACTGGGAGTGTTTGCGTCTGGTGTTTCTGCCTAAAAATTTGTTCCCGTAAAAGTTTTAAATGCTCTGCGTGCTTTAAGAAGGGCTGGATTAAAAAGAAAAGGCCTCGGGGCAAACACGAGCTGGTAGACCAGAACCAGATATTTGATTTCTTGATTAAAATCTCACTTGTTTTCCTGCAGAGCGACAGCAGGTTTTTAAACTGAGCTGTTTAAATCTGAAACACCAGCTTCTCTTAAACATGACCTAAACGGGCCCAGGTGAGAACACAGTGGAAATAATCACATTGTTCGCTTGCGTGGACATCAGTGCGTGCAACTTTATCCAAAAAAAGGTTTTATCTGAGATGACATCAAGTCAAATTATGTGTGTGTGAAATTATCCAGATGTTTCACTGAACCATAAACTAACACTGCAGTAGTATTAAACATGAGGAGAAACTGAGGAGAATGAGCGTAACTGAAATCATTGCAAATGTTCAGATGTTTGAAATGCACGAAACACAGAGACACATGAACAGGATTCGTTGAACACTGAATTTAAACTGTCTGCACTTTTAACGACTCAACCAATCACGTTTGTCTAAAGAACTCCAGGATGTAAAGTGGTGTGCCCACCTGGATGCAACCTGTCACCTCAGAGACACAAATATCTGCGGCACAAGCGTGATTTCCTGTTTGATTCTGCTGCAGAGTCTCTGAGAAATGAAGATACGTAAAACTGTCCGGGTGCTGAGGCTGTCTCAGAGTCCCTGAGCTGGGTGCTGGATCCAGCTGAGTAACAGACAGCCTCACTTGTTACCTGTGTAACCCAGTGAGTTTACACGACTCAGTAATGCAATACAACATTGTTATTGTTAATTGTGATTCATCATTACTCTGTTAATCACTGAGTTGATCTAAAGTAAATCAATAATAAGAGATAAATAATAAATGTTAGAATTAAACCCCAAAGAGTATATTTGACACCCCTACTGGTTAGGAAGGAACAAGCCCCGCCTTCCCCTGCTCTGTACCATCACATGTGCTCAGACACAGAGAGAGATGGGGTGCACGAGACGCACGATCTGATATCGTGGTGTTGGTGTTGTTCTCAGATCAACATTTACTATGTTGTTCCAGGAACAACACCAACACGATGATATCAGATCAACCGCACGAGACCGTCGCTGATTTTCAGCGCTAAGCTTGTTGGTGGAAAATAACTATAAACTTGAAAAATTGAGCAAATATCCATACTGGAGATCTGCGTGGACCTTAGAGAAACGGACCTGATTTGTTGAGAACATTTTGGACTTTGGAACCATCGCGGTGCGTCAGAAGCTGTTAAGCTAACCTTGAAGCTAAAAAGCTAACAAGAAGTTAATGGTGAATATAATGGCCCAATTTCAATGTTGTAGATCTGCACGGGTGCGGATGAAGCGGACAAGATCCTCCCTGAGAGTTGAACATTAGAAGCGTGCTGGTGAGTTAAACTGGGACTGGGCGAATCAGGCTAATTGAAAAGCTAACTAGTAGGGGTGCAACGATACACAAAATTCACGGTTCGGTTCGATACTTTGGTGTCACGGTTCGATATTTTTTCGATACAAAAAATTTTTATGTCTTTTTAATTTGTCATTTATTAAAATTATAAATCTATATTTTAACTCAAACGTACAGTTTTTAAATTTAATGTTGCTGAAACAACAAAATAATTAAAAAATAAAATAAATCTACCTGATTGAGAAATCACTCATCTTTGGAAAAGAGAGTTTATTACAGAGAAATGGCTCTTTCCAAAATAAAAGCTATACTATACGCTTCTTCTGGGCTATATTCTCAGCAGCATATTAAACATATCAGGTCCCCATAAGGAGAATCCTGTGCTAACGGCTGTCTAAATGACTCGGGTAAAGTTTGTAGCATTAATCTCGTTAAAATGACATTAACGCCATAACGCGGCAACAAGTTACCGCGGATCGCCCCGTGCGTGGGGCTGGACGGCGTCAACACGTTAAAAAGCTAACTGCGCTAACGCACTAGTTCCCACCAATTGAGCATTGCGTGGCACATCCAACATACTGTTTTACTTTTGCCCATGACACGTTTACCTTCAGGGTCATACTTCACATGAAGAACAAAATAGTTCCAAACGCCAGATCTGAATGAGGGTGGGGGAGGTTGAATTTCGGGTAGCGTTGAGGCAGCTGCCATGTTGCAACTAGCTTAGCTTCTGTCTTGCTAGCTTGCCCTGCGCTCAGTGGATCTGCACTCGACAGTGCAGCCTAGGCAGAGTAGTTGAACGCAGATCCACTGAGCGCTCAACACAGACAGCATGGTCAGAAGGAAAGTTGATAAAATAAATTAAAAATTTTGTATTGTTTGATACATATGCGTACCGAACCGAAAGCACTGTATCGAACGGTTCAATATCGATACGAGTATTTTTACACCCCTACTAACTAGCCTGATGCTCATAGCTGTAGCTGGAGCCGACCACGTTTTCACTGTGGGAGAACACACGGGGGTTCTCACGGAGTTCAGCTACTCTGAGCACTCAGCTTGTGTGCTGATGATGTTCTAGTATTACATGTTGAATATTAAATGCACTAAAATAAGATGATGGGATTAGTTAATTTTGATCTTAAAGGTTCTGAATCTATTTTATTTTTTGTTACGTTTGTTGCTCGAGCAGCACTGTATAGATGTCTCTGCATATTCTTACTGTGCTGATACGTTACCACATACTGTAGAACTACAGCCTGTGGGCTTTTGTATATTTTTTGGTAATTTTATTCTGTACATTGTCTGTAATTAACATATTGCTTCATTGCTATGCAGTGCAAAGCAATGCTCCTGTAATTCAGTTAAAGGGGCAGTACTGGGAAAAAATAATCTACTATAGTTCATGGTTTATTTCTGATTTCTGATAGAAATGTGCACCTTGATGATAGAATAAGCTGATTACAATTTAAAGATTGCATTCATGATTAAGATGCACTGTACAGACTGTAGTTAGAAATTAGAATTAATGTTTTGTGCTTGTTTTTGTTAAAGCTTTTGCATTATTTTCACATATGGCCATATACATCACTATAGTGTGTGAACTGAATTAGTAATAGCTCTGTTGTTTACACGCTAGGTTTTTTTTGTGGGATCGTGAGACCTGGATTTCCCTTTGAACCGAACCACAGCCATTCCGAGTTGGCCCAGAAGGGCAGGTTGCTCTTCCCTCACGAACAATTGCAACAGTGCGGTAGGACGAAATCGCACCAATCACAGACTTTTGACCTTTTGGATTCGAATTGACTGAACACGGACAGGACTGACATATCTGAGCCCAGATAGGATTCTGGTTGTTATTATTATCGCTGTCATTGTATTTTATTTTATGTTTTCATTCCTGTTTATGAAGTGCTGTTTAATTGTTGCTAGATAGTTCAACACAATTGAAAGCCACTTTACCTGTGGCTCCAGTCATTCTTCTCCACGCCACTCACCTTGACCCTCCTACGAATCTAGCTATTGGCCCATTCTCTCCACTTTAACTTCCCCTACCCTATCCTGTACTTGGCTACACCTGCATTGTTGCTCAGTTTGCTTTTTAGGTGAATTATTTATTTCTGGTTATAAAATAAATCTATTTTAAGTTGAACGCCGTGTGTCTGACTTGTATTCTTCTTTGTGGAAGCATCCATGTCCCCACGCGGCTTTATCAAGTAAAAACAAACCATTATAACGCCATAGCAGGTGGTTACAGGGAGAAAGTCAGGAAGGACTCATGCAGGTGTGTGGTGACAGCTGTGCTCAAACTGAGCACAGGTCTGAAGCTGTGATTCTTTCAGGAGTCCTGCACTGAAAGCTAAATGTAATTGTTTTATGTCTCCATCCTCTCCAGATCTTTGCTGTGATGCACAGACTTGTTGTGAAAATACAGTAAGAAGAGACTGAGCTGTGTTCATGTTGTGTGTGTCACCGAGGTCTAATGTGGACGTAAATCATTTGGACAACGACCGTGCCCACACTGAGGGGGACTGAGTCGCCCTCATCTATTACCACAGGAGCTCACAGCATCGGAGCTTAATGAGCAGAAGAAAGTGCTTTTCACTTGTTTTTGCTTTAGGTTTTGCCTCTAAGGCAAAATCAGACTGACTGCCCTAACATCTTGGCAAAGGTCTGCATGCAGCCGTGAGACTGAGAGATGCAGGGCTGACAGAACTGCTGCCACCTCCTCTGAAGAAGTCTGGGTTTAAAACAAAAGTCCAAAAAAAGTTCTTTACATGATACCTTTCAATATCAAGGTCAAATAGTGCTTTGTGAATAGAGATGGTAAAAAAGTAGAAACATTGCTCAGGAAACAGCCATCCATTCATTTTCTGGTGGTTATCTGCGTCCAGGTCGTCAGGACAGGAGTCCGAACAGACGCTCCCTCTCCTCAGCCACCTCCTCCAGCTACTTCAGGGGTGGGAGGGGGCGCTTAGGCTCTCCCAGGCCAGATGAGAGATGTAATCTCTCCAGCATGTCTGCGGTCTGAGGTCTCCTCTCAGTAGGACATGTCCAAACACCATCTAGGGGGTGTCCAAGAGGCATCTCCCAGATGAGGTAACCCAGCTCATACAGGTGTCTTTTTATATGGAGGAACAGTAGCTCAAATCTGAGCTCCTCCCAAATGACCACGTTCCATCTCTAAGGGAAAGAGGAAGCTCAGGTCCACCGCTTCTGTCTGTGGCACTGCCTACAGCTGAATTGGCAGCTTCGCTTCAACACGACATCGTCAACACTGCATCTGCTGCACGAAACCAACACTTAAAATTCACTGATCAAAGAAATTAAAGGAACACTTTGAAAACACGTCAGTGGAAAACAATTAGTGTATCTATACTGATATGACCTGGGTAATGTGTTAATAGTATTAAAGCCCACAGCACCAGTGTCGAGTCTGACAGTGAGTGCCCTTGTCTACCCTGTAGAGGTCTGTGTGTCCCTGCATGGATCTGGCTCCACAGACCATCACTGACCCACACCTCGTCTGTCACACGTGCTCTGGGTGAACCTGCTCTGGTGGTAATCTATGGCTCCACGGTGCACCGAGCACAGGGCCTGCTCGAAGTCCGTTTCCGATGGTCTGGTCAGAGACATCCACACCAGCTGGAGTCACTCTGTATCTGATCCCGATACCGGTTCTGCTGATGGGGCGAAGGCCTTCGATGGCCCTGTCCAGCTCTCCTATAGAGTGACAAGGTTTTTAAAAAAAAACCTTTATGGACGTTTTTTTTGTATTTTTCGTCTAAAAAGAAAACATATTCTGAACAAACAAGTTCTGCACGAGAAAATTAAGCTCGTCCTAGGAAAACATGTCTGTTTATCTATAAGCTGTTTCAGCTCATGTTGAGCTTTATTTGCCAGTTACAGAGTTTGACAATGGTTTGGGTGAACTTGCACAATAAGAATTAGATTATTTTTCTTATTTCAAGACTAAGGCCACTTAAACAATTTTTGAATTTAAGACATGTATCAGTGACACAGAAGCTTGTCTTGTGTTTATGTGAAAATCAAAATTAAGGTGTAAGATCTTAAAGAAAACAAAAATTTCTTGAAAACAACTTGTTCAACAATTTATACTCGTTTTAGGTAAAGAATTTCTAAATAACAGAAATCAGATTTCACTGTAATAAGCCAAATTTTCTTCAATTAAGCATACATGTTAGACAGTTGTGTCTCGTTAAAGGCATGCAGCAGAAGGATTCATCTGCTGGTTTGCTGACCCCACTGGCAGACAGTTTAGGCAGATTTAAGAATATTTGGCACAGCAAAGCTTTTGACGATTGGACTACCTGTGCCACCTCTGTGGGGTCCAGGTATGACCTCATGCTACTAGCAGTGACACTGACCTCAGCCAAATATATGACCTAGTCAGTAAAAACGAGTCGGTGAAAGTGTCGGTGGTTAAACCATTAACCATCGTTTCGTGGGTTGTGTGATCGTTTCCAGTGTTCCTTCAATTTTGAGCAGTGTCTGTTAATTGTGAATGAAAACACTTTAGCTGTGATTTTAAAACTCGACTCGACTCATTGAGATAGGCAGCGTCAAACCTGCAGTCCAAGCTCATATTTGCAGTACTGCACACAGTAAAATGAGATTCAGTAACACGAGCAGCAGCGATGGTGCAAAATGTCAGAGACAGTGAGCTGTACCGACCCCCAGAGACCATCGCTCAGTCTGCCAGTCTGTGAACAAACGTCCTCGGTGACCAGAGCGTTGGTTTGTGGTTTTAACCAAACTTTATTTAAAACTTTTACATGTTTCTTTTCCTCTAAGAACACTTGAATTCAGGCACCTGGGTGGATAAAATGAAGACCCTCTGGAGACCGTCAGGGTGTGAGGACGGCCCCTCCTCTGTAATCCATCGTTCCTCCTCTTCTTCGTCTTCCTCCTCCTGCTCCCTGAAAGAAACGCTCTAGCGAGCTGCTCTGAGGCTGTTTCTGTGCTCCTCCTGCACCTCCTCCTTGACATTAGTTGACCCTGAGGAGCATCAAAGCTTGTATTTTGGAGAGTTTTTTTGTAAAAGTTAATTGTCCATGTACTCAGCACTGCTCATGCCCAGTTGGCATCCTGCTCTGCAGCAGTATTGTCTAATAAAATGGAATTATGCCCTTAATCATTGCCCTCTCGCGCTCATTTACTTCCTGTCTTTATCTCCCTCCTCCCACACACCAGCTCTCCATTTTTTCCTTTCTTTTTGAAGTCATTATAGCATCCTGGGACACTTTTATGACATTTATTCTTCTTGGCACTTCCCTCCCTTCCCTCTCTCTCTCTCATCATCCCTCTCTCTTTCTGTTAATTACCCTTGCAGTCTTATCTGTCGACACCCTTCAAACTTGCGGTTCCCTGTCATGAATCAAGCGCCCCCCTTCTCCTCTGCCTCCTCGTCGTCCTCCCTCTCTCCTCCTCTTCCTCCTCTGCCCATATCAGCCAAACAATTAACCAACTGGCTCGCTCTAATTAACAGAGAGACACATGCACAAGTCCTCCTGTTTCTTTGGCGTGGAAACGATAGAGGCCCACTCGAGCTTTTCTGGAGATTTTCTGTTCTTTTGTTTGTTTCTGACTCGACCGCAGATAAAGACGTTCTCAGCAGGAGGGAAAAAATAACTCTGCTGTCAGCAGGAGGTTTGTTTTTGCTCCCGTGGACTTTAAATAGAAAGAAGTTGACACAATAGAAATCCATAATAGGATGTCACGCCTGTCTTCACTAATGATAGCTCGTACGCAGACTGTTTATTGCCCATCGTCTGCGTCTCCTGCGACTTGTTTAGGGTCAGCTCATGCTCACTTGCCCGTCTCTACCTCTGTAAGGTTCCCCACATGAAAACATAGCAGAAGGCTAAAAAAGGCCGTGGGAGCACTGCTCACTCCTTCGGTGACTATATCAGGCATCTGTGTTTCCTTATTTGACAGAAACCATTGTGTTGTTTTGGATCTTTATTAAGCAGATTACACACATCCTCCATGCTAAAACACAACGAGCTGTGGTCCATCTTTGGACTCACTGTCAGTTTGATTCACGATGTATCGGCTGAAAATGAACAACTGTTGGGTTTAAGCAATAAAAAGTTTCACCAAACCCGCAGGGAGCCTTTCTCTCACTATCTGGTAAAGTTGCATTTAATTTTGAGGGGTTATTAGAGCAGCATGCTCTAATGCTAAAATACACAGCATTGTTTAGCATTACTGCAGGATCTCTTTCATCCCTCAGTTTAAACTGTTCCATTTTTGCTCATTTTTATCTCTGAAAGTTGGCAGCGAGCTAACTGTAGTTACCCACATATGTATTTACAGTAGACCCCTGAAGCACGTGGACTGAATGTGTCTCTACAAAGCCCACAGGATGGTTTAAGTTTATTACATTTAATTTATTTAGCATCAAATCACAACAACAGTCACCTCAAGGCAACTCACTTTATAAGGTACAAACCCTACCCTCATGACCATGACTGGCAGGAAGATGAGACGTTACCTACCCGGAAGTGATGGAATCCAATGAGTCAGGTTCCACAGATGAGGATATTCACTTGTTTCACACCATCTAAAGTTATAAAAGCAGACAGATTGCACCAGCGCATACAACTCAATTGATCTGTTGCCAAAAGCCGAGGTAATGGCTGAACTCTGGATTTCTGGTTCCCATCTTTAACGGAACCGTTTAAAAACAACAAGATCGTACGGTTATGGTGTAACCTTGGTTCTCTTAGTGAGAGACTATCTCTCCACACCGTTACATATTCCATATGTACGGTGTAACTCTGTAAGACACCCCGCGAGGAGACGGTGCAACCGAACCGCCGAGAGTGAAGGTGCAGGGAGTCAGTGACAATGCACCAATGGAGACACCACCCTGGTCAGGGCTTCGCAATGCGAAGGCCGAGCCAGGGGGTGGAGGTAGCAGTCTGCAGACGCCAGACTGGCCTGAACCGATCGTGCAGGACACAGGATTGCAAGTGATCGGCCGCTCAGGTCAACCCGAGAACCGCGAGGCATCCCGCTGGTTGCATAGGCCTACGACATGCGGGCAATGCCAGGCAGAGAGTTGGCGCTACAGGCTGGAGAACTCTCACTTGCCACAGTGAGGTTCGACTGGCGTGTAAGCCGCCGAAGCGGGCAAAACGCCAGGGGAACACAGCCAGCAACTGCAGGTCAAGTTAGGGATATGACCCATCCATCCTCAAAGCCGAAGCCGCCCCGAGCTGTTGACAGACAGGGAGGGGGGGTGCTGACACAAAGTCCCAGGTACTGGACATCCCCGTGCTGGCCGAGTAAGTCCGTGACACACAGGCAAGCACCAACAGGGAGCCAGGATTGCAGGCTAGGGACCTCTCACTCACTGGCCGAAATGTCAGACATAGCAAGGTCTGACAAGCATAACCGGCGGCATGTGGTTGGAGCGACAGAATGCGGTCGGCCCGTGCGTACGCCCCCCCAAGGATCTCTAGCTGGGCACCTTCGGCGAATGCGGCAATACGCCAGGGGAATACAGCCTGCAGCCGCAGCAGCTTATGTGCCAGGCAGAGACTGGCTAAAGGATGCTGGAGAACACACATTCGCTGGCTGACATATCTGACACAGCGAGGCCTGCTTCACCAGGGCATAGGCATAGCAGCCACTCTGTGCCATCCATACACAGGGGGCCAGCAAGAGTGGGCCTGATGAGACAGTAGCGGACAGTCGGGAAGTGGCAGCTCAATGAGCGGGCACCTGCTGCAGACAGAGAGCCAGCGCTGCGTGCTGGAGAACACTCACTCGCTGGCTGGTATATCAGACACAGCGAGGTCCGACTGGCGTGTGAGCCGGCGAACCGCGGGCTATACGCCAGGGGAACACAGCCTGCAGCAGCAGTGCAGCTGCAAAGATGCAGGGTCAAGGCAGGGATGCAACCCGAAGGGTCCATCCACACAGTCACGAAGCCGCCCAGCCATTTGCAGACGGGGGGTCTCGTGGTCTAGCCCGCTGAAGGCCAAGCTGGGACTTAACCCAAAGGTCTGCCCCAGGGCTGAGTGGTCGCTAGCGCAGTCCGCAGACAGGCAAGCAGCAACAGTGAACTTTGAACAGAACAAGACACTTGTGCAAAGCACTGCAGGCTGGAGAACACTCTGGCGCGTAAGTCTGCGAATGCAGGCAACACGCCAGGAGAAGATCGCCTGGAGCTGCAGTGCAGCCAAGGACGTGACTCGCCGTGGTGTCAGCTCACTGAGCAGGTCCTGCTGGCCACGTAGACCCGCAACATTTGGGCAATGTGCCAGACAGAGAGCCAGTGCCGCAGACCGGAGAACTGTCAACCGCTGGCCGAGCCGTCAGAAGCAGCGAGGTCTGACTGGTGTGTAAAACCAGTGAAGCGCGAGCAATAGGCCAGGAGAACACAGCCTGCAGCAGTGCTGGCCACTAGACCCAACTCAAAGGATGTCAGGAGGGAGGAGGGCGGCTGGAGGACAGCTGGCTCCGGGTCCTCCCCGCTTCAACTGAACACGGCCATCTTCACACATCTGCATAGGCCCCTCAGCTTCCTCACAGTGAGGTGGCCGCAGGGTAGACAGGCAGTCCCATCAGGCATCCCTGGTTGTCTGACCGGAGCCAAGTGTCATAAACATCAACCTCCTGACAATCAACGTCCACCAGCCCAGGCCTCACAGGGAGGGCCATGGGAGGGAACGCTGTGGGAGGGGCCCGGAATCAGGTGACCCAGACATGGGTTCACCCATCTGGGCCCCACTCCAGTGGTAGCCAGAGGGGATGGAAGTTCTTCAACCTCCACCTCACGATAATCAACCTCCACGGCCCAGGCCTTGCAGAGGGGGCCGTGGAGGCAACTTCTCCCGGCATGCACGGCAGCAACCAACTGTGGGCAGGGGACCATAAATGCTGGGAGGCAGGGCACCCAACTGCCACATACATACAGCACTCTCAAGGCACTCACACACACACACAACACAAGTGGAGATCAAACTATCACCGGTGTCACGTCTGCACAGCTGTTTTATACGTGAGCTGTGGGGCGCAGCCGGGCGTGCCGGAGTGTCTTAAAGAAATATCCACATGCCACGACCAAGGAGTACCCCGTACATATGGAATATGTGGCGGTGTGGAGAGATAGTCTCGATATGCTAGAGAACACGTGTTAATGATACACAGATCGTTTTGGTCATGGCATGACCTCCAACCATTGTTTCCTTGTTGTGTAACTACACCGTCATGCAGCTTTTCACCATCAGTGCATTTTAATCTAAACTAAGCCGTTCAGTAGTCCAAATTGGACCCGCCGGTTTGCTGGAAAGAAGAAACAGAGGAGATCAAACTCGCTGGTTTCTGCTGATGAATATATGTAAGTTGCCTTTTGTCTGGTGGCAGTTTGAGGCATCGCCACGCGCTTCCTGTGATTCGCTTAGCGGTTAGAAACACCAGCTAATCAGGGCCTAATTCTCCGACAGCTCAGTTTTAATCATGCTGATCATTGATGATATTGACCTCCTAAGCTGCACAGCCTGCAAACTGCACACTCGCCGAAGCCCGCTCACTTCCATACGCACAGCACGTTAACAAGAAATGACAAGTGTCCCGAGCGCCCCGGCACATGCAGCTAACCTTCAGAAAGAGTCGAGTTCTTTGTGATTGATGACTTTAATACAAAGGAAGCAATAAAGCAGAACTAAATACAAAATTAGCTGTAATAGTACTGTACATTATTACACTTCATTATTGCTTTCCAAAGGGGCTGATGACCCATATAATGCAAAGAACTAACTTTTCCCCTGACTTTTCTCTATTCATTTGTCTTTGTGGAGAAGTTTCCACAGCTTTTTTCCCTAAACCAAACAGTTGAACACAGACTCCATCTTTAATAACAAATGACAGCTAACCGGGCAAATGTTCCAGTAAGTGAGAAGCACGTTCCTGATGGAGTTATGGGATGTTTTGTGGGTTTCGAGTCATAATGAACTCAGCATGGTTTTTATTTTGGAAATTATGGTGCTGAATGCGAGGAAGGAGGAACAATCAGGCTTCAGCAGATTCCAACACAAACTAACACTGATGTTAGCAAGTGAGCTAATGTTCGCCAGCTAGCTATTAATACAGATAAGCTACCATTAGTCAACCTTTTAGCTAATGAAGCCCATTCAGTCACACGGTAACACTACAGTTAGCATTAGCAACACTTTTGGTTCATGGTGGTCCAACCTTTTCTTTCGGTTTATTAGCAAATCATAATATGGCTGGTAACACAGCTAGCTTCCTTCTGCAGTAAAGGCCCTTTCACATAAGGGGTGCACTCTCACACAAGTTTACAGACATTTATAGGGACCTCCAGAGTCTTTCCTTGTTGTGGAAACGACACACTCTTCACGTGTCGGGATAGGTCCTAAGCGTTTTTCTTTATGAATCAGCGAAGCATTTGATAATAATTTGTATGTACTGTCACACAGTAACACTACTGGCTCTAGTGACAACAACATCAGCTTCCTAACTAAAGTACACACCCAGGTAACGCTATGTTATATATTAGGAGGATGACAGTAACAGCTAACATGGGGGCTGTTAGTCAGCTAGCTGTAATTTAGCTACTAGGGGTGCAACGATATTCGTATCGATATTGAACCGTTCGATACAGTGCTTTCGGTTCGGTACGCATATGTATCGAACACTACAATTTTTTTCAATTTTTTTCAATTTTTTTTTTTTTTTTTTGTGTCCCGTTTGGATCTATCCGGTTGTTCAGTCTGACGTCACTAGCCGTGTCTGGGTCTAAACTCCGCTGCAGGTCCATATATCAAACGATCACTATGGGATTACTGAGAGTTGAAAAACTGTCTAAAGTCTTTCATCTTTAATAAAATGATCAGCGTTCTGCTCTACCAGGTGTAACAATTGAGTTTAACATCCAGGCATCCATGAAAACGGAATTTATGACATTTAACGGAGTTAGAAGTTAGCAGGGAGTTAGCTCGCTAGCTTCTATCTAAATACAATATAGCATGTCCTGACTGCGGGGTTTTGGAAACAAATTAAAACGTACAGCTCTGCTATCACTTCCAACATAAATGAAGACAGAAAACTAAACAGCAGTGACGTTTGTAGGGTTACTGAAGTTGGGCTAGCTGGTATATAATGATGTGCTACGTGACCGCTAGCGACACAGCTATGTTAGCATAATATAAACAAGCTAACTTTTTTTCCACTCGATAAAAGTTAATGTGAGTGTTCTCGGTGGTCAGGAACAAATGTAATCGCATGGCAGGATGCTGTAAAAGGACCAAACTTCAGCCAGGAGAACAACTGAGATAATCCATCCACAATACGAGGTTAGTCATTCATATACTGCTGCATGGGCTGGGCTGTAGTTACATCCTAAGGTTTTAAAAACTGAGCTTAAATAAATGATTAGCGGTAATAAAAGCCGAGGGAGGTCAACAGTGATCACTGACTGTTTTAGGAGCTTTTTGAGATTAAATAGAAGAAAATACATAACATTAAACATGTTAACAACACAAAAGCCATATTAAACGCAGACTACTTTAGACCCGGAAGTAGGATTCGTCGCGTCATCACTGAACAACCGGATAGCCATCAGAATTGTTGTCTTGAGGCCAAGAAAGATGCCAAGAGGATTTATTTTAAGTGGATCATCATATTGGTCCATTTGATTGACCTTTATTATAATTATGAATTTATTTTATTTTCAGTTGCAAACGGGACAGACATGACTGTGGGATAGGACAGGGGGAAAGAATGAAAGAAAGAGGGGGAGAGAAAGAAAGAAAACCAAAGGGGAGAAAAAAAAAAGAACAATACAAAATTTGTAATTTATTTTATCAACTTTCCTTCTGACGATGCTGTCTGTGTTGAGCGCTCAGTGAATCTGCATTTGACTACTCCGCCTAGGCTCGAGAGTGCAGCCTAGGCGGAGTAGTCGAACGCAGATTCACTGAGCACTCAACACAGACAGCATGGTCAGAAGGAAGAGCGCAGGGCAAGCTAGCGAGACAGAAGTGGACCTCCCCACCCTCATTCAGATCTGGCGTTTGGAATTATTTTGGTTTTCATGTGACGTATGACCCTGAAGGTAAGCGAGTCATGGACTAAAGTAAAACAGTATGTTGGATGTGCCATGCAATGCTCAATTACATGGGTGGGAACTAGTGTGTTAGCGCAGTTAGCTCGTTAACGTGTTGGCCGTCTAGCCCCTCTGTATAGGGTAGCTCGTTAACGGAGATTTGCCGTGTTGTGGCGTTAAGGTTATTTCAACGAGATTAACCTGAAAGCACTAGTGGGAACACAACAAATATGACTGCACATTTACACCGACATCATCCTAGTGCAAAGACAAAAACAACAAGCATGCATGCTACAAACTTTAGCCGAGTCATTTAGACAGCTGTTAGCACAGGATTCTCCTTATGGAGACCTGATATGTTTAATATGCTGCTGAGAATATAGCCCAGAAGAAGCGTATAGTATAGCTTTTATTTTGGAAAGAGACATTTCTCTGTAATAAACTCTCTTTTCCAAAGATGAGTGATTCCTCAATCAGATACAGGGCTCGCAATATCGCTAGCCCGACGTCCCGGGGCTATCTCTGCCCTGCCTGTCGGGCTATTGTAGGAAGGAAAAATATATGTCAATGCTTTTGCATTCTTTCAGAAATGTAGCTGGGTAATTATGTCATTGGGTGAGCCACTGTGAATATGTGACATATTGAAATCGTGTTTGAATTTGCGCTTGTTTTTTTGCTTTCACTTTGCAATCGCGCGAACTGTGTATAGAGAGCGACAGCAGGGGCGGAGCGTGGGGGTGGCTTACGGGGCTTAAGCCCGGGTTGTTTTGTCAGAAGCCCGGGGTATTTTGGAGTGTAATTTTTTCATAGTTAGATGCCTGGCTGACAACTGTATAAAACAAAAAGTACACACAATATTCGAAGCACATAGTGCACACTGTGGGAATTTACGACTGTGCGTGAATCCCCCCCTGATATTGGTATGATCCAAGCTCAGGCACTAAGCGACTGAGCGAGGGGGCGGGGGGAGCTGCTGCCCGTGAGTGCGCTGTTGGAGAGACGGAGCCAGCCATACTAAGGAGAGCTTAAGTTTGACCAGGTACCAAAGCAAATCATTCGTACCGTACAAATAATGTAAATATGACGGTGCATCACGAAAGATTGATATGAAACTGATCACTTGACCAATATTACGTTACTTGCTCTTCAAGTGAATCAACAAATGGCGAAATGAAAAGCCGAACAAATGCTATTTTTTTTAGAGAGTCTTAGCTTACGTGTGTTTATTTCATATTTTCAGTTCTTACCCTCCCCGACTAATTCGGTTTCAGTTATGTACTGAAATATAAGAATGGACATTAGAGGCTTCTTTCAAAGAAAAAACTCAGGTAAATGTTATTTTATATATTATGCTTTGTATGTTGTTCAGTATATTTCTATGCAAAACAAGAGGGATTTCAGTACACAGCAGGATATTCACATTTGTAACCAGATATTTACACTTTAGGGAGAAAACATTTTTACTGTACAACATCAATTTAGAGTAAACTTTTGTTTTAGATAAATATTGAAATATATTTTGAATTAGTTAAATGTCAGAATAAAGAGAGACAGAGCTGTCTATTTTTTATCACTTTCATTAAATTTAGGAGTACATATACACTAAGTTTATTGTTAATTAATAAGAAAACTCCAGAGGATTCCATTCTGAGCTGAAGAAGCTTCTGATAGGTTAGTAGAGTCCATGTGAGTAAACTGGTTGCACAGCTGTGGATGCATATAAGGCAAAACACAGAGCCTGTTTCTGTGACATGGGAAAATCAAGAGATGTCAACCAAAACACCAGGAAAAGAACTGTGGAGCTCCATAAGTGTGGCTCAAGTTTGAATACAATTTGGTGCCATTTGCAATTAAAAAACACAGACAGTTTCTCTCTTTACTCTTAAAGTTAACAAATATGTTTTTATATTTATCAATCTAAAAAAATAAACATTTAGTCTGATTTGATGTTACAATTAAAAAAGTGTTTGTTTTGATCTTAAGAGTTTGTAAATATCTGGTTTCAACTGTATATTTGATGATTGTCAGCACAAAGAGGGAGAGAGGAACAGAGAGGGAGAGAGAGGAGAATGAGGACAGAACAGAGATGAACAAGAGCAGGTGAGACACACATGTTAGTCAAATGGTTGTTTACCAAAGTATCACCGTATCACAGGTCCTCATGTATCTCGTACCCAGTGTTTCTTTTTAGGTTTGCTATTTTTCAAATTCTATATTAAGTTTTGCAGGCTTGTTTGCACAACAAGGCTGAATAATTATATAAACTTTTCTCAGTCTAAATATTGTACTTTGGTAGAATTAAAAAAACAACTGTAGTGCAGGTCTATGATGATTTTTAGTGCTATCATCTAGTTCTGATTCTGGTTCTGTCTTGGTTAAGTCCCAAGTAGTCCTGCTTTTGAACTGTTGTAGTCCTGTTTTAATTCTGGATCAGTTCTGCGTCTGGTTGAATTGGGGTTTAGTCCCTGTGTCTTGATACAGCCCCGACTTCGTTCTGTCTTGCTGCTTAATTAAAAAACTAGTTTAAGGTGTCCTGCATGTGTGATATATATATTTCCCTATATGAAGTCATTCTTTTTTGAACAAAACTCAAAACAGAGCCAATTAATCTTTCAGTCATTTCTACACCCCCCCTCAAAAAAAAAAAAAAATCCCACATGCATACTACCCTTTAGGGCTAAGCCCCGGGTGTTTCAAATGTCTGGCTCCTCCTCTGAGCGACAGCACTGATCTGTGAGTGATGATAATTTGTGCACCAATTCCTCTGACATCGTCTTATCAATCGTTAGCTTACTATGCAAACATGACAAGTGAAATCTCCCGCAGCTTAAACATGTGAGAGGTTGATCGCGCAGAGAATCGCTGAGCTTATGTGAGTGCGGCAGGATATATATTTCACTACGATGACCTGGATGACTGAGAACCTTCACAGACAGATATATATTTTAGTTCTGCTGAGCCAAATAAGACAGGTCAGGGTGAAGAAGTGACAGCCAAAGAAAAGCTTACCACAAAACGGAGAAGTTATGACAAATCAGACTATAAGGCAAAAAGAAAGTGCAGCTTTATGGTTTCATGGACAAAATAATTTCTGTGGCTGCAATATGACGAGCTAAAAAACAACACGCACAAGGGTTAGGGTTAAATTTAAAAACTGTACTTTTGTGTTAAAATATATATTTATAATTTTAATAAATGACAAATTAAAAAGGCATGAACATTTTTTTTTTGTATCGAAAAATATCGAACCGTGACACCAAAGTATCGAACCGAACCGAACCGTGAATTTTGTGTATCGTTGCACCCCTATTAGCTACATAGCAAGTATCTGACACTGAGAGGTACGTCCAGCTGAGCTTTGCTGCCATTACAGTGATATTCATGTATACAGTCGCTGCTGTGACATACAGAAGATATGGTAGGGGAACATGCTCGAGCACGACGGTCCTCACAGTCCTGAAAATTTTTTCTTTGAAATTATTTTAGCTGGAAACAGAAATCTGAGACTGATTAGTGTAAAACTGGGTATGTTTTTACAATTACAGGAAGTGACCCTTCAACATTAAAGGGAAGCTGAAGGGTGCACACAGCGAGGTTCAGGCAAACAAATCCATCCCCACAGTGTCTTTTTCTCTCTCTGATCTACTGTCTCCACCACAATGGTACACACTCAACAAGGGCAATGCAGAGCAAGCAATTGGGTTTGGAAGGAGATAGTTTTCAGTAATTATTTCGCCGTGCCGTGGTCGACATGAAAAATATTACCCACATGAACAGAAGCAATCAGTTTCCTCCTCAAGGTGTCGGATACACTTATTTCGTTGCACCGAGGACAATTTGAAATGCATAATCCTTCTCCCACGCACTCGCTCGTCTGCGCTTATTTAATAGTTTCCCCCAATAACTGCATGAATATCATTAAAAATGTCACAGGCATGGCTTGTGAAGGAATGCAGGAGTCCCACACCCACCTGGAGTCTGAAGTTTTTATTATGGAGCTTATTGACTGGTGGGCTGACACAATGATTGAATAAAACAGGAAATGGAACGTGACAGAAATGCAGGAAGGGCGGGAGCTCAGGCGAGTCTCCTTCATCTGAACTTTGTTTTACTGCTTCGTGCTCCCGCCGTGAGGGATCCAGAATAAAAAGTGAAGCAGGTGTCTGTGGCTGCTGTTCGCCGTGCACATCATTGTGCATTTGGGGTTAATTGGGAGAAAGCTGGGTTTGTTACTGCATGGCTGCCAGTATAAACCCCTAACGGGGCCGGGAAATCAGGGCTGGGAAAGTGTTTAAGATGCACACTGTAGTTGTTAAACGAGGGAAACGGTGTGTATATGCACAAGTCTCTGCCGACTACGACAGCTTTCCTGGGCGGTTATTAAAAATGTGCTACTTGTCAGCTCTGTAAGTGCATGTCGAGCTGGTGTAGTGTCTGCAAATGGGGATGCTAATGGGTAATGGGGAAAGCAACTGCAGCTGACACCTGAGCTCTGCTTCGTGGCATCTGTTTAGCTAGTTTTGTAGAATAGATCTGCAAAGCCTCCGGGCTTTTGTATTATTTTAAATGTGCTTGGTGCAAGTCTCGGTTTTAGCTGTAAATTCAGGCAGCACATCATGGAGGGTTGAGGGGCTCATTAGGACCTGCGCTCGCCTGGAAGAAGCAAAAGTTTAGAGTAGGAGGGAGCGGTGGAGTGTTTAAATAACCGAAATCAGCCTTTTAATTCACTGATAACTTGTTTCCTGAAGTGTTGGCAGCCAAAGTGCCAGCTTTAACAAGTGATGTCACACTGGCTATGTCCATCTTCAATGTACAGTCTGTGATGGATGTACTCTTTAAGAAGACTGAGTTTAAACATCTTCAGGGGAGGAACTCTTCTAAAGCTTTGGGTTTGACGTTTGATTCGTGGCAAAGCAGGAAATTCATTTTTGACTTTTTGCCCAGTTACAGGTGGGCGACAGCGACCCTGAGATATTTAAAATGTGACCGTAGCTCGGCTGCTGTCTGTGCTTCCTGACTGTTAGGTTGTTGTAATTCCTCGTGCTGCTTTCATGTCTTGTTTTCAACACCTGTTGGTTGTCATGTTGCGTGAATGCAGCATCAGGTTCTCTGACTTCAGCTCAGCTCCTCTCTCTCGTCACGCCAGCACACCTCCCACGGTGAGCTTTCCACGCAGCGACACTGAAGCTCGGCTACATTTCTCACTGAGTAATGAGCTTTTCATTTCTCGGTGTCTCTCTGAAACGTTCCTCGCTTTTCAAGACAAATGTATCACCTTCAGGTCTGATCAATAAGAAGCTGCTGCTGTTGTCGGGAATATGATCCCATCGGTTAGGTGTGTGTGGGTATTTTTGATGTGCCCCCACCCCTGACCCCGGGGGTGAGGAAAGAAACTCCCTCAGAGTTCATGTGTTTGATCTTTTCATGGTTGCTTTTTTGCAGTGAGACCTGCTTGGAGCCGTGGTACGTCTGTGAGGAGACGTCTGGTTTGTGCCCACGTGGACTTCCCTGGTGGCAGTTCCTCACACACCACCTCGGGGAGTTTTCTTCATCAGCCAGGTGTGATCAAAAAATTCTGGATAAAATTTAGGTTTTAGAAAAATTAGATTTAGCGGTTGTTTTTCTTCACTTCTATCACGGTTCGCTGGAAAAGAGGACTCAGAATGCAGAACTGTGTGTTTATTTACAGTGCCCAATAATCCACAAAATAAGTCCAAATAGTGCTTTTCCCCAAATCCTGGTGCGACTCTGTCCGTGACTGTGTTGGTTCTCCCAAACTGCCCACTCTGTCCCAGACTCCTAGTGAAGGCGAAACAACACACGACAGATGAGCTTCCAAGCCGACAACCTTACAACACAGAGCTCACAGATACTACCGGCTTAGAGTAATAATCCAGCACTGACTGTCACCCGACCACACCTTTAAATACCTTTACCCAAGATGGAGGAAGATTAGAGGCAGCTTGCGGGAAAATTGAGCGCAGGTGAGCCAGCTTCAGCGCAGAGGTGCTTCCGGGTCCGAGACCGGCCGCTGACGCTCTTCCAGAAGCACGAGCATCCATAAACAGAAGAGCGGGGAGGAAAAGGGATAGAAACACACATACAGCAGGCAGATCGTTCGGGGAGGACAGTCAGACCATAACAGCTTCATCTTTTCGGGCGTGTCGAGATGGATTTCAGATCTGACCTCTGATTCTGTTTTTTTTGTCAAATTTCTGGTTCAAACTGACCTAAATTCATAAATTCATCCCAGTGGTTTTCTTCATCTGAAGGGGGAACATTCAGAGGCGATGACGGCAGATGACTGTTTCGCTTTTAATGATCCACAAAATGCATTTACAGTAAAAACACATGGAACCAAAGAGCCAATGGGAAGCTGGAACCCTTGGAGCGCTGAAGCTGCGTGGTGACAGACATCATAGTAAAGATGGAGGTAAGCATGCTCTGGTGGGAGGAGCCGGAAGAGCTTTACTGTTGTTTAACTTTGTGGTTAAGCAGCAGAAGTAAGAGGACTGCTGATTGGCCAGACTGACCTGGCATTGGCTTGAGTTTACTCAAGTCTCTGCTGCACAGACACGGCTCCGACGAGTGGGTGTGGGAGATATCTCAGTCTGTCCCTGAGCCTGTTTATAGTCTTTATGTGATGATCTCTTTTTTCCTCGGCTCCTTTTACAGCAAATACATTTGTATCAGCACGATCAGACCAATAAAGCATTTACCGAGAGTGCACCGAAGGATACCAGAGTAACCGCTGACGGATGAGGCTGCTGATGGAGGCGGAGGTGGAGAGTTTGTAGCTCCACTGAAGCAGCAGGCAGTTACGTGATTGGTACATGGATTCCAATTACTGAGCGATCAGGAGGCTTCGTGCACGCTGGCTTGTGAGTTTTCTTCATTTGTCATTTGCTCACAAGACTTTGTGTTCTCAGAAACGTAGCGTGAAGTAAAGACGCGTTTCAGGGAAGTTTAGCAGCAATCGTTCACGTCTCTTCAAACACCGCGCGACCAGCAGTACGTCTTCATCTGTTTGTTTACCATTTAGACAGCCGAGGAATTCTGGGTGAATGTCAGCGAACTGAAAGCATAAAGGTTTCCCATCACATCCTGACACTTTCATATTCTGATAAGCTGAACAGAATGACAAGCACATCCCTGTGGAGACACCTGGGAAATAACAACAGCCTATTCTGCACTTTTAGCTTCAGTGTAAATCTGTGTAAGAAGATAAGTGCAGCATTAAACGAGTGCAGTGACTGATGATGGCGTTTGCAAGAAGAAAGCAGAATTATGTTATGTTTTGAAGTCCTGCCAATATGAAGTTAAAAATTTTAAGCGTACTATTTTACTCCTCAGAACCAAAACAGGTGAGGAGCTGATTTCTTACACATTCATTTGTGATGTCCGTCTCTAAACGCTCCTTCACACTGTGTGATGTTTTTAAAATATTCAATTGTATTTATACAGAACCAAATCACAACAACAGTCATCTCAAGGTGCTTTATACTGTAAGGTCGACCCTACAATAATATATACAGAGAAAAACCCAACAATCATATGACCCCCTATGAGCAAGCACTTTGGCGACAGTGGGAAGGAAAAACTCCCTTTTAACAGGAAGAAACCTCCAGCAGAACCAGGCTCAGGGAGGGGCGGGGCCATCTGCTGTGATTGGTTGGGGTGAGAGAAGGAAGACAGGATAAAGAGATACTGTGGAAGAGAGACAGTGGTCGTGTCCAAATTCATGGGCTGCATCCTCCTGAGGCCGCATTTGTAGACCAATTACGTCACAGCGACGCGACAAAGGCCGTCCAAATTTGTAGACTCCTCCGAATGCAGCCGACAAATGTGTCCTCCTTTTCCATGTGAAGGATGGGACGGGTGTGTCCTTCGTGGCCCAACCTATCCCAGAATTCATAGCGCGGCCCAGCCAAACTGCAGTTTCCAACAATGGCGACCGCTGCTAATTTTTAAAATTACTCTTACTAATCTTTCTGGGTCACAAAATAAACTTTTGTGCCACCGAGAACGGCACAACTCCCGGCACATCGTTTTCACATCACCGCGGTCTTTCGCTACTCAGGTTAAACGTATTATATATATGTCACTTAGACAACCTAAAAATGTTATTGTTGGGCTTTTTTCAGTGTTTTATTTGTTCATGAGTAAATCGGTTTGGCTGAGATTAAAGTTCTTAGATTAGATAAAATAAAACTTTATTAGTCCCCCGGGTGGTTTTCACACAGCTGAATAAACGTCAAACAGAAAACTGATTAAACAGAAGTGTGAGGCAGTCGAGAATTTACTCCAGTGTCCTGTTATATTTTAGACAGCAAGGAGCAGGTGGCTGCGTTTATTAAACTCCACCAAGACAGCGGTGACGCAGATCTGAAGGCGAGACCGTCCAATTTCACTGCCGTTTACTTCCGGCCTACCCGACCTTCTGAGGACCCGGCCCACATAGACCACGAACGCCGTGTCCTCAGGAGGATGAGGCCCATGAATTTGGACACGACCAGAGATTAATAACAAGTATGAATCAGTGCAGAGAGGTCTATTAACACATAGTGAGTGAAGAAGAAACACCCATCATGCATCATGGGAATCCCCCAATTCCCCCAATAATCTGTAGAGATAGATCACGTAAAATGTAAAAGCTGTTAACTCTAAGGATGAGAAATGAAGCCAGAAGCTGCAGTTCCTCTAACGTCCAGCAGAGGTGCCAGCAGTGAGTCAGTCCAACTTTCCAGCAGAAATAAACAAGTTTACAGCCTGAAATCCATCCATTTGCTTCCGCTTATCCTTTTCAGGGTCGCGGGGGGTGCTGGAGCCTATCCCAGCTGTCATAGGGCGAGAGGCAGGGTACACCCTGGACAGGTCGCCAGTCTGTCGCAGGGCCAACACACAGGGACAGACAACCATTCACACCTAGTGACATTTTGGATTATCCAATTAACCTATCCCCACAAGCTGCATGTCTTTGGACGGTGGGAGGAAGCCGGAGTACCCGGAGAGAACCCACGCAAACACGGGGAGAACATGCAAACTCCACACAGAAAGACCCCGGCCTGATGGTGGAATTGAACTCAGGACCTTCTTGCTGTGCGGCAACAGTGCTAACCACCGTGCCACCGTGCTAACTGAAATGCAAAACATGATATTTGACTGTGGTTATCAAGTTGCATCCACAGACTGTATGGAGCATCACACCCACACTGAAACCTGCTAATTAACTCACACCAATAAACCTCTATAATGTGACTATGGCGACTGACTGGAGCCTCTGCTGGATGTTAGAGGAACTGCAGTTTTGTCCCCAGAGGCGGATGCTTGTTTCAACTCGGGAAACTCACCCCTCCCCCATGACACACAAACTCACCGAACACGCACTAATAACCCAACGCACATCATCCCACTATCAGTATGCTCAAAACGTCCACCCAAAGGTTTTGCTCCTGAATGCAAAAATAACTGTCAAGGTCCATAATTAACCTGTAAAACCAAGAAATGTAACGCTGATTAGGAAAATGACAGCCAGTAACTCAGCAGTTTAGCAGTGCGCCGGTGCAGCATGCCTTCGAGCAACACTTTTTGAGTCATCTTCTGCTGATTGTCCTGAAACATTTTGCCCACAAAGCACACTCCCCCCCCGGTGTGTTCTGACAAAAGGTAGGGCCGCGAGGCAGCGCCGACTCGCCCGGCTGCCGCTCGTGGCTGCCCGAGGTCGAAAGGGGTTAAACTCGCAAGCAGCAATTGGAGCTACTTAAGTGCTGTCAAGGCACGAAATTGGACAGAGCACCAGGCTGAATAATTACAGAATAACAAGGGAAAGGGGGTCTTTGTTTGGTCAGGGGAGAGAAATAATTGATTTAGGAGGGGAGGGGTGGCTCTGATTTTTTCCCACCTTGTTTCAACACACCAGAGGACACACAAGGTCTCCCGCAGTGGCACTCGCCATCCAGGGGAACTTGCAACCTACTAGAACGAAGAGCAGGGAGAGCCTGAAAAAATGTAATTAATTGGATCAGATTAAAATTAATGAAGTAATTAAGGAGCTGCCTGGCCTAGTTCTTCTAGTCTGGAAGTGTAAAACGTACCACTGGCAGCAGGAGCGGTAGCACCGTGGAGTAACTTCGATTTAGAGTGCAGGCAGTTTTAATGAGGAGGGAGAGAAGCACTGAAAATAAACAGCTCGAGGAAGCAAAAGTGGCGATCTGTGGGATGCCACTTTTCAATTTATTTGGTACATCTTTGTAAGTGCTCATTGCTGCTATGCTTCCGCACTTTTCTAAGTGGCAGATTTTCTTTGTCTGTTCAGCCAATTGGCCACCACAGTGCTGACTATCAGGTTCCCCCCCCCCCGCTCTTAATTCTCCCCAATCTGCCAATTCTGCAGGACAAAATAAGTTGAGCAGAGAACCGGCCCAACAGCAAGTGCAAAATCGTTTATTTAACTGGCTATAGGATAGAATCCTTCAGTGATGCACTCTTATTACCATTTGAAGAAAGTACTGGCTCACCTAAAGCTGAGTCGGAGCAGTTAAAGGTGAGACGTCAAAGCTGGACTCGAGCGGTAAACTCAGAGTGAAGCTCGTGCTATCAGTTGTTATCAGTCGCCTCCTTCACCTGATTCACCTGACAGCACGTAGCTGCTGCCTCATTGAGGACCGATGCTTCCAAACCGGGTTAACAGAAGTCACACGAGTGCCTGTCAAACTCGGACAGCAGTCTTACGTCAGCTCGTGTCTTCACTCATGTCTATTTTTCCAGGTCTAAAGGGTGAAAAGGTTCACGTGAAGGCTGCGCGACTCATCGTGTTGCTCACACAGAAACCACAGTTCAAGTCTCACATGGACTTTAACCAAAACCTCCTCAGATACATTTAGAAACGTAACACTGGTTAGGTTTAGGCAATGAAACTGTTTGGGGTTAGTTGGGGTTCAGCCCCGAGTCAAGGTTTGGCATAGTGTCTTTCACTATGACCATTTTTAGGTTTTTATCATGTGTAACGGCTTCATATCTGTCACACTTTCATGTCTGGAAAAAGCATTGTGAGGAGATCCTCGTAAACGATTACAGTAAGATGTGGAGCCTTTGCTGCTGTGCTATGATGAAGAAAGTCCTCCATTTTAAACCCCAGTTTTCTCTAAAGCTGACCACACTAAGCTAATGTGGAGTGAGCTCAGCAAGCAGGAAGTGGAAGTTATAGAAATGAAGAACTCCCTTTTCAGGTTGGTGCTGTGTGAAATAATCAGCTTTAATTTTGTTGTGTTAAGGACTGTGTGACAGCCCTTGTAACACAGCTCGTTTTGGCCTGGAACCCTTTAAAGTGCAGCGCTGTGTCTTTCTGTGGCTGCTTGTCCTGTTATAAAGCTGCATTCATTTCTTATGTTGCTGAGACACCACTACAGTCAACACAGCTCCAGGTCCGTTTGCATATCGAGTCTCGTGGAGAGCATGCTATAAGGTAATATTTAAGTCTTTTAGTTGGGGTGCATCATCATATATGTACAGTACAAAATATTAGGAGCTGCCTACAGATGAAAGCATGGAAGATGTTTGTTTGTGTAAAATAAAATTATGTCTTATTTAAGTCCGTATAAGTGGTGGAAGGCGTACACCCACGTGCATGTTATGAAGTAAAATAAGAAGGGAATGATATTGAGTCAGGGGTTGTGCCAGCCAAGAATAAAGCTGATAAATTGCTCCACGGTCATTAACTTCAGACACACAAAGAACATATTGTGTTCTGTGAGGGCAAGCAAGGCAGGCACTGCTTCAGAATCAGAATACTTTATTAATCTCTAAGAAAATGATTTTGCACAGCAAATTCTAAAGAAAGACATCAGTTAAAAGGTACCAAGAGTGAGCTCTCTTCTATCATCATGCACATTTGCATCCTTCTCTTGTCTCTGGAAGTGGGATTAACTCTGCATGATTCTAAATTTGTGTCTGTGTGCTTTTAACAATAGCAAAGCAGAGAGCTCAGCAAGTTTTTCTGGTTGTTTGGACATTGGGATACACCGCTGGTCTTTGACGTGAGGCTGATGGGAGGTTAGCATGCTGAACAAGTAACTCTGCTAACCAGTCTGTTCTGAGATCAGCTACAGACTGCACGTTGTCTGGAAACAGAACTAGCTTTAGGAAGCAAACAGGCTTAACCGAGCTCAAGAACATGTGATCTGTGGGACCTGAATCAAGGTCATCGTAGCCTAAGCATAAGTTTTCTCTTAATGATCACCTCGGTCAACATGTGTTTTCCTAGCTAACATCCTTTAGCATGTCTTTGCTAATGTTAGAAAGGAAAGCTGATAATGGAGAGGGGATGACAGTTTAATACAGCAAGCAAGCTTTTAAAGAGGCAGACTCAAGCAGCATTTTCAGATTAGCATTTTAACCTATAGCGTACTTAGTTTAACCTGCTGTTTTGCTAATGACCCATCATTGCTTTGTTAAAATTATAATATTAAAACATTATTATGTTCAATCCAGCTGTAGATATTGACAGTTGAGCATATCATACAGTACTCAAGCCTTAAATTCAGCTGTGATGTTTTTTTGTTATGAAAGAGTGCAGCATGTATGAAATTCACCACATGTCACCGATGTGACGGAGAGTTTAAAGGCTGCAGGATTAGTGGTCTGATGTTGGAGAGCACAGCCTAAGCACCAGAACATCATTTAGCATCGAGCTGAGCTTCTATAGGCTCCTACACCTCAATGCACATTACATGACGGGTAATGCTGGCTGCATAGTGTACAGCATTTACATTCTGCATCATAGATGGAACGGTGATGTCCTGTTTATAACCTGTTCTCACTCCCAGGAAGCAGAACGAGGCAAGCTGTACTCTTCATTAGCGACTGCTGCGAGTCAAATGGAAACTTGTGCATAATGCAGACATTCACATGTTGAGCATCTCTTTGACAGTCTGAGGTGAGAGCATGTTGCCATCCATCCATCTTCTGGATCATCGGCCCAGCAGACCTCTTTCTCCCTAACCACAGCCTCCAGCTCTTTTAGGTGATACACAATCTCTCCAGTGTATCCTGGCTCTGCCCCAGGGCCTTTTCCAAGTTGGACACGCCAGAAACAGCTCACCTGGGAGGCATCCCGGTCAGATGTTGAACCACCTCAACCGGCTCCTTTTGATGTGAAGCAGCAGCTCTGCTCAGAAACTCTCTTCACCACAACAGACTGGTCCTGATCTCTGCGGACCCATCCTTCTGTCGGTCTCCTGCACCGTGCAGCTTCAATTCAAATCACTTTTATTTATGTAGCGCCAAATCTCAGTAACAGTCTCCACAGGGTACGTTGCATTGTAAGGTAAAGACTTTCATGAGCACTTTCATTAGACAGATCCAGAAATACTTGAACTCCTCCGCTGTAATAATCCAAAATAAACATGCTTCTACTTTTGTTTCTCTTTTTTAATATCCTTGTAGTGTTTATCTCCTTTTCTTGTTAGATGCTTTGGACTCGGCGTTGTTTATCACAGCTGGTTCTTTGTAAAGTTTCTAAATTATTTCGAGGGAGAAAAACCTGACGTTAGCATCATTTCCAAACACAAAGGGAGAAACACAGATTCCCTCAGTTGTACACAAAGGCACTCACTATAATCATCAGCCTGTAATAAGTCCACTGCTGTTGATACTGTAACTAAATGATGAGCACCTTCAGTACCTCATAAAGCAATAAGCAGCAGCTCAACAACTTACAATTACTCCATGAAAACAGTTGGGATTATGCTACAACTTGCAATTATACAACCAGAAAAATGACACACCTGTAGAAAGTGCAGGGAGGCAGCCAGAGATTAGCATTGTGTATAAATAAAGCATCATTATGGATTTCCAGAGGGACTGAGCATCTTCATCAGCAGATCAAAGTGTCGACCAAATGTTGTAATTATGTTCTCACGTTCTAACTGAAGCAGAGACACAAACAGGTTCATGTGCTGACTTATTAATACTGAGGGACAGAGACACTGACGGAAACAGAATGAGAGGAGAAAACAGAGAAAGTCTTTAAGTTTTAAAAACACCAGGTTTTTGATCCGGCCGTCTCGTGTTCAGATAAACGAGTCTGGTCTGAAACGCTTTTTCACAGACAGGAAAAGTGAGCGCCTCCTCTGCAACATTTAGACTGTAAACTCCTGCAAACAGCACTTATGAACGCAGCTTTGCTTCATGCATTTATGTATTTATTCCAGCAGCTCAAACTGTCTGAAAGTGGAACAAATTACTGAGATCACATCATCAAAGTGATTTTCTAAAGGGCAGCACTGTTGGCTACGCAAGTGCTGCATGCTAGAGTTGTAGATTTGATCTTCTACATGAAAAAAGAAACTGAACAGAACCACTGACCTCTGACTGCTGGGGTCAGTAGCTCAGATTGTAGTTTTCATTGAAGATGAACCATGATTAACCCCAGTTCCTCTACTGCGTCAACAAAGAGGCGTCAGCGAGTTGCACAATAAACTAGCCCTTGAACATTATCAGGGTAACTTTGGGTTTAATGCCGTGTTTTCAGCGTTGCCGAGGGCTCCATGTTCGAGTTTGGAAAATCACCACCTACTGACCAATCAGATCTCTAGAAAACAGATCTTTTGTTTTGCTGCTCGGAAAAGCTCCCTCAGACTTCAGAGTGCAGACAGTCAGAGGCTCCTCTGATGAGCATCAGTACATTTAGATCTTAGAAGCAACTTTATAATATGTTTTTCCTTTAAGCCCTGATATCCTAAAACAGGGTACTTATTTGTAGCTTTTGGCCTGATAGGAAATTGATTGGCCAGATGCTGCCAGCTCCACCTCTTTCATTTGAACACACTACGGGGGTGTCCAAATTCATGGGCTGCATCCTCCTGAGGCCGCATTTGTAGACCGATTACGTCACAGCGACGCGACAAAGGCTGTCCAAATTTGTAGACTCCTCCGAATGCGGCCGACAAATGTGTCCTCCTTTTCAAGGTTCAAGGTTCTTTATTTGTCACATGCATAGTTATACAAGTATAACACACAGTGAAATGTAGTCTGACACGCTCCTCGACATGTGCAAAAATTGGGGGGGGGGGGGGGGGGGTGTAGAGGAAGAACATTATATATATATATATATATACATACATATAGTATATACACTGGGTGAATGTGCAGTAGTAGCAGCTAGCAGGTGAATTCTGTACATTAATATGGATAGACATCTGACTATTTTACAGGATAGACAATATAAACATATTTAAAATTAAAGGAATTGAAATGTACATTGTGCCTTGGTTTAGTGTCTGGAAGAGTCCTGTCTCAGTCAATTATAGATGATGTGAGAGGGCGGGTGTGTGTGTTTAGGGCACGGATGGCTTGGGGATAGAAGCTCCTCTTGAGTCTCTCTGTCCTTGCCCGGAAGATGCGGAACCTTCTACCAGATTGCAGAAGTTGGAACAGTTTGTTGCCAGGATGGGACGGGTCCTTCAGTATCTGCGCTGCTCTAGTCTGGCATCTCCTGGTGTAGGTGTCCTGAAGCGGGGGGAGAGCAATCCTGCAGCAGCGTTCTGCTGTACGGATCACTCTCTGGAGAGCTTTTTGGTCCTTCACACAGCTGTTCCCAAACCACGATGTCATGTTCTGTGTGAGGATGCTCTCCACAGCGCCTGTATAGAAAATCCTGAGGATCTTTGGAGAGACCCTGAACTTCCTCAGTTGTCGTAGGTGATACAGGCGCTGCCTAGCCTTTTTGGTCTGGACCTGAATGTGGGCAGCCCATGTCAGGTCTGAGGAGATGTGAACACCAAGATACTTGAAGGACTGCACCCTCTCCACTGGAGCTCCATTGATGATAATGGGCTTGTAGTCTCTATGCTGACCCCTTCTGAAGTCCACCACCAGCTCCTTGGTCTTGCTGACGTTCAGCTGGAGGTGGTTGTCCTGGCACCACGATGCCAGATTCTTCACTTCATCCATGTAGGCCGCCTCATCGTTGTTGGAGATGGCACCCAACACCACTGTGTCGTCAGCAAACTTCACAATGGTGTTGGAGCCGTGGGTGGCCACACAGTCTGAAGTGTAGAGGGAGTAGAGCAGTGGCGAGAGGACACATCCCTGAGGTGCTCCTGTGTTGATGGTGATGCTGTTGGAGAAGCACCTGCCCACCCTCACCACCTGAGTTCTGCCAGTGAGGAAGTCCAACACCCATGCACACAGACGGCTGTTAAGTCCCAGATCCCTCAGCTTTGTGAACAGTCTGCAGGGCACTATTGTGTTAAACGCTGAACTGTAATCAACAAACAGCATTCGCACATAGTTACCCTGTTTCTTGTCCACGTGGCTGAGAGTGGTGTGTAGGACGTGGGCGATGGCATCCTCTGTGGATCTGTTGGATCTGTAGGCGAACTGCAGCGGATCTGTGGTGTCTGGGATGGAGGAGGAGATGATGTTCTTCAGCAGCCTCTCAAACACCTTCATTACTACCGAGGTCAGTGCAACTGGCCGGTAATCGTTCAGGGATGAGGGTTTGCTGTTCTTGGGAACAGGGATGATGGTGGATCTTTTGAAGCATGTGGGGACCACAGACTTCGCCAGGGACTCGTTGAAGATGTAAGTGAACACACCTGCTAGCTGGTCAGCACAGCAGCGCAGCAGACGGCCGGTGATGCCGTCTGGCCCCGCCGCTTTCCTTGTGTTCACTCTCCTCAGTGCCGCTCGGACGTCATGCTCCGCGATGCTGGTCACCGGTCTCTCGCTGATGACGTCACTGTCCTCGGTAGTCAGGCGGTAGATAGCATTAGCCGCCTGGCTAACCTTGAAACGGGCGTAGAACCGATTCAGCTCGTTGGTGAATGCAGAGTCGGCGTTGATCGGCGCAGTGTCCGTAATGGTGCTTAGTCCGTGCCACATACTCCGTGTGTCGCCCTGGTGGAAGCGGGACTCCACACGTTCCCGGTACCGGCGTTTGGCATCTCTCACCGCGCGCCGCACGCCGTATGAGGCCGCTTTGTAGGCGCTCATATCGCCAGTGGCGAGACCCGCGTTGTAGGAGGCGGTCCTGGCGTTTACTGCAGTGCGGATCGATCTGTCCATCCACGGTTTCTGGTTTGGGAATGTGGTGACTATCGCAGTGGGGATAATCTCCTCCGCTAGCATATTGACGAAGCATACTGCTACTTCCGTAACCTCGTTGATGTCGACTGCGCATGCTCTGAACATGTCCCAGTCTACGTCGTTGAGTGCGTCCTGTAGCGTAGCTTCTGATTGGGCAGTCCACCGTTTTACCTCCCTCTTGGTCACGTCTTCCCTCCGTATGTTTTGTTTATACTGGGGAATGAGGAAGATGGCGTTGTGGTCAGACTTCCCAAAAGCCGGGTGTGAGACAGCTTTGTAGCCCTGCTTGTATGGCGTGTAGCAGTGATCCAAAATCCGATCCCCTCTCGTTGGACACGAGACATGCTGGTAAAAGTTTGGCATGACTTGTCTGAGGTTCGCTTTGTTAAAGTCTCCTGCTACAATGAGGGCTGCGCCCGGGTCCTTGTTTTGAAGCGAGCTCAGCACATCATGTAATTCGGACAAAGCCATACCTGTGTCCGCTTGGGGTGGGATGTAGACCGCCGTGGCAATGACTGAGGTGAACTCACGGGGCAGATAGAAAGGGCGGCACTTAATGCTCAGGAACTCCAGATGTGGCGAGCAGCCGCTGGAGACAGTAGAAATGCTCCTGGCATCACACCACTTTCTGTTTACCATGAAACACACTCCTCCACCTTTGGTTTTGTTCGACTCTGCCGTTCTGTCCGCGCGGAGCACAAAGAATGAATCCGACGGAGTTACGGCCTGGTGGGGGTCAGCCATGTCTCCGTGAAGCACAGAATGTTGCAGTCCCTCATGCAGTCCCTCATTTCCATGTGAAGGATGGGACGGGTGTGTCCTTCGTGGCCCAACCTATCCCAGAATTCATAGCGCGGCCCAGCCAAACTCCAGTTTCCAACAATGGCGACCGCTGCTAAGTTTTAAAATTACTCTTACTAATCTTTCTGGGTCACAAAATAAACTTTTGTGCCGCCAAGAACGGCACAACTCCCGGCACATCGTTTTCACATCACCGCGGTCTTTCGCTACTCAGGTTAAACGTAATATATATGTCACTTAGACCAGTGGTCTCCAACCTTTTTTGCGCCACGGACCGGTTTATGCCTGAGAATATTTTCACGGACCGGCCTTTATGGTGTCGGTAGGGGTAACGATAAAAACGATAACAAAATAACGCTGAAAACCGATAAAAACCCTGAAAACCAGACATTTCTCACCTGAGCCTCAACTCTCGCGGCCCGGTACCAAACGATTCACGGACCGGTACTGGTCCGAGGCCCGGGGGTTGGGGACCGCTGACTTAGACAACCTAAAAATGTTATTGTTGGGCTTTTTCAGTGTTTTGTTTGTTCGTGAGTAAATCGGTTTGGCTGAGATTAAAGTTCTTAGATTAGATAAAATACAACTTTATTAATCCCCCGGGTGGGTTCCTCCTTGGTTTTCACACAGCTGAATAAATGTCAAACAGAAAACTGATTAAACAGAAGTGTGAGAGTTTACACCAGTGTCCTGTTATCTTTTAGATAGCAAGGAGCAGACGGCCGAGTTTATTAAACTCCTCCGAGACAGCGGTGACGCTAATCTGAAGGCGAGACCGTCCCATTTCACAGCCTCACACTTCCAGCCTGCCCGACCTTCTGAGGACCCGGCCCACGTAGACGGGTCCTCAGGAGGATGCAGCCCATGAATTTGGACAATCCTTACATTTACAAACTCTGGGTCTTCATGTTGTGACCTCAGCCTGACTGATGATGTCAGAGTACCTGAAACCAGAATAGTTTCAGGCCTACGATGATGTCACCGGTGGTGACGTCACACCAATAATGGGAATAAGACTAAAAAGGTGCTGAGCAAGTACAATTTTTAACTATTTAAATGAATAATGACAGAAATAATTGAGCACCTTCTACCAAATGTAGCATGCGTACAGTACATGTAGCAGCATCCAGCTCACAGGCTGGATCTTTTCATGTGCTGCTGCTTATTGGGAATATGAATCCCAAAGACACACAAGTCTTTGGTCCCCATGAAGATGAGTTTTCCTTTGATTGTCCTGTGTCTCCTGTGCTGACCTTTAAAGATCGATTACACAAACCACAGCTGGACTTTCATCAGCAGGAATCTCTGACGGAGCTTTCTCCACTTCTGTCACTCTTCCTCTTTTTCTGTCGTCACTTCTCTTCTATGCTAATGCCACTATGATCCACTTCACTTTGTCTGAAATTAACCCCCCACCTCCTCCACCTCTCCTCCACTCGGTGTGCACGGCGTCCTGCCCGTCACCTCCCTGATTGCCATTCCACACGACTCACGACGTACATTTCTTGGATAATGACAGCGCACGTCCAGCCTGCCACCACAGGCCGACTTCACTTGATGATGCAAAAACTAAAAGTGTGTGTGTGTGTGTGTGTGTAAGCGAATCTCAATTAATGAAAAGGAACGCCGCCATGGACAGGAAGAACAAAATTGGGAATTAGTGGCTCTCAGTAGAGGAGTGGAGGCAAATCAGATTTTATGACCTCATGCGTATTAGAGCGGAGAAGATTAGCTGAGAGGGCAAACGATGGAGAGGCGGTGTGTGTGTGTGTGTGTGAGATGAATGCTCAAGAAGCTGCAATTTGTTTTATTTTTGTAATTTCCTTTTCCTCAGGAGGCTTCAGGGGACGCGCTTAATAAACTTTAGCCATGTGGGGATGGCTTCTGCTGAGCATCATCACCAGTGTTTCCCCCCAACATCTAATTTCACATGAATGTGGTTATTTATATATCACATAAACATTAAAGCAAACTTTCAGAGAGTTACATATCACACTGTTCTTGTTCCAGATGGTCAAAATCTGCTGGTGTCTTTACGGCTCCTGTTTGGAAAAGTCCACATGAATGGGCGACAGAGGCACCGATCACACAGCCGTTATCCCGTTTGTGGCTTAAAATAAACTAAATGTAACTAAAGAGCTCAGCCTTCTCTGCTCGGCTCCATTTGAGACATTTTGGTTCCTAAACCACACAAAAAGGTTTTGTTTTTTTTACCTACATCAAATCTCAAATGTAACTGAATGTATTTTATAACCAAACAAGATCTCAGTGTGACAAAAGCTTGAATTCCCACTCAGGTAATCTGGACCAAACGACTGCTGGCCGTGTGATTAATTACCTCCGTCGTGTTTTTAGTAAAGTTTGCGTGTAAACGCAAAAGCTCGAAGGTTTAGGATGAATTCTGCCAACAATCTATTAAAAGCTGGTTTACATCTACTGAGGACTTCAAGCTCAACGTCATGATTTACTGGGAGAAAAATAACAAAAAGCCTTACAAGTGTGCTGTGTACTGTCAACATGAAGAAAGATTTGACATGTCATCTCACATTTGACCTCTGACCTCTCCTTCAAGGTCAATAGATTGATCTGAAGAGATAATAATGCTATAGAGAGCTTTTTGGTTCTTAGTGCCATTGTTGGGGAGTGATGCCCTGTCTAACAGGAAGATCTGCACTCATTTATTAATTGAGAGCAAAGAAGCCCAACGAATGAAAAAAGAGGCTGATGTTGTGAAAGTTAAAGTAACTTTAAGCAAAGATGATTTTTTATTATTATCATTAGTATCGAACTACATTATATTAAAGTCATTAATGAACAAACAGGACAATGAATGGTGTTGGACACAAACCTCCTGGCTCGTCATCTCCAGATTCAAATCCTAAGAAACCTGACAGATCGGATCAGTCGTGCTTTACTTTTGGCGCCGGCTTGATGTTCAAATGTAATATTCTGTCTGTCAAAGCACTTTGTAAACTACATAAACTCAGCATTAATGTGGAAGAATATCATAAAAAGATGCTATTTCCCAACGATGACGTGGTTTTTATTTGAAACGAACAACACGTTGCTCTGTGGACAAATGTGTCCCTGTGCCTCACCAGCTGATCCTGTATTAGGCAACATGTGTTTTGTTGTTTTTGCTCTCTCCCTCTGTCTCTCTCTCACCTACCGGGGCGGTGCTCATTATGGGCTCCGCCCCTGGCCCACGCACCTGCCATCTCCACACCTGCTGCCTATCTGGGTGAGCAAGACCTATTTGAGACGGCAGCACTGTGTCACTCGTCGCTGGATCGTTGAACTATCAGCGTCAGTCACTCTGCAGGTAGTGGGTCAAATTCTGAGAAGTTGTTTCCGTCTGCTCGTCGTTAACTCTAGTTTCTGTGTACAGGGCCCTATTTCAGGAAGCCGGTTTAGAAAACTCAGAGTGAAAAACGATACTCAGGGTTGAGTAACCCCGAACTGTCCAACTTGTAATATTCGGTTTCAGAAAGGCTGATAACAATTAGTTCAGTCAACGCGGAGTTGCTTTAACCCCAAGTGAAGCGCGCGCACGAGGATACATAAAGCCCTGATTAGTGGAGCACAGATTAAGCGAGTCACCATGGAGACGGAGGGAAAGAAGGCGCGGTCAGTGTATCTTACAGCGCTTGAGGCCGAAATTCTGATGGCAGCATATGCTGATAACATGCAAATTCAACGGAAAAAAAGTAACACAGCCTCAGCTGCAAAAGAAAGGGAGCATGCATGGCAAAACATAGCCGACAGAGTCAATGCGTGAGTGTTAATATAAACATTGATCGAGGGATTTCCACCCATTTAACACGTTATTTTATTATATTTTATTTTGTATTTTATACATTTTATTTTGTGACGTGATGTGAGCGCAGGTGCAACCCAACAGGCCCCAAACGTTCCTGGCAGCAAGTAAAAATGAAATATAAAAATATAGTCCAAACAGGTAAGGTGTAATTGTATTATGAGCCATAGTGCTTGGTCTGTTTGTCCGATGTAAATCAATTGCAGTTAGAGGCTACATTAATTTCCCCTCTGTAAGCACTTATTGAAGTTATCTGAGCACATTACAAGTACATATTTGCTTACTCTGTATGCTCAAATGTGACCCGTTATAGCCAACAGAAAAAAAGCGGAGGCCTGAAAAACAGATGGGGTCCTCCACCACCACCACTCACAGAGCCTGGCCACTTGGCTTCCACATTTGTGATAATGTTGGTAGCATCACATATGATCTTCACAGTGCAGAGAACACAAATTAGCATCCATTACTATGATGAAATAATTTGTTAGTTTGAAATGCTACAGGGAGCTATGTACCTGCACATTAATGCTGTGGAAAGACTTCCTGTTCACATAGTCTCCTTCATTTACTGAAGGAGCAATGATTGGAATGTGAGTGCCATCTATACAGCCAATCACGCCTGGGAACCGTGAGAATAAATGTAAAATTTAAGTAGTAGTCCAAGTATCACCACATCATGAATTAAGTTTCGTTCATCCTGATACCTGCAATTTTGTGGCATCCCTCTTTGATAAATCTTGTGGGTCTATGACCGGGGAACACCACACACGAGTACAGGAGACGTTTCAGTGCAACTGTAACATTCCTGACTGCCCGACAGACGGTAGCCTTGGAAACGTGCTCAGCTTCACCAATATTATACAGAAAGCTCCCGTTTGCAAAAAACCGAAGTGCGATACAAATAATATGTACAGAACTGAGAGAATGTCCGCGATGTGTCACATGAGCAATATTAGGCCTGAGGATGTTATTCAAATAAATTATAGATTGTGCTGAGAAACGGTAACGTTCACACAGGAAATCATCAGGAAATGATAAAATGTCCGAACGCGCTCTGATCACTCTCTCCCGGCGGAGAGCTCTGCGGAGAATTTGGGCTTCAACATCTACTGGCTCTTCAAGGAAGGAGCACGCCATGTCTGACACTTCCTACAGTCAGGTTTCTGACAAAGAGGCGGAGACAGTCAGGGTTAGTTGAAGTAAACCTGCTAGGGGGCAGGTTAGCTTCACAAAACAACAGTAAATGATGAGCGTTCTCTCTAGCTGTCATCATAGTAACTCACTCAGAATTAATCTAAACTCGCTTTGTGAAACCGAAAACCCAGAGTTTTCGTTAACTCAGCGTATACTTACTCAGAGTTTGCACTAAACCGGCTTCCTGAAATAGGGCCCTGATCTACCCCAGACTTTTCCCTGCCCGCCTGTCACCGTGTGGACGAGTGAGTGGATTTGTGTTACCCCGCTGTGGAGAGAGGAGAGAGATTTGTTGGAGTGTGTCTGATTTCCATCCCCTTACATCTCCAGGAGCCCTGGACCCCCTCCCCTCCCTCCAGCAGTATGACCTGGTCTCGTTTGTGTTAATAAACTCTGCAAGGATTCCCGGTCTGCGCCTGAGTCCATCAACTAAAACCTGACAAAATGTAGCTAAGATGTTTTCCATCAGACTCATTTACTTGGTTTTCTCGGTTTTTATATTTGATCACATACAATTAAAGCCGCTGTGCAGATTAATAATCTGATTATTCAGGACCAGGGGCCCGTTCTTCGTACCTCGCTAAGTAGGTTAGCCGGATTAGATTGTTGACGATTTCGCGTGATCCTGGATCAGTCGGTTCCCCGAAGCTCATCCGGGACTTGCTGTCATAGCAACAGAGCCGTAAGCGTAAACCTGCTTGGGAGCAGGTTTACTTTATGTAAACAGGATTAGATCGCGGCCACGCAGGTATGTCCGCTTCATTTATACGAAAGCAACAGCGATATTTTTCCACTGTTTCACCATAAATAAATATTATCAATGTAACTAAAGATAATGCAGCACTTGATCCTTTTATTGATGTCACACAGATACATACAGGTCATTTCCTAAAAAAGGGAAATGAACTATTAACATTCTATTACATGTATGTGATTATTACAGATGTAATTCATATTTCAGAGTAGTAATTGTAAATTACTTCGTGTAATCAAGATGAGAGACCACGGCTATAAAAGCGAAGGTGGATTTGGGAAGCCTGTCGCAGCCATGTTCTGTCCGTATACGCGACCAACCCATTGCGGAAGGTGCAAGATTGATAAGGAGAGTCCTCAGAATTCAGCGTATATTGCGGGACAGACAGGATCCTTTAGCTCAGCGCGACAGTGTGCTCATAGAGAGATATCGATTTTCCCGTGAGGGTATTATTTACTTAACCAACTTGTTGACGAGGGGGTGCAGGACCACCACCTGTCTTTTTTTCCTCTGCCCTTTTCTTGGTTGCTGTTATGAACAAACTAACAGAGTATTACAGGCCAGTATTACCTTGCCAAGAGACGCAAAGCAATCTAAGAGATAAATATTACCATTCTGTAGAATACTCCTGTATTCCACTTTTACTTGTTCCCATGTTCTTGTGGGTCCTGTTGTGGCTCTAATGTGAAAGGGGATATAATATAACATATTATAATATAATATAATGCCATATGATATTGGACAATATAGTGTCATATGATAGATCTACCCTACCGCCTACTGGTGTTGGCCAGAGGGGCCGATGGCGCGATATGGCAGCCTGGCTACAACCGTAGCTGCCTCCACCAGTGTGTGAATGTGGGAGTGAATGAATAGTGGTATCGTAAAGCGCTTTGGGTGCCTTGGAAAGCGCTATATAAATCCAATCCATTATTATTATTATTATTAAATTACCTACGAGTTTGATTTGTCAGCAACTTTCTGCCAGCCCTCTCTCCTTGCTTTTGCAGCCTTTGCAGTGTTCTCTTGCGTTTTAATTAAACTCTGAAACTCCTGTAATCCCTCACTCATGAGTTCTTGCTCTGCTGCCGGAAAATACCGAGCACGCCCCTTCGACATTTTCGCCGACCAATCAAAGGGTTGCCGATCAATGTTTCTACTATCGATGCGTAGCCCCTTTTACGACACCCAGTGATGTCACATTCCTGCGTCCAGCTGTAGTAATCGTCAACAGCAGGTGTGTTCGGGGAACCGGATTAGCGAGCTCACGGTTAGCGCGATGATTTGATCTTGGATGTGTCATTTGATCTTGGATGTAGTAAGCGACGTACGAAGAACGGGCCCCAGGGCCCTATTTCAGGAAGCCGGTTTAGAAAACTCAGAGTGAAAAACGATACGCAGGGTTGAGTAACCCCGAACTGTCCAACTCGTAATATTCGGTTTCAGAAAGGCTGATAACAATTAGTTCAGTCAACGCGGAGTTGCTTTAACCCCAAGTTAAGCGCGCGCACGAGGATACATAAAGCCCTGATTAGTGGAGCACAGATTAAGCGAGTCACCATGGAGACGGAGGGCTCTTCAAGGAAGGAGCACGCCATGTCTGACACTTCCTACAGTCAGGTTTCTGACAAAGAGGCGGAGACAGTCAGGGTTAGTTGAAGTAAACCTGCTAGGGGGCAGGTTAGCTTCACGGAGTGTGTCGTCATAGTAACTCACTCAGAATTAATCTAAACTCGCTTTGTGAAACCGAAAACCCAGAGTTTTCGTTAACTCAGGGTATACTTACTCAGAGTTTGCACTAAACCGGCTTCCTGAAACAGGGCCCTGGTTGGTTTCTGGCTTCGTTATGAAAACTAGTCAACAGTCAGGTGTTGATCTCAGCCAACATTCAGTGTTTGTTTTAAACAGTCTTGCAGAGATGAGGCTGGAATGAACCGCAGCCATACGAAGGCTGTATGCTGACTTCCAACAATAATATTCAATTAAAAAGAAAAGTGACCTACAAATGAGTCATGAGGAACTCCATATTAAACATTTATTTAATCAAAATAAATGTTTTCGTTTGTTTCCAAACAAACTCTTATTTATTTACTTGATCAATTATGAGGTCAATTGTTACCTAAAGACGTTTTGTTTCACTTCACAGAAAACTGAAGCTTTTCAGACCAATAACGTGTTCAACACAAAGTCATCAAACATAGGAAGCATCCCAAAAGTTACTTTTCCAATATTCCTCTCACGTGTTGAGATGTACCTCAACAAATGAGATTATTCATGGCTCGGGGACAGCTCTGCCACTGAGAAAGTTTATATAACTAAGCCTTAATCCAGAAATTGATGCCTTGAAAATGGCTGTTCATGCTGCATTGAGCCCGGCTTGGTGGTTTCCAGGTTTCTATGTTAATGCTGTCCACACTCCACCTGCCTGCACTGCGAGACCTCATCCATAATATCCTGTCTGGAGTCAACAAAGACGTCCTAACTCTGCACTAATGTCTGTCTGGCTCTCTCCACCAGCCTCACTGGCGTGCTGCACCTCTTGCCGCCTCGGGCTGCCGCCGTATTTCAGCCGGACATGCGTGTGAGAGCGACGACACGGTTGTAAAACAGCCGGTTTGGGAGGCACAGAGAAGCCAAGTGTGTGCATAGCTGTACAGATGTAAGACAGCGAGAGGAGGTGTGTGTAGAGTCTGGCCTGTGTGTGTGTGTGTGTGTGTATAGACTGCATGAACCCAGAGAGATATTCACCGTTCAGACAGTCTGCCTCGAGAGATAGAAGGGATTACGCTTCAGCTGCAGCCTTGCACTTCCTCCACCGACACACAAACACACACTCATGGAAACACAGCACACACACATATCTGTGCTTAAAGTGCACAGAGCAGCGTTTCTTCCCTCAATCCAATGAACAGTTTAGAGTTTGTAAAGACACATCTGTAAATGAACACTTGGATCGTTTGATTCGTGTCTTAATGTTCGTGCACGGCCGTGGTGTGGTAGGTCTCAGGGTCACGTCGCCATCTGTGATGTGGATGGAGGTGTGCTGTGGTGATTAGAGCCGATGAAGCTGCTGTTTTTAATGTTCCCACCCTCATTCATGGTCATGACCGTGAGCACTGACTGAAAGCATAAGATCGAGGACACCAGCTGCAGAAATGAGCTTTCTCTGAAGGGTGTCGGAGCAGATGGCCCCGCCCCTCCCTGACCCTCTTCTGGAGGTTTCTTCCTGTTAAAAGGGAGTTTTTCCTTCTCACTGTCACCATTCTTAGGATTTTGTCTGTATTGCTGCAGGGTCTGCACCTTACAGTAGAAAGCATCTTAAGATAACTTGTTGTGAAGTGGTGCTATATGAGTTGAGGGTGGTCACCTTCAGCTATGTCACGAGCTTTGGATTGTGGGAACGAGGTCACAGAAATTGGTTTTCTTTGAAGAAACGCAGCTGGTTGAAGGTGATCCGTGGATGTTCCATCAGGTGCTGGGGGAGGACATGCTGGAGAGATTACATCTCCTGGATGGCTTGGGAAGTCCTCAGCGTTCCCCCGGACAGCTGGCTGGGGAGAGGGGAGGTCTGGGCTCGTGGCAGCAACAAGTGAAGCTCATAATTTAACCTGTTGCATAGCAAACATGGAGCCTTTGATTTGTGGGTCTATGAGGAAAAATTAATGAACGAATGGAGAAAGTGTCATTGCATTGTATGGGGTATTTTCCTTTTGTGGTGCAGTTATTAAATAACCTGTTGAAACTGACTTAGGAGGCTGTCTGATTGTTGGCGTTTCTCTGTGTTACTCTCGAGTCTTTACCTTCTAATATAAAGTGCACTGAGCTGACTGCTGTTGTGATTTGTCTCCCTGCAAATACAATTGAATTGAATTGCACCTGTTTCCCATTTTTCCTGTGAGACATTCGAGGCGGAGCAACTCTTGCTGTAGGTCTATATAAAACCTGTGGAGCGGGTTTGTGGAATTTGCAGCCCTGGCTGGTTGTTGATGGTGCTTTTGGCAGCAGTGAGTGAAGCCCATAATTTAATCTGATGGTGCTGTTGCATCGCAAACATGGAGCCTTTGATTTGTGTCACGATTGGTCGAAATGAGGTTAAAGTGGACTGAAATGTGAAAAGCCACTCGAAGCATGCACCTGCACCACGATTCCCCTCTAATGACTCACAAACACACTGGCCCGAGCGCTGCTGTGATGCAACGTATAAATAAATGCACTCACGTGGCACACGCCTCTACAGAAAATCGCTCCATTCCAGTGCTCCAACATCTGTGTGTGTGCTCAGAGGAGAAGGGAAAAGAGCAAGAGACGGAGTGGGTTCAGAATCATCCACTTTTTTAAATTACCAGCACTTTTTTTTTTAAAATGACAGACATTGGAGAGGTTGATGGGAAGTGGCCACTATGAAAAAGGCAGTGCACAGGGCGACAGCAGCCCAGAGCAATTTGAGAAAGGGCTGCTCGTGATGTGAACACATTTTGTTCTGTTAAGTGACCAATCACAGTAAAACCATTTGGACTCCCATGCTGTGGAGGGAGACGGCACCGAGCACTCTACTGCAATCCACATATTTCTCAGGCCAGAAACACCTGCTGCACTCCTTTTAAAAATAATGAATACCCAGTGTTGAATATGAGTTATTTTTTCCCAGAGCTAAAATAATAAACATGGTTAAAAACAAATACGAGGAGCTGTGTCCCTGCCTCACAGCCGAAACGAATCTATTTGCTCACCAATATTATTTTAGTGTCCCTGAGCACGGCTTTCCCTCAGGCCTCTCTCAGATTTACTGATATTTCCGTGAAGATGTAATTTTTTAAATAAAAAAAAAAGGGGCGGTGGAGGAGGGCATCATTTCACCCCTCAAACTCAGACTTTTACTTAATCGTGTATTTTAACAATGAACACATAAATAAAATGTTGGATCTCTGGTGTGAAGTGAAGCCTCTCTCTTCCTCTCCTCAACCTCCAACCTCACGTTTTTCTGGCATTTCTCGTAGAAAATAGACATTTTATGTGCACACGTGAGTACAGATGAAAAACCGTGTTCAGTCTCATGGCAGTTTGTGACATTTTTAATCTATTGTTTTGTGGGCCCGATCATAAATTTTAATTTTCCTCAACAAGCCCAACGCCAGGCTGGCGACCTGTACCTCGCCTTGTAGCTGTGATAAGCTCCACTTTTAAAGGGGGAAAGACAGCATTTTGAAGCTGAAGGGACGAGTGTTTGGTTCATGAGAGACCCAAGGTGGTCACAGATCATTGGGTGGACTGTAGAGAGTCCTGTCACTTTACAGGACTGTGTAAGCTGGGACAGATAGAGCTGGGTGTCATCTGCATAGCAGTGTAAATGTATGCTATGTCTTCTAATGATGCTGCCTAAGGGAAGCATGTATAATGTAAACAGAATTGGTCCTAGCACTGAACCCTGTGGAACTCCATAATTAACCTCAGTGTGTGAAGAGGACTCTCCATTTACATGCACAAACTGGAGTCTATTAGATAGATATGATACAAACCACTGCAGCACAGTACCTGTAATACCTACAGCATGTTCTAATCGCTCTAATAGGATATTATGGTCGACAGTATCGAACGCTGCACTGAGGTCTAGCAGGACAAGCACAGAGATGAGTCCACTGTCAGAGGCCATAAGAAGATCATTTGTAACCTTCACTAAAGCTGTTTCTGTGCTGTGATGAGCTCTGAAACCTGACTGAAACTCTTCAAATAAACCTCTGCAGATGATCTGTTAGCTGTTTGACAACTACTCTTTCAAGGATGTTTGATATGAAAGGAAGGTTGGAGATTGGCCTATAATTAGCTAAGACTGCTGGGTCTAGCCTTCCTGTTTTGTTCTGGTCAAATCTGACTGATTTACAACTTAAAACACTCGTAAATCTTGTGCTTTACATCTGATGGCTTCAAGGCCTTATGACTATGCACTCTTGAATGAATTGAAATTTTTATTTCAGTCAACAACAACAGATTATAATTTTACATAAAAGTACTCAAACCGAAACTGAAAAAGGAATAGGCTGAAGCATTATGGCTTATACTTATCCTATCCCTCACCCCCAGAAATAATCAAATCCTTAACCAAGAAAATAAATAGCATTGATAAATAAGCTGTATAACAGTTTGAAAAGAAATCCATGATAAATCAAGAAATTAAATCAACACAAAAAATTTTAACAAACCAAATTTCTATAACCTCGAACATATAAAAGTGTTTTAACCAGCATAGGAAATGAATGGGAATCCACTAACCCCCCACTATTAGCCCCTGACCCCCTGAATGACCCATGAACTGAATTTGGTGGTGAAAAATGTTTGTTATGCTAATTTAAGAGCTAATAAGACAGACCGGGCAATTATGGCCATAACACTAAAGTAAAGGGGTGGGCGGGGACAACTGGAGGGCTAGAGGTGGCTGCCAGCTTGAAGGCCTGTGGTACATAGCTGGTTATTAAAGAGAGATTAATTATCTTTAGGATCAATAAAAAATGATTAACAGTAGGATTGGGTGGGTCTAATAGATCATGCTGATGATTTGGATGAAGTAATCACTGAAGTGAACTCAGACACTGTCATCACTTTCAGCCCGTAATGCTGAATTTAACCTTTTTACTTCATATACTTTTAGTAAAAGTTAATAACAGGATATATAAGAGTTGATGGTAACTAAACTATGAATATACTTTATAGAAAAAAAGTCTCATCAAATAAAAGACATGAATCCATATTTCTAAGAAAATGTGAAGGCCAGAGTTAGATGAAGTTACCATGACCTGCTTGAGTGTTTATAATAAAAAGAAATATATATATGTCGGCGATCTTCAACCAGGAGTTGCTCATCTTCAAGGCTCTACAAGAATTTACTTCACACAGAGTTCAGACTGTCTGTGATGGGGTTGGACTCAAAATCCATCTTTGTGAGAAATAAATTCCTAAAACTGACTTGTTTCATTGTCAAGGTCTCCTGTAAAACATTTCAGTCACCAGCTAGAGGATTAAGAACAGCTGCTTTCACCAACCGTCCCAGAGCTGTGACCACTGAGTGCGATACTGACGCTCTACTTTTAAAGATGGATTTTAGGGACAGTTTTATCAAGAGAAATGATAAAAGAGACAAATGTGAAAACTCAGCGTTAATAGAAATAAATGTTTGTAGTGACAAATGTTAAAGTGTCAGGTAGGTAAAGCAAACAGCAGACATGTTGGTGCATGAAGCCGAGCGTTGGAGTGCACACGCTGCTCATTATTCAGCTTCAGTTCCTTATTTCCATTTCTGGAGGATTAAGATTACGGCTCCACTACTGCTTGTTAAAAGTTGTCAGGCAAATCTGACAAAAGGATCAACTGTAGACTTAACTAAAACCATTTTTAGGACACTAAATTACAGGCCTGTGGGGAATATTTTTAATAAGCTAAAAGTAATTAGTTCCTCTCCATCCACAGTACCACCTGAGTCCGGTTAGCGAGCTGCAGAGAAGCTGAATGCCACGTGTTTATTATTCTATATGCACAAATATGAAGAACTGTGTGCACAGCTGCAAATAGGTCTTCACTAATGCAGATGAAGAACGCGCACACACACACACACACACAGTGTGAGGCAGGAACACATGCGCTTTGCTGTGAAACACTTCCCACTGTGATTATTAATTACATTCCCCTTCGCTCGCCACCTGTGTGCAGGTTTTCTCTCCCTTCTTCCGTCCATATTTATTTCATTGGATTCATTCCTCCTGTCCTCTCTCCGCATCATCATCCCTCGCTCTTTGTCACCCTCTGAATGTAACGACCCACCTTCTCTCCGTACACCGCGGGGAAGGAGCGGCGGCAGACACCATCGATAATTAAGAGCGTTAACCAGGAAAAAAGGCACAGCGAGACATTAAGCTTTACTCGATGATAAAATGGAGAAGGGGGAGACAGAAAAGAGGCCCTTCAGTCTCTGCCCAAATCGTTTTGTGATGGCCTGTTATTTTCTCTCACACGAAACCATCTTTGATACTAACAGCAGCCAATTTTTGGAACACAATATCTGTTGTTGTTTTTGTTCTTCCAAGAAAAGCTGTTGGATAGAGAAGGAAAACGTCCTTTAGATGCCGCGTTCAAAACAGAAGAAGAAAAGCTTCGACACACAGGAAGTTCACGCATCAGGACACAAACCAGAATCATCTGGTCCTCAGCAGGCTCTAAAATATTTGAACTCAAACCTCAAATGAACAACAACACGTGACGCAACATGACTGTGCCGATCGTTCATTCACATGAAGAAACACCTTTAGCAAACTCTTCATTTGGTTCATCTGTCATCAAAGGGCAGCAATGGCAGACTTGCACTGACGTGTTGCCTGAATGCACATGACCCGCTGAAGTTCACACGAGCCTCAGAATTGAAAGAACGGTCGAACGAGCTGGTCTGAGTGTTTCACAAAGAGCTGACCTGCTGGGATTTTTCCACACGACCGTCCCTGAGTTTCCAAAGAAACGGAGAAAACATCTGGAGAGCAGCAGTTTTCTGGGAGGAAGCACCTTGTTGATGTCACAGGAGAACGGACAGACTGCTTTGAGCCACAACAGTAACTCAAATAACTACTTTGCAGGTGGGCATCTCTGAAGACAAAACACCTTAAATTCAGAAGACCTTCTTAGCTGATGGGAGCAGCATACAGTATGCATGCAGTGTGTATGCCACTCCCATCAGCCAAGAGCAGAACACCTGGATAACAGAGCACGGGAAAGACGGGCAGCACAAAATCATCAAACCTGGTCCGCGTGCGTCTGAAGGAGCTTCAGCTGGAGCTTAATAACGACTCTGCAACACAATGATGCCAAAACACAGCAATGAATCCTGGAATGATTTGCTCACGCCAAAAGCAAACACAGGTCTGGCCTGATCACTGGCTCGCTCTTAACCCTCATTGAGGGTCGTTTAGCGGGCCCTCCTGCGCCCCCCTCCCTGTTTGATGAGTAAGGGTCAGTATGATCCTTAGCCTCATTTATTTTGTTGTCAGTGCTCTTTAACATGTTTTATCGTAATGGAAACCCAGTTTAGCTCCATCGGAGAGACCGATCTCTCCCCAGACTGTAACTGCTCACACCAAGCAGCAAATCCCTCCAGCTGTCAACTCTCACTACCTATTAAAGCGGAGGTCGCGCTGCAGGCCGAAGGCTGTAAAGACCGATATTGGCTTCAGTCACTGCTGCTGATATCTAGGGAGATTAAAGCTGGATGTCGAGTTGGGTCCAGGGGGATGAGACGGAGAGAGGAGGCTCAGGCCAGTCTTCAGGTTGCTTCTCACTGTGGAGGAGGAAGGAGAGCCGAAACCCGTCCACACGGCCTCGTGGAGCTTAGAGCGAGGAGCCCAACCTGAGGTGAAATGCATGCAGATTCAGTGTTGTAAGGTGATTTGGATTAAAGCCTCCAACAGATGTCAGAGCTGTGTTCTCCCTCTCTGACGCAGCTTTCATCCAGCAGCGAGCGTAGGAAGAGAGAGACGGAGAGGAGGAGGACAGCTCTGCCCTGACTCAGCAACCGAGTCTGTTACCACCAGGACACGAGGCAGAGGAGGGTGAGACTTCGAGAGGAGGAGACGTGACACTCCAGGAATCTGAAGAAACCAGAGACAAGAGACTGGCATGTAAGGAAGCATTAAGGAAGCACTGAGGGAAATGACCAAATATCCTACAGAGGCGTCTCCAACGCCACAAAACCACTGAAATACATCATTTATAATATCGGCAAAATACCGAGGAAACAACAAAATTATGAGGAGAGGGATCGCAAAACAGAAACTGCTTACAATTATTATCATTAATATTATTATTGACCTTAACAGAAATTGTTTGATTTATTTAGCATTGCACAGTAAATATCAGTTCTTTACTTTATTCTTTATTTAGTCAAAGTAAAAGCGACATCTCCATGACAACATTGATGCAAAAATGAGACATTTCCACGAATTAAAAGACGACTCTGTGGATTCTGGACGACCTGCAGAGATCAGCCTGGACTCGGTGATGCTAAAGTTGAACAGAGTCGCTCTGGTGTGCGTGATGTGAGGAGAGTGCGACGGTTGGTTTGAGGATCTCAGCTGGAGGTTGGCAGAAGCCTGGAGAACTCTTTACCCCTACTGGGGCTCTGAAGCTCTTTTCTGGACCGAGTGCTCAGCGTGACTGGGTTTGTCTCACAGGTCAGTGAGGGGCTCTCTGCCTGTGAGGCTACCTTTGGAAAAACTGGCGATCAAGCCATATTCATATTTATCTTTATGGGGGAAGAGTTGAAGCCTCTGCAGCACATTGATCATGCACATAGAAACATACTGGAAAAACATATTTCCTCCTGCTTTAGCTGCTGTGAGAGGATCTTAGTGTGAAAAATGAAAATTAGTTGTCAGAGAACATTTCGTGCCAGAGTCTTTAATTCTGGCAGCAACAATTTTCTTTGAATTTGTAGGAGACAGAGTGATAATTACGTCTGTTGAATTCAAAATGATTCCTTTCATAATCCATTTGACGCTCTGTCAGGACTTCACAGTCCTCACAAACGCAGCCGGAGGCTTTTTATCGTGTGCCTGAGACCACGGCAGCGCTGGGAGATCATTCAGGTTTGGATATCAAGAATGACATTTCCTTCATGTACATTTGTATAAAGTACGAGAACATACCCATGAAATGTACATAATTGTTATCTAATATTTAAGGCATTTTATAACGTTGTAATCTGCAGCAGGTTCTGACATCTGTGAGGACAGCAGTCGTTAAAGAAGTTTCATCTCAGGGAAGTAAATTTATTTTATTTCTCTTCATTTGTAAAGAAGATTCATCGATGCAGCAGTGGAACAAATAAAGAACCAAGCTATGATTGAAGCCACTGACTCAGCTTCAAATGTTCCACACTGCAGTTTGGATAAATATGGAAGGGAACAAAGTAACAATTGATCATTTTATTTGTATTAATATTAACTGTTTGGTAAGATGAACGTGTTTTGAACTGTGCAGCATCATAAGGAACCGCGTGATGTCCAAACGTATACGAAGGAAAGCGTTCATGATCATTTTTGTTGTATTCAAACTTCTGATGAGATGTGTTTCAGGTATAATGCAGACATCAGGTGTGTTTGCTGATCAGTGTGCAAACACGTCTCCTCTGGAGATGGATTCACTTTTGGAGCCTCGAGTGAAGAAAGTGCATGTTAGTTTTTCAGTCCTAGAGATCGCTGCTTTCTTCTTCTTCTGTGGACAGCTGCTTTAGTGGCAGGACCACAGCAGATCATCAGCCTGTGGTTCCCTGTTTTGCGGTTGCACAGTTTACGTCTGCTGTTGTGGTCCTTATGAGTAGGTGTGCACTACATTTTTCCTGTGAACAAGTTGAAAGCACGAGTTTATGAGCGGGGTCGGTCGTCACAAACCTTTAAAGTTGGGTCGATCAGGACGTTTCCTCTCAGGAACAAGGACACACATGCGTGTAAAGAAACGTGCAGTTATCACAAAGACTGTGAGATCCAACCAGAGCGACACCACCAAACAACACCGTCGTGCATCTTCTCCTGTGTTAGCCAGAGAAAGAAGATCGAGCGACACCCTCAGTCTCTGACCACTACCTCAGCCGACGCACTGCACAACATGCAGCACCTCACAGAGCTATCTCGACAGCTGTACACCTGCACCCAAAGGTCAAAGGTCACTCTTCGAGGATGCCAGTGTTGACATTTTAGACCAAAAAGACAGATGGTTTGAAAGAGGAGGCCATGTGACGTACGACGGCTGCCGTCAGCCACCGACGACGCATCCTGAGATCTTCTTCCAGGTTGGGTGGAGGTTTCACCTGTCACCGCCGGGTCACATGATCAAACAAGGCTTTATGTTACAGTATATTCATAAGAGTACTCCTGTTAAGTGTCAGTTTGCAGTTTTTTGGGTGGTGTTCCTGAGAGGATGACGGCCTTCAGGTTTTTGATGTGAATCGACTGGTTTGAATCTGAACCGTTGATGCTTTTGACGTGACCCTGACGTGAACTTTGAAGGAGGAGGTTTGACTCTCTGTTTCCAAACTGCAGCAGCGAGGACGTATTTAGGAGAGTAAATGATGTTAAACTCATTTAACTCAAGTGAAATCTGCTTTCAGGGGTCAGCACTTGTCCGCTCTCTTCAGAGTCATTCAGCGCTCCGTACTTTGCATTTGAACAGAAAACAATGCAAACAATGACTCTGCATGTTGACTTTTAATATGCATGAAGCTCTTAGCATGTATTACAAATAACCCCTCAGAGTTCCTTTCAAACTGAGCACTTCCTCTCTCCTTTTCTTATGTTCCCTTCCTCTGCTGGTGCACTCACTTTCCATCCATCTCATTTTCTTTCCTCCAAATTGCCTTCAATGAGGTCAGTAAGTGGTTTGAACTGTATATGAAGTGCACACACACACACACACATATTTACACAGACACACACACACACACACACACACACACACACACACACACACACACACACTGTGAGCTGTGAAGAGCTGACACTGTGATTCAGAGAGGCCTCTGAGGAGCACTTGTCTATAAGGAGACGAGGGGAGAGGAGAAAAACAAAGGCGAGAGAAGACAGAGAGGAGACAAAGGACAAGAATGGAAGGAGATGAAAAAGGAGGAAGGCGGGAAGAGTGGAGGAGACGAGGAAATAAGTGTAAAAACACAGGAAGGAGGAGAGAGGGAAAAGAGACAATAGAAGAAGAGAACGGAGGGATGGAGCAGCAGCTTAGAGATTAGCAGGACTATTAACTGCTGTCTGAGTGCTGAGCTCATTAAAGTCCACTGCAGAGATGCGTCCTCTCCCCGTCTGCCTCACACTGCTGCTGCATCTGCTTCTGTGTTTTTAGAGGTTGCGCGTCTCCATCAGCGTGATATCTGAGGTGTTAGGACTCAGGAAGGTGACACCAGGTGTCCAGCCTGGGTGGTCTGTGGACCACATTCAGGCCCTTAAAAGTAAACGACACACTGCACCCCCCCCCCCCCCCGAAACAGTGCGTGTTTCCCCCACATTCATGAAATCCACAGTTTAGACACATTATTGATTCAAACCTCTGTTCCAGAACTAAAAATCCTTCTGACCTTTCATATGTGTTCAGTGTGCAGTCAGGAAGCCGTCGCCATTCAAAGAAACACTGCGTTATAATGAAAATGTGTAGTTTAGCTTTGCAAAGTCCTCTGGTGGAATGAACAAGACCCTTTTGTGGAGCCGTTCTGGCCTCCAGGCTGCATGTTTGACATCACTGCAATAATGATTCATCCTGAAAAGCAACAATACAATAATAAAGCTGTGAAAATACACTGCTGCATAAAATTAGCAGCAGCACAAAGTACCTGAAACTTTGGGGGATTTCTGTCTGTTTAAGAAGCAAAAGAACACTGTGAATCTATTTCACCTGCACAGGTGAGAATAAAAGTGACAGCAGGCGGACTGGAGAGGCAGCGACAGGCTAACATGGATTAGTAGGAGGTGCCTTCATCCCGACTGGTACCTACACAGATCCATGCATGCCGTTACAACATGGTCTGTGTGCCTCCCAGGACCATTACATCAGGAGACTCGGATCAGGCCACAGAAGAGGATCAAGCAGAACCAGTATCTGCTTCTTTGTGCAAGAAGGAACAGGAGAAGCACTAGCAGAGCCCTGCAAAGTGACCTCCAGCAGGCTGCCTGTGCATGTTTCTGATCAAACGGTCAGAAACAGATGCCGTGAGGACCCGGCGTCGTTTCCTGGGACCTGTGCCCACAGCACCGCTCTGTGCTGCCTGATTGGCATTCTCCAGAGAACGCCATCGCTGACAGTGCCGCCACCGCTCCCCGTTCTCCACACATGACAGCTGGTTCAGAGTCTGAGGACGCTGCAGCAAACATTATGCTGCCTGCAACATCATCCATCACGCCTGCTTTGGCAGTTGGTCAGTGATGCTCTGGGGAGACGTTTCCTCGGAGCGTCGCATGGAGCACGCGTTAGCCGACAGTACCCCGACTGCTGTCAGGTACCCGGGTGAAATCCTCAGATATTAGGATGTGCAGAGGGCACTGGGTTCCTCCTGGTGCAGGACGTGCATGTAAACAGGGCCGAAGAAAGTCCAAGAACTCACCGCTCCCCCGAGCCAGGGGATTTTCAGCAGTGTTGATAGATGAATGTCAGTAGAGACGAGTAGATCAAAGACAGGAAACAGCTGGATCCACGGGAAAGAACCAAAAGAATCAAATGCAAAAAATAAAGTTTCACGTGGACAAAAAGCTTTAAAATATTTTATTAAAAATTAATATTTGGAAAAATTAAAAAATACATAAACAAAGAACCATGAGGCAGCGTTAAAACTCATTATGAGCTGCAAATGAAACACATGAAACATGTCCTTGTGTTGCTCACTGCATACGCTGCATGTATGTGAGCTTCTTGCTGTAAGCTGTTAGCTGCTACTGTTACTGTAGTTCTAATAATAGCAGCGGAGCAGCCAGCCGGGAGACATATTAGGGCAGGGCTGAGCGGGTTCTGACGGGCAGATAGACGACTGCTGGCTGCACGGGTCGGGTTACAGATGAGCCGCACCAACGAAGAGATGTAAAAATAAACAGGGAGATGGAGAAAGCAACAAAAGGGGGGAGGGAGGGGGAGCGAGGCCGGTGTGGAAGCTGATAAGGGGCGAGAGACAAAGTGAGCAGAGAGAGATAGAGGACGACACATAAACGGGTACCTTGAAGAAACAAAGAGCTGAGGCGCCGGCGACCGTGAGAGACACCGACAGAGAAAACAAGTTGGGCTGTTTTGCACTTTGTCCAACCTTATCAGTGAAACTGTGTGTGCGTGTGTGTGTGTGTGTGTGTGTGTGTGTGTGTGTGTGTGTGTGTGTGTGTGTGCGCGCGCATGTGTGTGCATGTGTGCATGTGATTTCCACTCGTATCTCAGGTTTAGTCGTCTTTGCCAGCTCATGTTGTGTTGAGGTTGTGAGTCTGTCAGTTCGCTGTGTGTGTCATCATCAGTCTTCATTTTGTTTTAGTCATAATTTTAAATCCTTTAAGTTTTAGCTGACTAAATATCATCAGATTGTATTCGACCGGTGAGGTTCGCAGGGCTGTGAGATGTGTGCTCCGTCTCGCTCCCAGCGTTGGAGTCTTCATGACAAACACAGCCAGCTGTACCGAGGCAGCTCCTCTAACCTTCCCACACTTCAGAACCTGTCCCGCCTCTCTACACGTCGTGATTCGCTCTGATTGGATGTAATCTCTCCAGAACATTTTCATCTTGTTTTATTCGTTGACTGAAGTGTTGGTTATCATTGGTTACCACATTGGTCATCGTGGTAAAGACATCTACTGCAGCAGAGCCGTCCACAAAGGCAGGTTTTCAACGTTCTTCAGACCCCAAAGCTCCTCAGACGGTTAGGATGAGGCACTAACGTTTTGGCGCTAATAGTACTCGGTAAGGTTTGGTCGACCCCGACTCCTTCACAGCTGTTACACTGCGTCATAACAGAGGGACGCCGAAACTCGTCGGGACACAAACGTGGACGCCTTCGACGTAAACGGGTGAGGAGGCGGTTCTGACGTAGCTGTTGAGGTGACGTCGTGGACAAGAACAGGCGGTTTAAATAAGTTTGGCAGCGGTTGGTCCGCACTATTTTCTTTTGTGGACACTGCAGTAACACAACGCCTCACTGACACACTCGGCTGTTTTTTCCTTTAATTTCTCAGCAACCCTGAAATCACCCAGAGGCAGATTCCTCTCAGAGAGAAGGTCCATGCGTTTGAAAGGGCCTTGATTTGGGGTCTTGATGACCTCCATTGTAGATCAGTGTTGTTGTGAGGAGCGCTCTGTAAATCGGACTGAAAATGTTTGACGTGTCCGTGATTAAAATTCTTAGAAATGCAGGAAATACAAGAAGTCTGAATCAGCAGCCTGAAAACCGATTTTTCATTACAAAAAACCTACTATTGATCCAAACCTTCTCCTTTTGAGCCGACGGCAGCTCTGATTCATACTCTGGACGGCTTGTTCCGACACACGCCGCTCTCCTCGTTGCTTTTCTCTCCTCGCTTTGGCGAAAGATTCTCGCTTGGACATCCATTTACCCGACTCCCCTCAGAGCTTTCAGATGCATGATGTGGCCTTTATGAGTAATTAATGTCAAGAAAATACAGCTACTCAAAATCAAGTTCCACTTATTTTAGTCATTAATTTTTAATTTCCATTCATTTAGCAGCCAATCACAGCGCAGGTCATCTCGGGGCTCTTTGCAGCATAAGGTCGAGGCTTTTCACGCTGATTACCATCACGTCCTGTATAATAAGAACATTAAGAACTGTAAAATCACATAGGAACGTTTAAATTATGAACAATCTTTAGGAATAATTGTACTCATTAGTGATGCTTTTTAAATAAATCCTTTAACGCTGCCGGTTATTTTTCTTTGCTTAAAGAAACAACCTGCAAATACTACAGGACTCTCACTCTGCAGAGCTGTCATCTTTCCTGCAGGGAAAAACTTTATTTGCTCAGGCTGGGAGGAACCACCTGGCACATACCGGTACATGGGCCCCGGGGGCTTGAGATAATACAGTGTGTGTGTGTTCGTGTGTGTAGCTACTCCATGCGTGTGTGGGTTGTGTCAACAGGGATCGGTATGCCGGGAATGTTTGCGTAGATATGCAGCAGCTCGTGTGGCGGCTTGGTGGAAAAGCTGCGGCGGTACCTGAGAGGCAGACGGGTTATCATATCTGAAAGTGTGACATTATTCATCCAAACATGTAATAAAACCCACGCAGGGAAGAAAGGGCCTCCTGGTATTGATAAAGTGCCCGATGAGCTCTGTGGGATATTCCAGCTTTGCAGCGTGAAACAGAGAAAACTTTGCGTTTAACCTGTTACAACAAGCTCTGTATCGCTCTCAGCACCTTTGTCTGGTTCGCGGCACAGTCTGCCAGCCCGTCTTTGAAACGGGCCCGCGGCCTCTTTCCTGCTCTTTACTCAGCTGCGGCCATATTTACCGGCTCCGTTTGCATTTCCGTCACATGACAACAGTGTGTAAAATCTTGTGCCGCCCTGAGATATTTCATGTTTGCAGGTCGCAGTCAGCTTGCTTGCACGTGTTTCAGCGTGTCACAGTTAACGCATTCGGCGCCTTCTTCTGCATTCCTGCTCAGCTCAAACCTCCTCTCACTTTCATGAGAGCTCGTTGCTCATACTCCCGTCGAGGAGCCATGAAGGGAACTTTACTTTATATATATATATATATATATATATATGTGTGTGTGTGTGTGTGTGTGTGTACATGCTTGTATACACACACATGTATCTATAAACATCATGTCTACCTTATGTGTGCGTATTTTTGTAAAATATCTGACTGCAGTGACACTTTGGGGTCACTGACATGTCTTCCATATCTGTTAATAATGTTCATGACGTGTCATTAGTGACTCTAACAGCTCTGTAACTGTGTCTGACACAGTGAGTATGTAGCTTAAACTGAAGAAGAAATATCTTTTCATCATTCATTTCTTTGGTGTTTATGAACAGCCAATTATATCACTGTATTATATCACTTCCCATAGTCCATCGTCATAGGCTGCCTGCTAACCCTTCACACTCAGATCAGCATCAGTGCAGATGCTGCAGCAGCCGCTTGGTCTCCTGCTGCACTTCATCAACAAAACCCGAGACACTCGAGCTCCTCTCTGCCCTCTACTCTCTTTCCACTCAGTAATTTCTGTCATTAATTTTACAAAAAAGTGAGTTTTTTGGTTAATCAGACGTGAGACCTTCCTGAGAGACAGTGAAGCATTTCTGGGGACAACACAGGCATTTGCTTGGTGCTGATATTAGCCAACACGCTCCTTCATGTAGTCCTTAAAGTCAGTCACGGCAGGATTAACTTGTTATGGGTTTCTTGGACATAAACTGGTTGTTTCCAGTAAGCATCGCATTCCTGTGACCCACAGTTTTATTGCCAGGGTAGCTTTCAGTGATTCTCAGTTAAAAATAATCTTCAGCTCATCTTCTCTCTGTAACAAGCTGCTGTAACTCCTCCTTCAGCAGGCGGGTGGAGCTTCTGTCCTCTGTCACTGACATCATAAAGATCCAAGTAGAAAACACTGTTTTGAGCAGAGCTTTGGGCTCATTATTAGAAACGTTGGTTTCATAAAATCTTCACTATTGGAACAGATGATAGTAGACAGGAAATAAACTGCATTGGTAAAAAAAAAGAAGAAGTATAAAATGCAGAAAGTGAAATGTAATCAAGAATAAAATGGCAGGAAGGGTGTGGGAGTGGTACGAGTGAAATTACATTCGCTCTGTCTCACACACTGTTGAGCGACCGGAAATAAAAAGCTGGCAGTCCAAGTGGTGAAATGGATGAAGAGGATCTCAAAATCACTTCTGTCCAAGAAATCATTTTAGATGGTTGGTAATCACTAATGCGTAGCTGTGGTGGGAGTGTTTTCACTCCACGTATTGAAGTAAAAATCAGCCCTGCTTGGTGACAAAGTTTCCCAGATTCAGATCAATCAGCCGAGCTGGGTTTTCTACACCGCACTGACGTGTGAAAAATAACCGAAAACATGAAAATGAAAAGAAAAAGATGAAATGAAAGCGTTTTGTTTTTTTACTTCTCCAAACCAAACAACAGAAAAAAATTGAAAAGGGCCAAGATAAAAAAGGAAGGGGGAAGAGAAGCAAAGAGAGAAAACAAGAGACGAGGTGGAAGAACAGGGATCGGGAGATCAAACTTCGTGTTTTCGTGTTGTTCTTTTCTTTTCTTCTTCCTTCCATCACCACGAGAAAACTGAACTCACAACCTTGAAATGGGAAACAACTTCCACAACATGCACGATCATTTTCTGCCTCATTCCGTTCGAGAAGAGCCACAGAAGAGCGGTGGGCGATGATTCTGACCCCGGCGGCTCTCGGCATCAATCTGAACCAAAAGGAGGCGAAGCTGTGGGCAGTGAGCTGCTGCTCCGTTTGGCTCTGCCAGATTGGACAAGGGGAACGATGGCAGGAACAGCTCGTAGCATAAGTGTAGGGTGGATGAAAAGGGAAGGAGGGATTAGCTGAAGCAGCCTGGACGAGAGGGTGGGAAGAAGACACGGAGACAAGCTGGCGAGTGAGAGAGAAGCTGGAGTAACAAAAGGGTGCACACCTGTTCACATGATGAGCAAGTGTGAGGAAGACGAGCATCCAAGCTTGTTAAGTTCTGATGTATCGTATTTGTGTTGACGCTGTCTCCATGTGCAGCACGTCTCACGGACACCAAACTCTCAGGGCAGCGAGGAATCCAAACTGCACAGCGACGTATGAACGAGTAACCTCGTGATTGGTCGTGGATCATCCCAGACGTTCTCTTGGCTGCTTGGTTCATTTTTGGTGATGTCTTACTGTCACATGATGCCCTTCACTCTGCTTTTGAGGGACCGTTTGGACCTGGACATGTTCAATGACGTCAGCGTGTTTCTGACAGAGAGACTAAGGTGCTCTTCACTTTTTCCATTTTCTTCCTGTTCAATTTAAGCTAAATTTATCCTTTTTTGTGATTGTGAGGGTGGTGCATCAGAGATGCTTTTTCATTCCACCAGAGACGTTTCTCAGAATTTATACATGATGGAGGATCATTTTCTGCATCAAGTAGCGACAGGTAGAAGTCAATTTAATCTTTTTTTTACTCTTTAAAAAATCCATGTATGGAAAAAAATGATGGAAAGTTTGGTCACCCTCGCACCTCTGTGCTGAGCAGCCCTCCTCTGTTGTTGTCCTCCATTGTTCCCATTGTAGACCCTATGAAATCAGTTTTGATTTGAACCCTAACCTCTCTCCAGTCAAACAGAAACCCTACTTATTTTCTCTCTCTTGTCTTTGTGCTCATTTGATTGACTTTGAGTTGCTTTAATCAGACGTTCTGGCCCGAAGGCGCCCCGATCACTCGGATCTGCCTCGTAGGCCGTTTCATTTTTAATTCTCTTCATACCTTCTGTCTCTGACTCTTAAACTCCATCACTGTCGTGACTGCAGAGCTCATTCCAGCTCAGATGTTGGTTAAAACTCTGCAGAGCGCCGTGGGACCGGAGAACGAACGTACCCGTGAGTGCAGACTGACGAGAACTTCGTGGTGTTCAGTGAATGATGGTGTCAGGTGAGTATGGCAAAACTCTCACTGATGAACGTGAGGAGCTTCACAGAGAAGGACATCGTTCTAAAAGCAGGTCGCGCAAAATGACGCGAACACTCCTGAACTACTACGACACTGAGGTGAAGCTACAGCTAGCAGCTACGGCCGCCTGTGTCGCCATCCACCTGTCAGTCAAAGAGGCCAATGACTCTCTGAGAACATTAACCCTTTAAAACCAGTCGGAGCGGGCACGCTCCATTTTGCGTAACTATTTTTAAATCCCGGTAGCACTGCAACCACGTAAGCTAGCGCAATAATTTTTTTTGCATATGAAACCGGAGGAGTTGTACTTACATCTTATGCCATCAGCTTGTCCTCGGTCACGGTTTCCTTCCACATAAAGCTTTGCAAAAACTGCATAAAAAGCACTTGCAGCAACAAAAACATAATATTCCAGAAACACGCTTTGCCGATCCGATTAGCTGTTTGTAACACTTCCTACGTCCATCAGCACGAACTATCGCATGTCCGTCATGTCCTGCCCGAAACCGGAAGTGACATCATTTTCGCGGAAATGTAGTTTTTTTACCATCAAGGCCTCATGAGCCTATACTGGTGTTTTTAAAAGTTATGTTTGACTCTCTGACTTTCTGTGTCGTTTCTGGGATGCTGAGGACTCATATTGCACTGCTGGAAATAGTTTATTTTGATGCAGATGCTGCTTTTTTGCAAATTTGCATTATAATATTTATTTTCGTTTTTCCTGCAGTATATAAAAATTGGTGTATTTCAAAAATAAAACTATGAAGACACACAAAATAAATTTCCTGTGGTGGGAAACTAGTCTGTGCAACTTTTTTGTATTTTCAGTTTTGAGGGATAAACCTCTTAAATTTCTCTAACTAGAAATATATGTTAAAAAACAAAAACGATTTTCTATTTTTTTATAGTTTATTGCACTTTTTTGCAATTTATGTAATTACTATGCACTCAATGCATGCATATTATTAAAAATTTAGGCTGTAATGGTTGTATTGATGTATAGCAACTTGAAATGCTCCCAAAAATGGCTCCACAGCATGTAAAAATATAATATAAGCTCTGGCGGACTTGGTTCTATAGTAGGTCTTAAAGGGTTAATATCAAATTGTAGATCTCTGTCCAAGCGTTTCCATGTTCCGTTTATAGAAACAGATCTTGATCTCTTGAAGCAACAACCTAAAGCCAATCTAGGTAAAGAGCCGGCTTGTAGTGCTGAAATGTCCCCAGTACTCAGAAAGATATTTTGCTGCAAGGCCAAAACATCTAAAAATTGAGTTATATCTGTGACCTTGAGCTCTTCCATCAAAAACCGGACGAACATGACGGCTGGTGTAGGCTCCAGCAACGACCCTGAACTGAGTAAGAGTTAGAAATAGATGGATGGATGTTTGCAACATGAGAGTTTTATTTTCGTTCTACAGCTCCACAGAGCCCCATCCACGCTGGATGAGCTTGAGAGTGCCCCCTATGGGACAGGCAGAGTGGGAGTGCCACAGTGGATCGAGCGTCTTCTGGTAAAGCTTCTCATCTGCAGTTCTTTCAGACTTTTGGGATCAATAAAGCTTTACTGTACGGACACAGATTATTTCCCACGAGAGCTGACCACACAACATACGTTAGTTTCATTCTTCATAACAGACATTAGAGGACATTTGTTGGGACTGAAGCCTGATGGTGCATTTTAAATTAGAATCTGTCTTTAATAACTCGATCATTTTACGCATACACATCTTCTATCAGAAGTGTTAATGATGTGTGGGTGAGAACAGAAAGAGAACGAGTTAGGAAGTCAGCGTTTTATTCTGTCACAGACTGAATTAATGAGTGGAAGCCACCAATCGGCTGAAACGGCGCATCCTGTCCCTGAAACATGTTGCAGAAGAAGCTGCCGTCGCCCTGTCCGTCTGTTCGTTCTGACGAATATTTACTTTTTCTTTTAAGAGGAGAAGAATTATGGATAAAAGATGAATTAAGAGCGACTGGCGCAGTTATGAATATGTGTTCTTAGGATGAGAAGCATTTTCCTCAGACCCCTCACATTTCTGCTTCTTCTGTTCGGCAACATAAACAGACAAGAAAGAATAGGACGTGTCTCCTGTGAGGAATGAAAAGCCTCTGCGCTCCTTTGTCTTTTTGTGGACTTGCCGGCTGCTTTCACTGAAACTGCAGGCAAACATCTGCTTCGTGTCTGGAAACAAATCAATAGCCAGTCTATCTACAATTAGTTACAGCAGCGGCGGTGATACACAAAGCTTAAAAGCTCTCAGACCGCAGACTGCACTTGATGACTTCCACCCTCACAAAAATCCACCCTGGGAGAAGCTGATGGAGGACGGATGCTGGGAATGCTTTTGGAAAGAGAAAGATTTAAGGCTGACGACGGGAGGCAACGTAAGGCCGCCTGCTGTGAAATGCACTTTTTCACCACGGCGCAGTGTAATCTGTGCATCGTCATACGTCAGTCATGTAAGAAGCACACGGTCCGCGTGACAAAAGTGTTCTGCTGAAGGCGTGAGCGCCGACGTCGGCGACCTGAGGCGAGTTCTTGAGTTAACGTCGTGTGAAAAAGCTGAAAGCTCTTCCAGCTGTTTTGTACCGGACAGTGAAGCATCTGCCCAACATTTGGTGACGTCGGGCGAGAATATGTCTCACTTTCCTGAGTCTTTCTTTAAAGACACACGGGGTGTGATTTATTCTTTTATCTACAAAGAATACAGGATTTTGTGTGAGAGGCCCAGGAGGCACGAAAATCCTTCTAATCTGCTTAATTTTTCCAAAATTATTTGCCAGATGGTCATTTGAAGATAACTAGATTTAATCTACTATAAGAAATGACATCATATCAAAAATGGGCTTGAAAACTGGGGGCACTTATCCCACTGTTAAATCTCACAGCGAGCCCTTTATTTAAGGTGGACGTATCAGACTTATGTGCCACATATAGACAATTTTTGAGGACCAATTTCAGCAGCTGGGCCCACGTCCTCGTTTTTGGATCGACAGTGTTTTATTAGGTAAAGGTGTGGACGTGAATTGAGCGGCGGTTTGGGGAAGGCCTTGAAGGGGACTGGCAACGGGTCCCGGGCCGGGCAGATCCTCATGTACTAAACAGAAATGAAGAAGTTAACGAATTGAGAAAAAGGAGGGAGGGTGGGGCACGTAAACGAGAATGAGCAGTTGCAGAACTGGGGGAACATATAT